>NC_079189.1:311170269-311527769 GCF_029499605.1 Hyla sarda | reverse complement strand
TGACGATGTATGTGTGGCGGCAAATTTAAAAAGGTATGTGGATAGAAATCAGAGTGTTTGAGTATATACACACACATGTCCATGCATATATATATGTCCATAATCAGGGATTATACTTGGTTATTTGTTGGTTAGTAGCAATAGTGGTATTAGGTAGCACAGACACCTTGTTCATTGTTTTAAGGGACACAGAGGTATAATTTGGTTCAGGGCACAGCATTTGTCAATATAATATTTGGAGGCCCAGGTTGAGGCAGTATTATACTCAGGAGCACAGTGTGTGGCAGTTAGGGAAGAATTATGACTTATTATTAGGGTAACAATAATGTTCTACAACAGGCAGGGCCTATTTCTTGCATGGCACTCCGGCTGCTAGGTGTGAACCTGGTCTGTGTTCCACTCGGACCTTCACCGAATGGCAGACCTGGATAATCGGACCCCTACTAAAAGTAGTTGAGTACCCCTGCCCTACACTAAAACTCTGCTAAACTAACCTACCCGAACTATCAAGAATCAGTATATAATTAAATTTGATTTTCCATAAAAAGCACAGCACAGACAGTATTTACTCTCCTCTTACAGTCACAACCACATGAAACTTAAAAAAAATACTGCTGGGAGGAATCTTTAATGGTGAAGGGGTGGGCAACTTTACTATTGGTTGCTAGAAATGTTGCTAACCTCTGACAAGTGTATTTGCATCATTCTCATTGGCCCACAAGCTAAAAGAAGGAATATGGGAATATGCGAAATATTCCCACTCCACTGTCTCACAGAGTAGCTAGTATTGGAGCCTTCTTGGAGGGATGATCAGTGCACTGTGATTTGTTCTGTCATAAAAAAGTAAATAAAAGAATATTAGTAATTTTGAATATATAGCGAATATATTCGCTATATTCGTGAATAAGCTAAAAGAAGGAATATGCGCATATATTGGCATATGCAAAATATTCACACTCCATAGTCTCACACAGTAAATAATATTGGAGCATTCTTTACCAGAAGCTGGAAGCAGGGAGGGATGATGATCACTGTGATGTGTTCTGTGAAGAAAAAAATCCAAAAAACGAATATTCGTAATTTTGAATATATAGACCCATATTCGCCATATTAGCGAATATGCGAAATTTGCGATAAATATTCAAATTGCCAATATTCGCGCTCAACACTAGTGCCCAAAGTGTATACTTTTAACTAATGCTGTTTGACCACAAAACCCAATATAACAAGGAGATCACATGGCGACACAACGACAGAGCCTAGAGGTCGCAGCAGCCGAACGAGACCATAGAGCCTCACAATTGAACGAATTAAAGATAATTTAAAAAAATTAAATTAAAGATTTAAAATAGATTAACATTCCAAAAGTTACATTTTATGTGCCAACAGCATGAGGAGACCATAAGGTGGCAGAATGACACAGCCTGGAGGTGGAAGCAGCATGAGGAGACCATATAGTGGTAGAATGACTCAGCCTGGAGGTGGCAGCAGCCTAACGAGACCATAAGGCCTCACAATTGAAAAGATAAAGATATTTTTTTAATTTAAATTGAATATTTTAAATAGATTAACATAAAAAGTGTTATTTCATGTGCCAGCAGCAAGAGGAGACCACATAGCCACCGTGTGTGTTTCTCATCTTCCTCATAACCCTCTAGCTCCACAGGCTGCTCCTGCTCCTCCTCTCCTGTCATTTGACTATAAAAACCACCCATTTTGCGAAACCTTGCCTGTGCTCCACTGTCCCCCTCCCCCTTCGCCTCCTCTTCCAGTTAATCCCCCACAGGGCTCATGTGCTCGTGTGATGTGGGTGTCACGTCTCCAGTGCCCTGACCAGCCATTGTTTCCAACACATGTTGTAGTAGATGAAGCAGTGGAATGACGTTGTTCATCACATAATCTTGGCAACTGACTAATGTGGCTTCCTCAAAGGGCCTGAGCAAACGGCAGGTGTCACGTATGAGCTGCCACTGGTTGACATTGAAGTTACACAGTTTAAACCATTAATGTAAAGCTCAACTCCCCTATTGTAAGAGACCCGATTAGTAAATTGTTAGATCAATTAACAAATTACTAAGCAACTTAGATAAGGAACAGTTAGTTTATTAACTTTCATCTTTTTTTTTTTCCTCTCTCTCTTTTTTTTCCTTTTTCTTTCTTTCTTTTTCTGTTTTCATCTCCTTTTTTTCGTTTTTTTTGTGTTTTTCTTGTTTTTGATAATGGTATATGTGCTATTCCCTGTTTGTGCTCTGTTTTTTTTTTCTCTATTTCTGTATAAACATAAAAAAGAAGTTACACAGGGGAGTCCCCCTATCCGCTTGGATCATCAAGAAATCGTTAATGGCTTTTCTCTGTTCGTATAGTCAGTCCAACATATGGAGGGAGGAATTCCAACGGGTGGAAATGTCGTATATTAGACTATGTTGGGGGATGCTGTTCTGATGCTGCAGCTCAAGTACGAGTGGCTGAAGTGTATGCAAAGTTTCCTTCCCATTGTTAGGATGTCTTGCAGATGGGGGGGGAACGCTTCAGGAACTGCTTGGCAACCAGATTGAACACGTGTGCCATGCAGGGCGCATGGCTCAGGCTTCCTTGATGCAGTGCAGACAAAATGTTCTTCCCGTTGTCGGTCACCATGGTTCCCATTTCCAGTTTTCGAGGAGTAAGCCATAATTCGATTTCATGATGAATCACTTTATGGAGAGGCACTGAGACTTGTCCGTGCAGTGGAGGCGGAGTCGCACACTGTCGCAGGACCAACGGCCTGAGAGCGTAGAGGAGGAAGCACCGTGACCTGTCCAAGTTGCTGTTGTGGCAGTGCAGGAACCACATTAACCCAGTGGGTTGTAAAGGACCTGTATTGTCCCTGACCGCAGTTACAGCTCCACACACCGACAGGCTCAAGGACTGGCCCACCTTCTGTTCCACATAATTGTGCAGGGCGGGTACTGCCTATTTTCATAAAGAAATGACAACTTAGGACTCTCCACCTAAGCTCGGCACAAGCCATCAGTTCTCTGAAAGATGCAACGTCCACTAGAAAAGAGAGGGACTGCAGCACCAGCAACTTGGACAGGAGCAAATTCAGCTTCTAAAGGACACCACGTAGGTGTACGTACAGTTTACACTTATGAGAGGAGCACTATGCTTAAAACTGTATTAGACTACAGGAAAACGTGTGTAGCTTTGCCTGGCCTTTCACAGTAACTAGGCCCAAATTAGTTTAACAGGAAAAAAAAAACGTACACCACGTAGATGTACGTACAGTTTACCCTTATGAGAGGATGACAATACGCTCCACTTAAAACTGTATTAGGCCCAAATTAGTTTGACAGGGGAAAAAAACATACACCACCTATTTACGCACAGGTTACACTTATGAGAGGACAATATTCTCCACAACCTGTATTAGGCACTAAAATCAGGTGACTATGGCTATTCATGCTCACCCTAACTGGCCCTTATTAACTTTAGAGTTGTTGCACACCCCACTGCAGCAGTACAGAGTCGCTGTGTAGTACACCCAAAGTTTTCTTGCTGCTGTAGAGCTGTTTTTACGTGCAACACACACACTGAAATAAAAGGCTGGATGTAGGCTGCATGTGATTCAGGGTCATCCCACCTTCCCAGAGTTCCTTGCCCCATGTCCTCACATGTGGATACACCATTTTAGATGCCCTGGAGCCTGGACCACACTAAATGGAGTTTAATGAAGTGATTTCTTTCATCGAATCGCGGCGATATTCGGATTCGTTACAACTCGAATTTTTCCTGAAATTCGAAACAAATTCAGATTCTTCAGATTCGATTCACTCATCCCTAATTATTACAAGTAAATGTACCTACCTTGACCCTTATTTGTTTCATACCCATATGCTTTGAGGACACATGTTAGATAACTTAGATTTAATTGAGGAACTCCAGTTACTGATTTGGGTTTTTCTAAGCTTATGGGACCAGATGTTTTTCCTGTTTCTGAGCTTAGAGAGATCTATTGAAGTGTGCTGAATCGCATTCATTGAGAATCTGAAGCTGTTGTCTCATTGAGATCTGTAGGAGTAATGTTATTGTTGTCATCATGTTGTAATTACATTTTCTGTTTCTTGAAATTATGCTGAATCAATATATAGCACACTTCCAGTATGTGTAGAAATAGCCATTGGTCGGGGCATATTTATCTATGTTTCCCCTTCTGATGTTTTTGGGCTTTAAATATAGATTTTTTTTCTGTTTAGTAGCACTACATATTTTCATTGCATTGCAGAGAGAAGAGAGAGAGAGAGAGAGAGAGAGAGAGAGAGAGAGAGAGAGAGAGAGAGAGAGAGATTTGGTTGTAGGTTGTTTGCCCACAACAACCAATCAAATCTTATTTTACCAGAGATCATTAAGAAATAAAAGATGAGCTGTGATTTGCTGTTATAGGTAAATCAGATGGTTTTTAGGTTATTCCCCCCCATTGTGTTTCAATGCATTTTATTTACAAAAAAAACTATGTTTTCAGCTCAAATACTGGACAGCTGGGATCTCTAATTCTGAAAAAATCCACGTCTTGAGAGATATTTTACCTTGAAGGTTATCTAGCAAGTCCGGATGATTATTCCGGGAGTAGATAGGAAAAGAGTAAGCTTCTTTCATAATTTCTTTCTGTCTTCCAAGTAATTTACGCCAATCTCAGTTTCCTAATATTATATTTGTTAAAATCTCACGCAATATATCATGACAACTTCATAACAACTATAGTGCTACACAAAGGCAGGCTTTTAGGGAGTTGAGTAAAATTTAGGATGAGATTATAAAACTATTTGACAAAAGTTAAAATATTGTTATTTGGCCCACCAAGATGAATAAACATGAGAAACTGAGACAACTACATGATAACATGTGACATAAATGTCTAATGTTTACGCCTTACATCTATACGGGGGATTAACTAGCTGGAATCTTATCTAAGGTTTTGTTCAGCGGCATAATTACCTCCAAACAATAGGATGACCTATGTTTTGACAAACCAATGATATCTACACTGTATAAAGATGAGCAAATTTTTCAAAAGTTCAGTTCTGCAGGTTCGCTAAACTCAAAAAGTTTCTATTATGACCAAACTTGTTCCGTCCATAATGTTTGGTAATAGCCCACAAACCTGTGTATAACACTGTCTACGAGTGCTAAAAGCTCTGTATAATACTGTTAGGTCCCCCCGGGGTGTATCTATGTACCTCTGAGCTGTTTTTAAGGCAAAGGAATTTCAAAGTTACCGCAACATTTATGGCCATGTGTAAACAGATGGGAGTAGCAACAGGCTTTGTGCCTGGAAAGTGAAGACGCAATGGCTGTGAAAATTAATTCCCATTGTGGAGCATAGCAAAGGGATTGGCATCCTAGAAAGTGCAGAAAAGTGACACAAAAAAAAAGCCTATGCTGCTTTTTCCCAATCTTGTAAAACAAAAAAATAAATCTGGCACCCTTAACTTCCAATTAATTTTTTTTTGCACTGATAGAATAGATACAGAAAGCTCTCTGAAGTGCTGCATTACTACAATTAGAGATCAGCTAATCAAATTTGACGAATTCGAATTTGTTACAAATTTCAGGAAGAATTTGATTCACAATGAATGCGAATATCGCCACAATTCTATCGTGTGAATCACTTAATTAAACTCCATATAGTGTGGTCCAGGCTCCAGGGCATTTAAAATGGTGGATTCACATGTGAGGACATGGGGCAAGGAATCCTGTGAAGGAGGGGAACAAGGGTAGGTGGGATGACCCTGAATAACATGCAGGATGTAGCCTATCAGCAGCCAGTCACCCCTGTGATGTCACAACCCTATACAGTGGTCCCTCAACATACGATGGTAATCCGTTCCAAATGAACCATCGTTTGTTGAAACCATCGTATGTTGAGGGATCTGTGCAATGTAAAGTATAGGAAGTTGTACTCCCCTGTCCCTGCCGCTCTGGACCATCACCGCTCATCACCGCTGCCCTGGATGTCACCCTCCATCGCTGCCACCGCATCACCGTGGTGTCCCGGACGCTCCGGACGTCTTTGCCTCCCCGGGATCGTCGCTCTCATGTAGCCACCTATTGGATGATGGGACGGCATGGGCGGCGATGTGATGACGACGATGGAGAGCGCCGGCGATGCAGGGAATCCAGAAGAGGAGCTCCGGAGCCCTGAGGACAGGTAGGAGACCATCACCGGAGCACACGGGGCACCATAAACGGCTATCCGGCGACAGCTGAAGCAGCTGACTGCCGGATAGCCGTTTATGTGATGGCCCGACATACAAAAGCATCGTATGTTGATGCTGCCTTCAACATGCGATGGCCTCTGAGAGGCCATCGCATGTTGAAATTTTCGTATGTCGGGGCCATCGTAGGTCAGGGGGTCACTGTATAATCAGCAGCCATATTGCAGCCAGTCACTTCTTCCTTACACTGCAGAGAGATGGATAGGGACAGACAGCCCTATGTGTTACACTGAAAAGCTTTTTTAAGCAGCGATTTACCTCCTAGTCAAGTCAGCGTTCTGTTGGACAGAGAGCAGTTTGTTTGTCACAGAAAAGCATTCTTACGGCAGTGATCCACCTCCCAGTCCCTGTCTACAGCATTCTATTATAGTGGGTTCAGAGAGCAGTGTGTTGCATAGAAGAACAGCAGCGATTCAGCTTAATCACAAATCCTGCCTAGAAGCACTGATGGGGAAACGAGTGAGAATGAGAGTGCAAATTTGACTGTAGTACACAGCTGTAGCACTGGTGTCTACTGCTGGTGTTGTACACAAAAACTTTTTTAAGCACGCTGTAGCACATTTTTCTGCCCTCATAAGGGCATACGTACATCTAAGTGTTGTGCCATTTTGTCCTGATAAAGTCTCAAGGGTCTAGATACTGTGAAAGGACAGCCAAAAGTACTCACCAGCTGGTGTTGTACATATACTTTTTTAAGCGTACAGTAGCAAATTGTTCTGCCCTCATAAGTGCAAACTACATACGTACATCAAAGCATTGTACCATTTTGTTCCTGATAAAGTCTTAAGGGCCTAGATACTGTACAAGTCCAGCCAAAAGTACACACCTGCTGTTCTACACAAATACTGTTTTAAGCATACTGAAGCGTATTGTACTCCCCTCATATATGCACAAAGTATGTCAGGCAGAGAAGTGCAAGTATGTGCACAGAGGAGTGTCAGAGGCCTAAATTCATCAGGCACAGGCAGCGTTCCCAGCAGACTAGGGGCAAGTGGCAGCAGGAGTCACAGCAAGAGGCCTGATCTCCCGGTATGAGCTAGCGGTCGTGTCTCAACCAGCAACCCATCTGCCGTCATCGATTGGTTAACACGGTCATCCACTTCATCACAAGTGACATCTGATACCCCCAGTAAACCGTTGGTGGGTTCCTCAGACACAACTCTCAGTTGGCATGGCCCGGGAGCAGTCCCTGTCCTCCCATTGCCTCTGTCCTATGCTGTTCCCTCTGCTACAGTAGTATCTTATGCTGTGGGTTCAGCTCCACTATTCAGTGAGGACGATCTAATAGAGGATAGTCAGAAGCTACTGCCGCGCCAAGAAGTGGAGGAGACATCCGCCGCTTCCTCCGCTAGGCGGGCAAGTGGTGATGAGGAGAGTGACATCGGAGGTGTTGTTGCCATCGTTCCCGGCGGCAGTAGCAGTCAATTAGTGCAGTATGTTAGTGGGAATATCAGCTACTCAACAGTGTGGCAGTTTTTCATCAAGCATCCGGAGGAGGTTAACATAGCCACATGCAAGATGTGTCGGAAGAAGGTTAAGCGTGGCCAGCTTCAGCGTAGTCCTGCATCAACATATGCTGTGCCACCATAAAGCGGCCTGGGAGAACCGTGGCTCCATTGTGGTGGTCCAGCCTGCTTCATCACCCAGTGGCATGCCCCTCCCTCCTTCAGCCAGCCAAGGCTCCACCACCTCAGCCGAAGGGAGCTGTGTGTCATACCCTCCTTCTCCTCCTACCTTAAGTCAGTCATTCCATCAGCAATCCATCGGCAAAGCCATGTCCAAGAGACAACAAAATGCGCCCACTAATCCACGGCGCAGAAGCTGAATGTGCTCCTGTCCAAGTTGCTGGTGCTGCAGTCCCTCCCTTTTCAAGTGGTGGACTCTGCACCTTCCAGAGAACTGATGGCTTGTGCCGAGCCGAGGTGGAGAGTCCCAAGCCGTCATTTCTTTGCGAAGAAGGTAGTACCAGCCCTGCACAATTTTGTGGAATAGAAGGTGGGCCAGTACTTGAGCCTGTCGGTGTGTACCAAAGTGCATGCCGACATCTGCAGCTTTAACTATGTCAGGGACAATACATATCCTTTACGGCCCACTGGTTGAATGTGGTTCCTGCACAGCCAATACAGCAACTTGAACAGGTCACGCTGCTTCCTCCTCTACACTCCCAGGCCGTTGGATCTGTGACAGTGGGCGACTCCGCCTCCTCATCCTCCACCGTGTCCTCAGCCTCCACCCCATGGACAAGTCTCAGTGCCCCTTCAGCATACCATGTGTGCAGGGCACGGTGGTGTCACGCTGTTCTTCACATGGTTTGCCTTGGTGAACAAAGTCACACAGGGGAGGAACTGCTAAACGTCATTCATAAAGAAATCAAAGCATGGCTTGCTCCAAAAAAATGGAAATGGGAACCATGGTGACTGACAACGGGAAGAACATCTGGTCTGCACTGCGACAAGGAAGGCTGAGTTCAATCTGGTTGTCGAGCGGTTCCTGACGTGTTCCCCCCATTTGCAATACATCCTAACAATGGGAAGAAAACTTTTCATGCACTTCAGCCACTAGTACACTGCAAAGCAGACCCTCCTTGAGCTGCAGCATCAGAATGGTACCCCCCAACATAGTCTGATTTGCACCATTGCCACACATTGGAATTCCACCCTCCATATGTTGAACCGACTATACGAACAAAGAAAAGCCATCACTGATTTCATGATGTTCCAAGCAGATGGGGGTACTCCCCTGTGTTACTTCAATGTCAACCAGTGGCAGCTCATACGTGACACCCTCCGTTTGCTCAGGCCTTTTGAGAGAGCCACATTATTAGTCAGTCGTCAGGATTACAGGATGAATGATGTCATTCCACTCCTACATTTCCTACAACACGTGTTGGAAATGATGGCTGGTCAGGGCACTGGAGACGTGACGACTACATCTCATGGCCATATGAGCCCTGTGGTGGCTGAACTGGAGGAGGAGGAGGGGGAGGGGCACAGTGGAGCACAGTTTAGGTTTCGCAAAATGGGCAGTTTTTCTAATCATCTGACAGGAGAGGAGGAGCAGGAGCAGCCAGAGGAGCTAGAGGGTTATGAGGAAGGCAAGACAGAGGACCCAGACACACCGTGGCAGTATGCAGTTGAGATGGAGGCAGGGAGTCCCTCCAAGTCACTTGCACAAATGGCAGGATACATGCTCACTTGCTTGCGTAGTGACAGACGAATTGTCACCGTTTGGCATTGGGATGACTTCTGGCTCTCCACCTTATTGGACCCTCACTACCGGCACAAAATGGAGGCCTTTTTTACACCCACTGAGAGGGAGGACAAATTGACTTACTACAGACACCTCCTACGTAGTCAGTTGGCCGATGCCTATCAGCGCCATCGTCCATTCCTCTCACAGGTCTTACTCGGGGGACTCTCTGTGCTCACCTTGTACTGCCATAGCTGCTGGGGAGGGGTGGGGTGGCAGGAGCAGTACCAGCTCCATCAGCAGCAGCCTGAGTCTACAGTCGCTGATGAGTACCTTTCTTCCCCCGCATATTGAAGGATACAGACGGTAGAAAAAATTAAATGCCATTACAATCAGAGAGGAAAATCTAGCACATCACTAGATCTGCCTTTGCGGCTGCACCTATGGACACTACACTATTCTGATTGAGTGCTGAGGGCATTACCTTTAGTAGTCTGGAAATAGTGACCATCCCTGCGGTATAATCCTCATAGCGAAGGCTAACATCCCTAAAAGACTCTTGTTACCTGCGATCTGTTGAAACAAGAAATGGTCTCTCTGATCCTAACAAGGTTGTCTTGTGGTAACCTGGCCTCCATCCTCTCTGCATCTAACATTATGCCTAGGAAAGTCAACACATGGGAAGGGCCTCCTATCTTGATGGGGGAGACCGGGACTGCTAACTGCTGAAAGAAGGTAAGTAAATCTGTGAATTGGTGAGGGATAGAATGCAGACTTTCTAATAACAAAAAAGCATCTAAAGAATAAATAACGTGTTGGCATCCTACTACGTTCTCTAGGATACGGTGAAGGGCTATTGCCAATTGGTCAAACAACCCAGGGCTGCTTTTCGACCCGAACATTAATTTAAGCGCAAAATAGTACAGCTCTTCCCACTTAACCATTGCCATAACTCTTTTTTCAAAGGCAACAATTAAAAAGCATCAGCGATATCTACCTTTGATAACCAGGCCCCTTGACTCAGCTCAGCAATGATCTGTATTGCCTCATCAATTGACGCATATTTCATGATAAACTCCACTGATGGGATTAGTGAATTCAGGCTGGGAACAACAGAGAAATGAGGTGCTGACAAATCATAGATTAATCTCTTCTTTTTATTGAACTTGCCGGACATTATACCTATGGGGCTGACTCTACAACAGGAGAAGGGTGAAGAAACAAATGGACCGATCATGAAACCTTTGTCCACCTGATTTTTTATCAACATAGACACTGTGCCCTGGTCACTGCTAGCAGACAGGAAATTTCTGCATTCATGCATGCTCTGTGTCAGAGCTACCAGGCCAGAATGAAAGCCAGTGGTGAAACCTTCCGTGAGCCACCTGACCCACAAAGGCTAAGGATGAGTGCCCAGCAGGCACCCGAGGACATTGACATCCACCACGCCTAGTCAGGACTGAGTGTTTTTTTGTGTGAAGGCTGATGGATGAGCTCTGTAACAATTAAAGCAAATGTGCAGCAGTCTGCACTGTGGAAAGGAACAAGTGGATAAATTAAAGTTATTGCAGATCTGATTTCGGCCTAGGAACCTGATTGGCCTGCCCAGCTTATCCATCGAGCTGACTGCTCTCTGGCCTGAAGGACCCGCAACTGCTGGACCTCTGGCGCCAACTACATTCTCTTTTGCTAATTGACATCAAGCAGTGGAATGGGAAATGTACTGGCAATATGTGCATGCTGGTGCTCTCAGCCCAGCAAAATGCCTGCAGAATAGTTCAGTATCTATTCTGGCCCAGTTAGCTTCTTTATTATGTTGAAAAAAAGCTGCAGCTGCTTTGAATGAAAAAGACTTATCATACTTCATGCTCAAATCTGCAACATTGAATAGGTATGTGTCCAACTCCTGGTGTCTGTCTGGCCTGACGGAACACACCACGTCCAGGTACATACTGAATGCCACCACAAACTCAGAGATGCTCAGCTTCCTACTAAGTCTGGCATCCTTGCTCTTAAACATCACAGCCACTTCCCCACAAGTGACTGTTTTGGTATCAGTAAGGTTATGGGAAGCTATCAGTAATGCTACAGCTGCAACTGACCTCCAAACCTCAAAAAGCAACGCCCCCAAGAGCTATGCCGTGAAACAACAATTATCACTAAAAGTGGGCTATAGAAATGAAGTATGAAATCTAATGATGCGAGTAACTGAAAGCGTGCAGGAGATTTGAGCTGAAATGACTGAAATGAAAAGTGCCATGCTGTGACTGTCAGGTATAATGGGCAAGTCCCTTAGGCTACTACTATGTAAACGATATTGCTCCGAAGAAGTGTCAGTAACAATATGATGCAAGTAACTTCCACTTGTAGACGTGTCAGGCATGATGGGCAAGCCACTTATGCTATCGTGTAAACGATATTGCTCTGAAGACATGTCAGTAACAATATGATGCAAGTAACTTCCATCTGAAGACATGCCAGGTATGATGGGCAAGTCCCTTATGCTGCTACCATGTGAAAGATATTGCTCTGAAGACATGTCAGTAACAATATAATGCAAGTAACTTCCACCTGAAAACATGTCAGGTATGATGCGCAAAACACTTATGCTAACTATTGTGTAAACGGTATTGCTCTGAAAATGTGTCAGTAACAATATAATGCAAATAACTTCCACCTGAGGATTTGTCAGGTATTATGGGCAAGTCACTTATGCTACTACTATGTGAACGATATTGCTCTGAAAACGTGCCAGTAACAATGTGATGCAAGTAAGTTCAACCTGAAGAGTGATTCAGGTATGATGGGCAAGTTAAACCTTTGTCTATTTACCATTTGTACTGGGCCCTTTAGTCTGAAGGTAATAATATATACCGATAGTGAGACACATGTCAGTATTATAATAATAATATCTGGGGCTAGTTGATTAGATTGGAAAGACATTGGTTGGACATAGCTATAATAAGTTTTGATTTACATCTAGTCTTTTGGATAATTGGGCCATTTCTGGCTAGAAACATCTAAAAAGAAAATATATTTTCCAGTTATTTAATCCATCTTTTTTAAAGCTATTTTTCTTTTCTTTTCTTTGGTTATCACAATGGAAAGACAACGTATGTGGTGGTCATAAATACATCCCGAGTTGCATCCACAATCACAGTTCTTAATATCTATCATCTGCAGTTCCTTATATAATTGGTTAAATAAACCTCCCCGGATGATATAAGTTTATACTACTAGGGCTACTTACCTTGTATATGTCTCACGATCTGGTGTGGATTGTTGTCGGCCATTCCTCACTAACTTGTTTACAAACATGAGGGTCACATGACTCATCATGTGACTGGTAGGAGATCCGATCATGCGCGTTGAGTAAGTAAAGAGATTGAATGGCAAAGCGCTGTACCGTAATGATCCTGAATGCGCGTGCGCAGGATCGGGTAACACTGCAGAACATAGAGGTAGGGACTTAGCGCATGCGTGTGAGGATGCATGCTTACCGGAAGCTCTTTTGCGCTACCCCGGAAGTGTACGCCGACCGGCTTATTTAATGTGAGCACATCGGATCTCACACATACCGCCGGAGACATAGGAGCGCGTTTATCGTGGCGCGAGGTATCCATTGTAGGTATTAAGCGGGCATGTGACAGGTACGTACCTCGGTAGTTGGGGACTATGCTATGACTAGGCAACTTCTGAGACTGATGGATATGCACTGCTCTTTTATCTAGCATTTCGTCTATGGAGATGCAGTGCAGCATATTGTCCATAACGTATCATGAGAGTGGTGTCAATCAAGTAATGGTATGTAGCCCCCTTTGAGGAATATTTGCATTTTTAATGTATGCCTCATTGGAATAAGATGCAAATAGTTTATTTATATGTTTATTCATTTAGGCATCCGCGGTACCAGAGACAATCTAAATTTTATCTCTTCTATGATGATTGTATCCGATTAGTTCCTTGAGAAACCCCATGAGTTGGGGGGAATCGCGTCGGAACGGACAATCGTAATATTTTACCTTATCACCTTTCTCACGTGGTGTGGGGATAGGTCCTGACTATCCATATGTGTATGGTACCATGGAGAATGTGTTACTAGTGGATTACAGCTTATTTTGACACTGGTATAGCCACAGGGTTTATTCAGTGTGGCAAGAGTCATTTTCTCTCCTAAGGTGCCCTTCACTAAATTGTGGACCTATGTCTCTTTGGTTTGATATTTGTCACTATTATGTCACAAATTATAGTTAATATTGCTTTCTGCTTTTAATGCATATCATTAAAGTTTACCATTTTAGGAAAAGGTTTTTTCAGTTGCTGTGATCTGGTAGAGAGTGGGACCTTGTTTGATTTAGTTTTTGCTGTGGAAAAGGATGGGCAAGTTAAATAAGCTTTTTTTTATGTTTTTTTTTTAATAAATTTTTTTGACTTTTTTTTTCAAGCGTGAGTAGTAATGCTCTGGAAGAGTGTCAGAAAACGATGTAAGTAAGTCCTACATGAACATGTGATTGGTAAGATGAGACAGCTGGATATTCTAAAAATATGACTATGCGAAGCAGATAACGAACACTGTAATGTTGCAACGGATGCAATACTAAATGCAAGTACCCTGCATTTCTGCGTATGTAAATGTATATATATATATTTATTTTTTTCCAGTATACTCTGAACCATACGAATCAAAAGTAACAACAATAATGACCATAACATGCGGAACTAGAGCAGACAACCAGCTCTACATACACTCCTTGCGCCAAGTTGATGAGACCAACCCTGTGACCCCCTAACAGGATACCTGCTGAGAAGTAAGCCAGTTTGGGCCTAGAAGTGTATCACCACCTGTGCGCACCCACACAGAGGGGAGGCAGACACTCACAGCATGCTGATGACCTGCCTCACCAGCGTGTGGCCGCATCACTTGATCTGATCAACACTGCGCCAGACTGACGTAGTGACGTGCGCCCAGCATTCTGCTGGAGGCTCTACTGAAGGAGCAGAGTTGAGAATGGGCGGACCCTATTTCGGAAGATGTGGCCCCGAATTTGTGAGTGAGTAAATAACAAGCCTGAACCACCAATGATTAAGTGCAGACAGCACTACCCAATAGAGATGTCGCGAATTGTTCGCTGGCGAACAGTTCCCAGGCGAACATATGTGAAGTTCGATCTGTCCCTTATACTTTAACATTGCGGTAAACGTTGACCCTGTGAGTCAGAGTCAGCAGACACATTACAGCCAATCAGTAGCAGTCCCTCCCTTCCAGACCCTCCTACCTCTTGCACGGACGCCATTTTACCCTCATTCGGCATGCTGCAGGCTTAGGAAGTGGAGGGTCAGAGAAGCTGCTCCTGCTGTATAGGGTAAGCGATAGCTAGGTTGCTGCTAGGTGGTGTATTCAGGGTCCACTTTACTCCTAAAGCACTAGTGTAACATCTGCTTTAAGGACAGCACCCAAAAAAGCCCTTTTTAGGGCTCAAATATCAGTCCATGTGTCTTGCAACAGCATGAGGCTCCCTGGTTGGGAGGGAACCGCTGGTTAAAAGGGGTACTCCAGAATAAACTTTAAGTTCCTTCAAGCAACTAACTACTACAGTATTGAAAGGACTGAAAGATATCAGTCCGTGTGTCTTGCAACAGCAGGAGGCACCCTTGTTGGGAGGGAACCGCTGGTTAAAAGGGGTACTCCAGTATAAAACTTAAGTTCCTTCAAGCAACTAACTACTACAGTATTCAAAGGGCTGAAAGATATCAGTCCGTGTGTTTTGCAACAGCTGGAGGCACCCTGGTTGGGGACCACTGCTTAAAAGGGGAACTCCGCTGGCAAGCTTTTTTTCTTTAAAGCAACTAACTACTACAGTATTCAAAGGGCTGAAATATATCAGTCCGTGTGTTTTGCAACAGCTGGAGGCACCCTGGTTGGGGACAACTGCTTAAAAGAGGAACTCTGCTGGCAAGCTTTTTTGCTCATTGTCACACTAGTGCAAAACCAGTCACTGTCAGTTCATGTCACAGTTGCCAGTTTTTTTTTGCCTGCAGGGCAAATTGTGTCAACCTAGTGCAAATAACATTTGGCGTGACAGTTGTGCAAATAAATAAAAAATTCCTTTTTTGGCAGTTAAATAAAACCAGTCACTCTCAGTTCACGTCACAGTTGCCAGTTTTTTTAGGGCAAATTGTGTCACCCTAGTGCAAATCACAATCACATTTGGTGTGACAGTTGTGCAAATTAAAAAAAAATACCTTTTTTGGCTGTTAAATAAAACCAGTCACTGTCAGTTCATGTCACAGTTGCCATTTTTTTTGCCTGCAGGGCAAATTGTGTCACCCTAGTGCAAATCACATTTGGTGTGATAGTTGTGCAAATTAAAAAATATATATATATCTTTTCTGGCTGTTAAATAAAACCCGTCACTGTCAGTTCACGTCACAGTTGCCAGTTTTTTTGCATGCAGGGCAAATTGTGTCACCCTAGTGCAAATCACAATCACATTTGGTGTGACAGTTGTGCAAATTAAAAAAAAATACCTTTTTTGGCCGTTAAATAAAACCAGTCACTGTCAGTTCACGTCACAGTTGCCAGTTTTTTTTGCCTGCAGGGCAAATTGTGTCACCCTAGTGCAAATCACATTTGGTGCAACACTTGTGCAAATTTATCCAAAAACATGACAGGCAGAGGAAGGCCACCCCGCAGAGGCCGTCGTGGTGCTGGGATTCCCTTTGGCCCTAGAATGGCCAGTGTTCAGAGGCTACGTACCCTGAACCCCCAAAGTTCTGAGGACTTAGTTGACTGGCTATCACAAGACACCCAATCTACTACAGCTTCCGCTCGGAACCTTGACGCACCATCCTTCTCCTCATCTAGCTTAGCTTCGGGCACCTCTCATGCTACCACTTGCCCGCCTGACGCCACCACCAACACTAGCACCACAGCAGCTTTACTTGATCTTTCAGAGGAGTTATTTACACATCAGTTTGAAAACATGAATGATGCGCAACCATTATTGCCAGAGGATGTAATTAACAGGGATATGTCTCAGTCAGGCAGCATTACACACATGGACGTACGGTGTGATGATGATGTTGTACCCACTGCTGCTTCCTTTCTTGAGGTGTCAGATAGCGGTGAAGGTGTTGATGATGACGATGTGTCCGCGGATGCCACGTGGGTGCCCGCTAGAAGAGAAGAAGAGGGGGAAAGTTCAGATGGGGAGACAGAGAGGAGGAGGAGACGTGTTGGAAGCAGGGGGAGGTCGTTGCAAGGAGCTAGTGGCACAGTCAGACAGCATGCATCGGCACCCGGGGTCAGCCAGACGGGACGCCAATCAACGCATGCTGTTGCCACCACCAGAATGCCGTTATTGCAGAACTCAGCAGTGTGGCATTTTTTTTGTGTGTCTGCCTCTGACAACAGCGAGGCAATTTGCAACCTGTGCCAGAAGAAACTGAGTCGTGGGAAGTCCAAAACCCACCTAGGCACAACTGCTTTGCGAAGGCACATGATGTCACATCACAAACGCCTATGGGATCAACACGTCAGTACAAGCAGCACACAAAGTCAAAGCTGCCATCCTCCTCCTGGTCCAGCATCTTCAGCCAGGTCAACCACTTCTGCCCTCCTTGCCCCCTCTCAACCATCCGCCTCTCCGTCTCTCGCCTTGAGCAGTTCCTGCTCATCTGCCCACAGTCAGGTGTCTGTCAAGGAGATGTTTGAGCACAAGAAGCCAATGTCTCAAAGTTACCCCCTAGCCCGTCGTCTGACAGCTGGCTTGTCGAAACTGCTAGCCCGCCAGCTTTTACCATACAAGCTGGTGGAGTCTGAGGCCTTTAAAAAATTTGTAGCCATTGAGACACCTCAGTGGAAGGTACCTGGACGAAATTTTTTTGCACAAAAGGCAATCCCTAACCTTCACTCCATTGTGTAAAAGGAAATTATGGCATGTCTGGCACACAGTGTAGGGGCAAGGGTCCATCTGACCACTGATACCTGGTCTGCAAAGCATGGTCAGGGCAGGTATATCACCTACACTGCACATTGGGTAAACCTGGTGATGGCTGCCAAGCATGGAATACGTGGCTCTGCAGAGGCATTGGTGACACCGCCACGACTTGCAGGCAGGCCTGCTGCCACCTCCTCTACTCCTCCTACTCCTCTTCCATAACCTCCTCGGCCGAGTCCTCTTCCACTGCTGCGTCTTGCTCCACATCACCGGCACCCCCTCAGCTCCCCAGGTGCTATTCCACATCCCGGATACGGCAGTGTCCCGCCATCTTGGGGTTGACTTGCCTCAAAGCGGAGAGTCACACCACACCAGCGCTCCTGTCAGCCCTGAACGCACAGGTGGACCAGTGGCTGACTCCGCACCAACTGGAGATCGGCAAGGTGGTTTGTGACAACGGAACAAATTTGTTGGCGGCATTGAGGTTGGGCAAGTTGACACATGTGTGTAATCTGATTGTACAATGCTTTTTGCTCAAGTACTCAGGCTTACAGGATGTCCTGAAGCAGTCGAGGAAGGTGTGTGGCCATTTCAGGCGTTCCTACACGGCCATGGTGCACTTGTCAGATATCCAGCGGCAAAACAACATGCCAGTGAGGCGCTTGATTTGCGACAGCCCGACACATTGGAATTCAACACTTCTAATGTTCGACCACCTGCTCCAACAAGAAAAAGCTGTCAACGAATATTTGTATGACCGGGGTGCTAGGACATCATCTGCGGAGCTGGGAATTTTTTTGTCATGTTACTGGACGCTCATGCCTGTAGGCTCATGCGTCCTTTTGAGGAGGTGACAATCCTGGTCAGTCGCACCTAAGGCACCATCAGCGACATCACACTGGTTGTTTTCTTCCTGGAGCGTGCCCTGCGAAGAGTGCTGGATCAGGCTGTAGATGAGCGTGAAGAGGAAGAGTTGTGGACACTATCACCACCAGAAACAGCCTTATCAGCATCGCTTGCTGGACCTGCAGCAACGCTGGAAGAGGATTGTGAAGAAGAGGAGTCAGAGGAGGAATGTGGCTTTGAAGAGGAGGAGGAAGACCAACCACAGCAGGCATCCCAGGGTGCTCCTTGTCACCCATCTGGTTCCCGTGGTGTTGTACGTGGATGGGGGGAAGAAGATTATACCTTCCCTGACATCAGTGAGGACGAGGAAGGGGACATGAGTAGCTCGGCATCCGTCCTAATGCAAATGGGGTCTTTCGTGCTGTCGTGCCTGTTGAGGGACCCTCGTATAAAAAGTATGAAGGAGAACGACCTGTACTGGGTGTCCACGCTACTAGACCCCCGGTATAAACATAAAGTGCCTGACATGTTACCGCATTACAGCAAGGCGGAAAGGATTCAGCAGGTCCAAAATAAATTAAGAAGTATGCTGTACACAGCGTATAAGGGTCATGTCACAGCACAACAGGGATCTAACAGGGGAAGAGGTGAAAGTAATCCTCCTCCTCATCCCCTGAACACGCCGGCAAGGACAGGATGCTTTACAGACATGCTGTTGATGGAGGACATGCAGAGCTTTTTAAGTCCTACGCATCGCCACAGCCCTTCGGGGTCCACAATCAGAGAACGACTTGACCGACAGGTAGCAGACTACCTGGCCTTAACCGCTGATATCGACACTATGAGGAGCGATAAACCCCTTGACTACTGGGTGTGCCAGCTTGACCTTTGGCCTGAGCTATCCCAATTTGTGCTCGAACTTCTGGCCTGTCTCGCTTCAAGTGTCCTGTCAGAAAGGACCTTCAGTGCAGCAGGAGGTATTGTTACTGAGAAGAGGAGTCGCCTTGGTCAAAAAAGTTTGGATTACCTCACCTTTCTTAAGATGAATGAGGGATGGATCCCGAAGGGAACTGACACTGGGCGATACATTTGACTGAACAAGGCCTGATCAGATGAGCTGCCTTGGGCTAAAAATGTTCCACACGTTGCTGTATTTGAACTCTGAATGCCGGAGACTTGCGTGACTTATCCGCCACCAAGTAGGGTTCAAGCCGCAATGTTTTAGGACACTTTCTGCATGGCGAAACAAACAGAAATTTTTCTGCCCGCTGCTACAATGCCAAATTTTCATCCATGTGTACATGCCTAATTTTTCTGGCCTCTGCAGCTGCACTTGTTATGGTGCTGCAATTTTTCTGCCCGCTGCTACAGCTGCGGCTGTGACAATACCCAATTTTTCATCCATGTGTACATGCCTAATTTTTCTGGCCTCTGCTGCTGCACTTATTATGGTGCTGCAATTTTTCTGGCCGCTGCTACAGATGCGGCTGCGACAATACCCAATTTTTCATCCTTGTGTACATGCCTAATTTTTCTGGTACTCTCTGCTGACATCTCTGTCCATTTTAGCAACCCTGGATATTAGATGTATGCTAAGGGTAACACAGAGGTTAGCACTGCTGCCTTGCAGCGCTGGGGCCTTGGGTTCAAATTCCACTATGTGCTGGCTCAAGGGGAGCTCTAACTATGTGCTGCCTAATATGGGGGAATCGTATGTGCTGCCTAAAGGGGAGCTCTAACTATGAGCTACCTAACATGGGGGAATCTATGTGCTGCCTAATATGGGGGAATCTATGTGCTGCCTAAAGGGGGGATCTAACTATGTGCCTAAAGGGGGGCTCTATGAGGGGGCTAAAGCTCGTTATTCCAAACCATTTAGGAATGTTAGGTGATTTATGCCCTTTATGGATTAAAACCAGACTCTGCATCTACTATGTAATTTTCCATGGGAGTTTTGCCATGGATCCCCCTCCGGCACGCCACAGTCCAGGTGTTAGTCCCCTTGAAACAACTTTTAAATCACTATTGTGCCCAGAAAGAGTCCCTGTGGGTTTTAAAATTTGCCTCCGGCCGGAGGAAGCACACTTAGTGTGCGAAATAGGAGCTCGGTCACACATCACTATCCCCCCACTACCCTCTCCCTCTGTTACATTGTTATGTGAGTATGCTTTAATAAAGAAGAACATACCAGCTGAGATGGTGAGTTGCCGATTTCTTCTCTTCTCTTTGAATATCATATGAAAATCTCATTGTGTCAGAGCACCACCAGCAGCACCCAGCTACACCGATGCACATCCAACACGTTAGTTTCCGCCATTAGCGCAGTGCCGTGCTACTTCTTGTATGAACTGAGACAGAGGTTTTAGTTGAACAAGTATTTTTTTTCACCTTTCACCTTTTTTTAATTATGTTATCATCACTTTGCCGGATATTTTTTAAAACTTGGGCACATGAAATTGTGAGATGCTGGCCATTGCTAACAATCTTATTGTTTCTTACATCTTTACCATTACTTTTTTGTACCTTAAAAATATATCTGATTGTTTCATATGGACAATTGTTTTACTTTTCCTTTGCAAGTTTTTTAATTTTTAACGTTTTATGTCTTTAAACATCCCTCTCTTTCACTCTGGCTAAGGATTTTTTATTTTTGTCAAACAGATAGGAGTAGTAATCTTTTTAAGATCTGGTCAGGATGTGGTCTAGATTTGCATTTTTTTTTTTGCCAGTTGCAACAAAATTTGCGCAAAAATAAAAAACATGCAGATAATAAATTTGTGACCACTGCATCCGTCACTTCAACAAATGGTCTAGCAACTCCAAAAGGTCAAAATGACGGATTTAAAGAACTTTGAAAAAAAAATGCAAAAAATCCCAGCAATTAGTGCAAATATAAAAGAAATTTGCAAATAGAAGCAATAGAACACAATGATAAATTACCCCCATAGTTCTTTTATTTAATTGCAGTACAGTGTTTATAGCTCCTATATTAGAAAAGATGTTTTATAATATGTGAAAATGTGAACATAAATGTCTTCTAGAGTATAACAATTTTATGGCTTGTAACCTTTATTAACTTCTAAATTAAAAAGATACAACTTCACTTACTAGTTCTGTAAAAGTGTCATCAGGGAACTATTTGCTTTATACTATGGGTAAATATTGTAGCTAAAAAATAAAGCTTTATGAACTATAATCTAGCAAATTTAATCATGTCAATAGGCACAATGTTGAAGCAATGTTACCTTCAAAATTTAATGATGCTAAAGTTATTAATAACGCTCAAGGTAATTTAAATATAACTGGTACATTTTTTTTAAATATATTATAAGCCATGAAACCTGATTTTTTTTCTGGCTTGGAAATTCTAAAATAATTTTTTACTCATCTCAAATAGCCCCATTGAAGTGTATCTGTCATTGTGTACACAAATAGCGGCATTATTTCTGGCCATTCTATAACTTGTATATGGCATTTTTCTGCAGATTTCTTCTCTGCAGGCATTAGCTATAATCCACAGTTCTCCTAGAGCTGGTAGGCGGAGCTCCCTCCTAAATAGACTTGTATTGACTTGTCTTGCAGAAAAAGCTTAGCTAGTTTTCATTGTGAAATACAGTTTTACAGGAGAGTGTGAGGGAGAAGCTTGATAACAAGAGAAAGAAGCATTTTTGACTAAAGATATATTACAAAGTTTCTTATATTCACTTATACTGTTGTACTTATATATGCAAAGTTTGTTCAAATAACAGTGCCTTTTAAAACTAGCCACACAGGTCAGCCATACTTTTGTAGAACCACCACTGTTTGGATGGTAGTAGTCGTGAAAAAATGCAAGGTGATACAAAACTCTTTTGGCTCTATTGCAGGAATTCTTGTGGCACAATGTAGTTTGCTAACCAACATATTTGGCACATAGCATTGTTAACTGAGGGTAAGAGAGAAACTGAGCAAAGGTACATATGTTTCTTTCCCTTGTGGCCATTTATATGTTATTTATACAAGCATTTATATGTTATTTATACAAGCATTTATGGCTATTTATACAAGCATTCTAAACAAGCAAATCAACTGTGAATCATCAGTACTGTATGTTAGTTAACATTGGGTTATACTGACTTGTGTGTAGGCATATACTGTGAATGTCAGTTAAATGGGCACTGTCATTATAATTATTATTATTTTTTTTGCATAATATACAGCAGGTAAAATTAATAAGATTTGTAATTTACTCCCTCTAAAAAAATGTCTTTTTATGTCACTTTATGGCCTTATAAATCTGGCCACTAGGGGTCTCCCTTCTGGATCACATTCCGTCTGCTCAAAAGCAAACACTTTGGTCTCCTGCTGGACTGCCAGGAAACAAAATTCAGGAAGTGCTGTCTGGCCAATAGAGCTCGCTCTCCCTGTTTCATGCACAGGCAGAGAGCAAGTGCTGTTCACTGCATATGGACAGACTATGCCTATGACAGTGCCCATTTAAATAATTTAGTGTGTGATATTGAATAAACCATGCAATATCCAGGTCTGTAATTATTATTGGTGAAATAACAATAATAAATGATAACTGATGGATGTCTGATGAACAATATTATTGCTTATATTTTATAATTGCTTAGTGTTTGAAATCAGAAACAGGTAGAACATTTTCTTAATCCCTTAAAGGGGTTCTCCGGTGCTTAGACATCTTATCCCCTATCCAAAGGATAGGGGATAAGATGCCTGATCGCAGGAGTCCCGCCGCTGGGGATCAACGGGATCTTGCAAGCGGCACCCTGTTTATAATCAGTCCCCGGAGCGTGTTCGCTCCGGGTCTGATTACCGACGACCACAGGGCCAACGGCGTGTGACGTCACGCCTCCGCCACCGTATGACGTCACACTCTGCCCCTCACTGCAAGCCTATGGGAGGGGGCGTGAGAGCGTGCAGTTTAATTAACAATATATTTTTATAGTTTGGACATTTCGACATGCGTTTTTTTTATGGGAAAAGGGAGGTGATTCAAACTTTTATTAGGGAAGGGGTTAAATGACCTTTATTAACTAAAATTTTTTTTTTTTACTTTTTTTTTGCAGTATTATAGCTCCCATAGGGGGCTCCGGAGCAAGGTAAGGGGACCTCCACTCGCGTCCTAGCTGATCGGTACATCGCGATTTTATCGTGATAGTCCCGATCAGCCCGACTGAGCTGCCGGGAAGCTTTTACTTTTGTTTTAGACGCGGTGATCAACTTTGATCGCCGTGTCTAAAGGGTTAATAGCACGCAGCACAAGGGTCTGTGCCGCACGCTATTAGCCAAGGGTCCAGGCTATCATAAGCCACTGGGACCGACCCGGTATGATGCGGGGTCACGGCGTGACCCCGTTTTAAATACCAGGACCGGGCGCAGGGCGTACAGGTACGCCCTGCGTCCTTAAGAGGTTAATTACATCAATAATTTTACCACAAAATCTACAGTTTTTGGTAAAAATGACATCATATCTTTATTCTGTAGGTCCATATGATTAAAATGATACCCAACTTATATAGGTTTGATTTTGTTTTGTTGATTTCGTTAAAATTATAACTTTATGCACGAAAATTTGTAGGTTTAAAATGTCCTCTTCTGACCCCTATAACTTTTTTATTTTTCCATATATACGAGGCAGTATGAGGGCTAATTTTTTGCGCCATGATCTGAAGGTTTTATTGGTATCATTTTTGTTTTGATGGGACTTTTTGATCAGTTTTTATAAATTTTTTTAGTGTAGACCAAAAATACGCAATTTTGAACTTTGGTACCTTTTTACATATATGCTATTGACCATGCAGCTTAATTAACGTTATATGTTTATAGTTCGGACATTTACACATTGTTATTATGGTTTTTATATTTTTTATATGGAATTTGGGAAAAGGTTTTTTTTTAATAAGGAAGGGGTTAATGTTTTTTTAAAGCTTTTATGAAACTTTTTTTTTAACATTTTATTAGTCCCCTTATTGGACTTTTAGGAGGAATCATTATGTTCCTCATACAGATCAATGTAGTTCCATAGAATTACATTGATCTGTGTGCTCTGCACTCGATTGATAAAGCCTGATACTGCCAGGCTTTATTAATCTCAGAGCCACGGACCCGACTACAATAGAGGTAAGCCCTCCGGCAACCTCAGCAGTGGATCGCCCCCCACACAGAGAGTGTTTAAAGGTCCCTTTAGATGCCGCTGTCAGCTCTGACAGCAGCGATCTAAAGGGTTAATAGCAGCCCGCACCATACACCATTAACAGCACAAGAATGTGTATACATGGGGTTAAAAGATTAAATATATATCCCTGAAGGGGCTTGTTCCCATAGACATATAGAAGGACATTTATCATCGTTGCTTTGGTAAGCAAATTCTTTAGTAATTTTTTTCTTGCTTTTAGTTTTGCTTATGAGTGACATATTTATCATACTATCACAGGGGGTTGATAAATTTGACACACATAAGCAAAAACCAATAAATGACTTCAGAACATGCAGCTGTGGTAAAAAAAATGTGCGATATATATGTAGCCATCTTATAGACGGAGTCCATTACTAATTCGGGGTTTAGCATAAGCCCCAAAAACAGCTAGTGCTAACCCCCAATTATTACCCTGGTACCCACCACCACAGGGGTACCAGGAAGAGCTGGTAGCAACAGGCCTGGAGAATCAAAAATGGAGCTTTTGGGCCTAGGTGGTAACAGGCTGGCCTTATTTATGCTGGGGAGGGCCGGTAGCAATGGTCCTCGCCCACCCTGGTAACGTCAGGCTGTTGCTGCTTGGTTGGTATCTGGCTGAGAATGAACCACACACATTTTTGGTATAAATAATTAAATATAAAAAAAATGCATATGGTTCCCCCCATTTTTATTCTCAGACACATACCAACCAAGCAGCAACAGCCTGATGTTACCAGGGTGGGCGAGGACTATTGTTGCTGGCCCTCCCCAGCCTAAATAAGGCCAGTCTGTTGCTGCCTAGGCCCAGGAGCGTCCTTTTTGATGCTCTGTGCCTGTTTGTACTGGCTCTGGGTACCGGAGTAATAATAGGGCCTTAGCGATTATTTTTGGGGCTAACGCTATGCCCGGCTTAGTAATGGACTCCGTCTATAAGACACATCTCCTGCTGCCCTTGCGGCGCACGACTACAACTCACAGCATGCCCTTGCAGTAAAGACATGCTGGAAGTTGTAGTTGTGCAGCTCGGGCACGAGATGTTTGGGTGGGAAACAAGCTTGTCACCTGCCCCGCCGCACGACTACAACTCCCAGCATGCCCTTACAGTAAGGGCATGCTGGGAGTTGTAGTCGTGCAGCAGGGGCAAGTGACAATCTTGTCAACCGCCCCCACCACAGGACTACAATTCCCAGCATGTCCTTACTGTAAGGGCATGTTGGGAGTTGAAGTTGTACGGCACGGGCGGGAGATGTGCAGGCGGATGACAAACTTGTCACCCACCCGCACATCTTATGCCCTCCCGCGCTGCACCACTACAACTCCCAGCATGTCCTTATTGTAAGGGCATGCTGTGACTAGAAGTCCTGCGGTGCGGGCAGGAGATGTGGGGGCGTGTGACAAACTTGTCACCCACGTGCACATCTTCCGCCCACACCGCACCAATACAACTCCCAGCATGTCCTTACTCCTTATAATAATGAAGCGAGGGAAGTGGGCAGCTTATGCTGGGCAGTGTAACTTCATGTTTCCCTCTGGCAGCTGTAATTGGCAAGGAGGTCTGGACCAATCACAGGTCTGCCCGGGAAATATGAAATTACAGTGCTGTAATTTCATATTCCTGTCGGCCGGCTCCGCTCCCCGGCCACCCAACCGCATCTATCACCTGGCCGCTAGATGTTGTAACCATAACTCCCAGCATGTCCTCACTGTAATGGCATGCTGGGAGTTGTAGTTCTGCAACAGCTAGCCGGTAGGTGATAGATGGGGGGGGGGGTGGCCGAGGAGCGGAACTGCGCAAAAAGTTGCAACTGTGACTTTTTGTTGGACTTTTGACATGCTGTCAAAAGCAAGTTTGTAAGCCAGGTCTGACCTGGCTTACACTTGCAACTTTTTGAAGGGGTTTGCGTCTTTTTTTTTTTTTTTTGCTTACATGTGACTTTCGCATTTGATAAATTCCCAACCTTTGCAAAGTGAAAACTGAAAATTGCTTAGGTAGGGCTGATTGGTATTTTTTACTTGCCCACAAAAGTCACACAAAAAGTTGCTTATGCGCACGTGCGACTTTTTGTACGACTTACTGTGCGACTTTTGTAAGCAAAAAAAACCCTCTAAATCCATTGATACATCTCTTTCTTAATAAGCAGATGCAGCTTTAGTCTGTCTCTTTGTAATTAGTTTTCCCCTGTTAGCTCTTACAAGCAGGAGGCAGGGGAAGCAACAGCTACCAGAGGCAGGTTATGGGAGTCAGGGGAGTTTTAATACTCTGCAGTAGAGATGAGCGAACTTTTCAAAGATTCAATTCGGACGATTCGCCAAATTTTCCCGAAAAGTTTGTTTCGATCCAAATTTATTTGCTCCGAATCGATGTTAAAAAAGGCTATTTCTAGCCTACATACAGCCTCTATAGGGGTATAGAACACTTTGCTGTGTCCTAAAACCCATATGGAGTGTGCTGGGGTAGTGAAATAATACTGTTATTCAGAATAGCATGCAAATTACCGGCATCGCTCTTAGAATCACTGCCGCACAGCAGCACAATGACAGAGCCTGGTGGTGGCATCAGTGTCAGGAGACCATATAGTGACTGAATGACATAGCGTGGACATGTTGGCAGCAAGAGGAGACCATTTAGTGGCTGAATGGCACAGCGGGGAGTTGGCTGATGCACTAGTACACTACACACCAGGGCTTCACAATCCCCCCCAAAAAAACAACACAATATATGAAATTTTTGACAAAGATTTCTCATTGGTAGCACCCGCTATCCAAAAATTTGAAATTTACAGAACCAGGCCCCACCCCTGCGGCATCAGTAACACATATATTGCCTGCATGACACAGCCTGGAGTTGGCTGATGCAAGAGTACACACCAGGGCTTCACAATCCCTCCCCCCCCAAAAAAAAAACAACACAATATATTACATTTTTGTCAAAGATTTCTCATTGGTAGCACCCGCTATCCAAAAACTTGAAATTTCCAGAACCAGGCCCCACCCCTGGGGCATCAGTAACCCATATATTGCCTGCATGACACAGCCTGGAGTTGGCTGATGCAAGAGTACACACCAGAGCTTCAAAATCCCCCCCCCCCCCTCCCAAAAAAAAACCCAACACAATATATGAAATTTTTGTCAAAGATTTCTCATTGGTAGCACCCGCTATCCAAAAATTTGAAATTTCCAGAACCAGGCCCCACCCCTGCGGCATCAGTAACCCATATATTGCCTGCATGACACAGCCTGGAGTTTGCTGATGCAAGAGTACACACCCGGGCTTCACAATCCCCTCCAAAAAACAACAACATTTTAGAAATTTAGAAATACCTTTGTGTAAGAACAAGCGCATATCCAACAGTTCACAAGACTCTATAATGCAGGATGGTGGACCACCCAAAGACATTCTTCTCAACAATAATAAACCACACAATGTTTGAAATTTTTTTACAAAAACTAATTCAATATGTGTGTAAGCGCATCTGTCTCCAAAAGAACAGATCACAAAAGGACTTTTTTCGCCAAATTTATTTTTTAATTTTCATTAAAAAAATCACACGCAACAAGCGTTCCGTTGTGTAACAATTAGCATTCTAGAAAATTCTAATTTATTACTGATAAAATTATCAGTAAATAAATAAAACCACTACCCGAGAGTGTTTAATTACCCCGTACATTGCACCAGGAGCAGTCAAGAGTAGGCCTCAGCAGTACCCAAGAGGCTTTAATAACCCCCTACCTTAGCACGATCAATTACGAGATCGAGCAATACCAGGTGTGTTATGCCCTCTGATTTCCGGGGTCGCAGGTGCGCTCCACTGAACGTATTAGCGTGTCTCTATCTTTCATCGACCGGTGCTGGTAACCCCCTAACTCCCGGAAAGGTAAGCTACCGCGAACAGGTGGTCTCCCCCGGGCACGTTTGGCTCCAGAATTTCCACTACTGCCACACCACGCTGACTGCCAACCGTGCTACCGCCTTGCTGACTCAAGGGCAACCTGCAACTCTCTTCTTCCGATGATGAACCCCCCTTCTCCTGAGATCGAGCAATAACAGGTGTGTTATGCTCTCAGATGTCCGGGGCCGCAGGCGCGCTCCACTGAACGGATTAGGGTGTGTCCATCTTTTTTTGTAGCACCCGCAATCCAAAAATTTAAAATTCCCAGACCCAGGCCCCACCTCTGCGGCATCAGGAACCCATTTATTGCCTGAAGGACACAGCCTGGAGTTGACTGATTCACCAGCACACACAGGGCTTCACAATCCGCCCCAAAATCAACAAAATTGTATACATTTTTTTTTTTAAATTTACAACTTTGTGTAAGCACAAGCGCATATCCAACATTTCAGAAGACTCTATAAGGCAGGATGGTGGACCACCCAAAGACTTTCTTCTCAAAAATGATGAACCACACAATTGTTGAATTAAAAAAAAAATAATTTGAAATTCCTAGACCCAGGCGCCACCTCAGCTGCATCAGTAACCCATAGATTGCCTGAAAGACACAGCGTGGAGTTGGCTGATGCACGAGTACACACCCGGGCTTCACAATCCGCCCCAAAATCAACAAAATTGTATACATTTTTTTTTTTTAATTTACAACTTTGTGTAAGCACAAGCGCATATCCAACATTTCAGAAGACTCTATAAGGCAGGATGGTGGACCACCCAAAGACTTTCTTCTCAAAAATGATGAACCACACAATTGTTGAATAAAAAAAAAAAAAAATTGAAATTCCTAGACCCAGGCGCCACCTCAGCTGCATCAGTAACCCATAGATTGCCTGAAAGACACAGCGTGGAGTTGGCTGATGCACGAGTACACACCCGGGCTTCACAATCCACCCCAAAAAACAGCAATTTTTTTTTTAATTGTCTGACAAAATACCTTTTTGTTAAAACAAGCGCATATACAGCAGTTCAGAAGACTCTATAATGCAGGACGGTGGACCACCCAAAGACATTCTTCTATAATATAATAAACCACACAATATGTTACATTTTTTGAAATAATTGAAATTCCAAGACCAAGGCCCCACCTCTGCTGCATCAGTAACCCATATATTGCCTAACGGACACAGACTGGAGTTGACTGATTCACGAGTACACACTACACACCCATCACCCGGGCTTCACAATCCACCCCAAAAAAACGCAATTTTTTTTCGAAATTGTCTGACAAAATACCTTTTTGTTAAAACAAGCGCATATACAGCAGTTCAGAAGACTCTATAATGCAGGATGGTGGACCACCCAAAGACATTCTTCTATAATATAATAAACCACACAATATGTTCAAATTTTTTTAAATAATTGAAATTCCAAGGGCAAGGCTCCACCTCTGCTGCATCAGTAACCCATATATTGCCTAACGGACACAGACTGGAGTTGACTGATGCACGAGTATACACTACACACCCGTCACCCGGACTTCACAATCCACCCCAAAAAAACAAAAAAAGCAAAATGTTATCGAAATTGTCGGACAAAATACCTTTTTTTTTTTTTTAAACAAGCGCATATACAGCAGTTCAGAAGACTCTATAATGCAGGATGGTGGACCACCCAAAGACATTCTTCTCAAAAGTAATAAACCACACAATGTTTGAAATTTGGTTAAAAAAATTATTACATGTGTGTAAGTGCATCTGTCTCCAAAAAATCAGATGGCAAAAGGATTCTATTCGCCAAAAATGAATAAGCAGAGTTAATCCCTCTCCATCTATTTATTTATTTTTTCATAAAAAAATCACACGCAACAAGCGTTCCGTTGTGTAACGGTTAGCATTCTGCAAAATTCAATTTTATAACTGATAAAATTACCAGTAAATTTAACAATAACACTACCCAAGAGTGTTTAATTACCCCATACATTGCACCAGGAGCAGTCAGGAGTATGCCTCAGCAGTACCCAAGAGGCTTTAATAACCCCTTACCTTGCCAGATCAATTGTGAGATCGAGCAATAACAGGTGTGTTATGGCCTCAGATGTCCTGGGCCGCACTAGCGCTCCACTGAACGGATTAGCGTCTCTCTATCTTTCAAGGACAGGTGTGTGTTGCACGCTGAAACCAGTTCGTGATAGGGATCTGTGATTGCAATTATTTAATCTTATAACGAGGAATTACCAGTAAGTGAGGGTCATAAACTGGAGTTTATTAAGTCCCTGCCCTTTGTACACACCGCCCGTCGCTATAAGCGATTGGATTAGTTAGTGAGTTGGTTAGTGAGGTCCTCAGATCGGCCCAGGCGGGGTAGGAGAAGGCCCTGGCAGAACGATCATTGTTGAAATTTGCGTTAAGCATGTATTTAGCTACTGTTAAACATCTAAAAATTTAAGGCCCAAGGCCAGAGGCACCAGGGAGGCAAGTAGTTCCTGAAAGACACAGAATGAGTATGGAGCATGCATTTGCAGTACCCAAGAGGTTTTCATAACCCCTTACATTTAAAGATCAATGTTTACATTTGCATTAAGCATGTATTTAGCTACTGCTAAACTTCAAAAAATTATAGGCCCAAGGCCCGAGGCACCAGGGAGGCAAGTAGTTTGGGAAAGACACAGAATGAGTCTGGAGCAGTCATTCGCAGTACCCAAGAGGGTTTCATAACCCCTTACATTTAAAGATCAATGTTGACATTTGCATTAAGCATGTATTTAGCTACTGCTAAAAGTCAAAAAATTATAGGCCCAAGGCCAGAAGCTTCAATTTTCCCCATATTAGGAGCATAGTTGTCCCCCAGATTAGGCAGCATAGATGTCACCCAGATTAGGCAGCATAGATGTCCCCCAGAGTAGGCAGCATAGATGTCCCCCAGATTAGGAGCATACTTGTCCCCCAGATTAGGCAGCATAGATGTCATCCAGATTAGGAGCATAGTTGTCCCCCAGAGTAGGCAGCAGAGATGTCACCCAGATTAGGACCATAGTTGTCCCCCAGATTAGGCAGCATAGATGTCACCCAGATTAGGCAGCATAGATGTCCCCCAGAGTAGGCAGCATAGATGTCCCCCAGATTAGGAGCATACTTGTCCCCCAGATTAGGCAGCATAGATGTCATCCAGATTAGGAGCATAGTTGTCCCCCAGAGTAGGCAGCAGAGATGTCACCCAGATTAGGACCATAGTTGTCCCCCAGATTAGGCAGCATAGATGTCACCCAGATTAGGCAGCATAGATGTCCCCCAGAGTAGGCAGCATAGATGTCCCCCAGATTAGGAGCATACTTGTCCCCCAGATTAGGCAGTATAGATGTCCCCAGAATAGGCAGCATAGTTGTCCCCCAATCAGCGCGGGCCGGTCAGAGCCAATCAAAGGGCCGCTATGTGTCAAGCGGGCCATACAATCCCCAGGTCTGCCCCAGAGGGTTTCATAACCAACCACAATAGAGAAAATTTTGTTGTAGGAGCATGGTCAATCTACTCAGACCCATCTGTCATTGGTGGCTGGAAATCCTGGCTGATCCATCCCTGATTCATCTTGACAAACGTCAGTCTCTCCACATTTTTAGTGGACAGACGGGTTTGCCTTGGGGTGACTATGGCCCCTTTTCCAGCTTTTCCAGGGCATAAATCGAGTTTGGCTGCCCAGAAGTCCAGCGGATCTTCAACGGTTGTTGGCAGGGTCATGTCGAGGTAAGCCATCACCTGCTGGTTCAGGCCCTGCTCCATGTCCACCTGCTGCTGATGAGTAGCTTCACTATGCGGCTGAAGGAAGCTACTCATCAGCGACTGTAGACTCAGGCTGCTGCTGATTGAGCCGGTACTGCTCCTGCCACCCCTCCCCTCCCCAGCAGCCGTGGCAGTGGAAGGTGAGTGCAGAGGGCCCCCCGAGTCAGACCTGCGAGTGGATGGACCATGTGGCTGATAGGCATCGGCCAACTGACTACGTAGAAGCTCCCTGAAGTAGGTCAGTTTGTCCTCCCTCTCAGTGGGTGTAAAAAAGGCCCCCATTCTGGGCCGGTAGTGAGGGTCTAATAAGGTGGAGATCCAGAAGTCATCGCGCTGACGAATTTTGACAATTCGGGGGTCACTACGCAAGCAACTCAGCATGCGTGACAGTGACTCACTGGGACTACCTGCCTCCATCTCCACTGCATACTCCCACGATGTGTCTGGGTCCTCTGTCTCGCCTCTCTCGTAATAACCGTCCAGTTCCTCTGGCTGCTCCTGCTCCTCCTCTCCTGTCCAATGACCAGAAACACCTGCCATCTCATCCACCGTAAACTGTGCTCCGCTCTGCCCCTCATCATCCTCCTCCAGTTCATCCCCCACAGGACTCATGTAGCCTTCTGATGTAGGCGCAACATCTGTCCACCTCGGCTCAGCACAAGCCATCAATTCCCTGAAAGCTGCAGCGTCCACCAGTTGGAAAGGGAGGGACTGCAACACCTGCAACTTGGACAGGAGCACATTCAACTTCTGCGCCGTTGGATGAGTGGGCGCATACTGTTGTCTCTTGGACATGGCTTCGCCGATCGATTGTTGGCGGAATGGCTGACTAAGAGCGGAGGAAGCCGGAACGCAGGAAGGATGGTTTGACACAATGCTCCCTTCGGCTGAGGTGGTGGAGCCTTGGCTGGATGACGGAGGGAGCGGGTGGCCACTGGGTGATGCGGCAGGCTGGACCACTACCTCGGAGCCACGGTTATCCCAGGCTGCTTTATGGTGGCGAATCGGGCCGTGGTGCCAAGATTGGGACCCTGGCCGCGCTTCACTTTCTGCCCACAGATTTTGCATGTGACTACACTAAGGTCCTAGGGATTCTTTATGAAGAACAACCACACCGCAGAGTAGCTGATTTTCCCACCCGTAGTTCGCACTATTTCACTGCTATTGGCGCTGTCTCCAGGAACCCCTGTTCCACTACCTCCCTGAATGGTAGCTTGCCGCGAAGCAGGTGGTCTCCCCCTGGCACGTTTGGCTCCTGAATTTCCACTACTGCCACCACCACGCTGATTGCCAACCGTGCTACCGCCTTGCTGCCTCATAGACAAAGAGCAAATCTCTTCTCCTGATGATGATGAAGCCCCGGCTTCTGCAACCGGCTCCCAATTGAGATCGGCTTCATCATCATAAGATGTGTGCATGTTACTGATGTCCTCCTCGTGTTCCACAAAAGTGTCTGCCTCAGGACCCTGAGGAATTGAAACACCGCCTCCCACGTCACTCTCTGCATCACTACTTGGCTGCCTTGCGGAGCAAGGGACGCATGTCTCCTAACATTCTTGGCTGCCCATTAGATGCTGACTGTCCTCTATTACATCGTCCTCGCTAAATAGTGGAGCTGAACCCAAAGCATGAGATACTCCTTTGGGAGAGGGAACAGCATAGGACAAAGGCAATGAGATTACAGGGACTGCTCCCGGGCCATGCCAACTGAGGGTTGTGTCTGAGGAACCCACCGACTCTTGACTGGGGTTGTCAGATGTCGCTTGTGATGATGGGGATGAGTGTGCAAACCAATTGACGAGGAGAGATGGGTCGACGACACGACCGCTTGGTGTTAACGGGAGCTCAGGCCTATTGCTGAGACTCCTGCTGCCACTCACCCCAAGTCTGCTGACAACTCTGACATATGTAGGCCTCTGCCCCTTCTCTGTGCAAGTCCTGGCACTTCCCTGCCTGACATACTTAGTGCATTTATGAGGGTATAGAACAGCAGCAGGCGATTACTTACGGCTGTCTTTTCAAAGTATATAGGCCCTAGACAGAATAACAGTTACTAAATAGTACACTCCTTTGTTGTATGAATGCCCTTTGCAATGATGAGCGCACTGTTAAGCGCATTTATACGCAGAAAAAAACTCTTTTTTTGTTGTATACACCAGCCAGTGTATACTAATGTGTGGAATAGCACTGAATTTAGCACCGAGACAGAAATACAGGTACTAAATAGTACACTGCTTGGTTGTATGTATGCCCTTTGCAATGATGAGCGCACTGTTAAGCGTATTTGTATGCAGGAAAAACTTTTTTTCTTCTTTAATATACCAGCAGGTGTATAACGTGTGGTATAACACTTAATTTAGCACAGAGACGGAAAAAAAGGTGGTATATGGTACACTATTTGCTTGTATGTAGGCCCTTTGCAATGATAAGGCCACTGTTAAGCGTATTTTTTCGCAGGAAAACCTTTTTTTTCTTTAATACACCGACAGGTATATAACGTGTGGTATAACACTTAATTTAGCACAGAGACAGAAAAAAAGGTAGTATATGGTATGCTATTTGCTTGTATTTAGGCCCTTTGCAATGATAAGGCCACTGTTAAGCGTATTTTTACTCAGAAAAAAATGTATTTTCTTTAATACATCGGCAGGTTTATAACGTGTGGTATAACACTGAATTTAGCACAGAGACAGAAAAAAAGGTGGTGTATGGTACGCTATTTGCTTGTATTTAGGCCCTTTGCAATGATAATGCCACTGAAAAAGCGTATTTGTACTCAGAAAATACTTTTTTTTCTTTAATGCACCGGCAAGTGTATAACGTTTGGTATAACACTGAATTTAGCACAGAGACAGAAAAAAAGGTAGTATATGGTACGCTATTTGCTTGTATTTAGGCCCTTTGCAATGATAAGGCCACTGTTAAGCGTATTTGTACTCAGGAAAAAAAACGTTTTCTTTAATACACTGGCAGGTGTATAACGTGTGGTATAACACTGAATTTAGCACAGAGACAGAAAAAAAGGTGGTATATGGTACGCTATTTGCTTGTATTTAGGCCCTTTGCAATGATAAGGCCACTGTTAAGCGTATTTTTATGCAGGAAACCCTTTTTTTTCCTTTAATACACCGGCAGGTATATAAAGTGTGGTATAACACTGAATTTAGCACAGAGACAGAAAAAAAGGTGGTATATGGTACGCTATTTGCTTGTATGTAGGCCCTTTGCAATGATAAGGCCACTGAAAAAGCATATTTGTACTCAGGAAAAACTTTTTGTCTTTAATACACCGGCAGGTGTATAACGTGTGGTATAACACTGAATTTAGCACAGAGACAGAAAAAAAGGTAGTATATGGTACGCTATTTGCTTGTATTTAGGCTCTATGCAATGATAAGGCCACTGTTAAGCGTATTTGTACTCAGGAAAAAAACATTTTTCTTTAATACACCGGCAGTTGTATAACGTGTGGTATAACACTGAATTTAGCACAGAGACAGAGTAACAGGTGAAAAATGGTAAAAAGTCCACACTAATATGACTTATTTCTGAACAGCAGCAGGACCCAACAGTGCACCACCAAAAAAAAAAAAATCCAGGGATTAATCCCTAAATTGCACTCTGTCACACAATTCTGAGCAGCAGAAGATTTGTGGAGATAAAAAAAACTCAATAGAGCTGAAAAATGAGGAGATCAGATGCTTCAGAAAGTTCAGGCAGCTTGGAGATCTGTATGAGGCAGCTGACAGCTATCTGCCCCTCTCTGCTGCAATGCTCAATAACGTGAATAGGAGGTTTAGCAATCAATGATCCTTCTCAGTGTAACAGCACAGCACTCTGCACTCCTGCCTTTCCCTAATGCTGATGTGACTAGCAGTTGCAGTGTAACGCTGTGGTATGAGCTATTCACAGATGCACAGTCCTGTCCTCTCCATCTGAGTGCATAGATTAAATGAAGAGAGGTAAGATGACCGCCGATTATATAGGGGCTGTGACATCACAGGGCTCAGTGAACACTGATAGGCTGCATCTCACATGTGGTGCAGGGTCAGCCCGCCTACCTTCATTCCCGCCGCTGTTTCCCGCCCTCCCATAATCCCCTGCCCCATGTACTCACATGTGGATCCGCCATCTTAGCTCTACAATAGCCTGGAATGCTGTAAAATGGAGTTTAATGAAGTGATTCATGCGATAGAATCGCGGCGATATTCGTATTCGTTGCAAACCGAATTTTTCATGAAATTCGTAATGAATTTGGATTCGTCAACTTCGATTCGCTCATCTCTACTCTGCAGGTTGTATGAACTTACCTTCTACATCACAGCATTCCTAGTGTCTTAGATAAGACCAAAATTATATTTTTAAAGACATCAAATAAACAAGGAGGATGGAGCTTTATGGGAAGAGAAGCATCTACCAGGAGTGATTTGCTAGCAGATGATGTAATGATGTAGTTTACAGGAAGTCAGTCACACAGGGGATATTAATGGAAACTATGGAGTAAAAACAAACCACACTGCGGGAGTGCTTCTTTACATTTACTGAAAGTATGTAAACACGCCTCACCAAGAATGTACAGTGATGTATGCCAAGGACCAGGCAGCAGCTACGGCTCATGCCTCTTAGGGTTACTGTGACAGACAAATAATAATAATAATAATAGTGATGTAATCCTTCAAGAGAGAATAGTCCCTTCTCCTCCCATGTAGTGCTAATTTTACAATTAAAATAACAGAGATCTCAATGGAAATCTAATGGACCACATCATGAGACAACAAAGTCTGCTGGGTCATTTTTTGATCCAGCATGCGATTACTCAGGCACACCAGTGTGGCTTCTATTAAAAACAGAATCCACAATGTGGAAGTGAACATAACCTTACAACATGTTGAAAAATATTACACAAATGTCAGCAGTAGGCTGTGACCACTCCACCCATATGTGAACGTCACAGGTACAGTTTTGTTTCAATTGCGGCAGTCCATGGTTGTGTTCTACTATCCCATAGATCCCAAAATCAGAGTAATATAAGTGCCACTCACCACACGTGGTATCTTCCTTGTATGCCCTTATTTAATAAAATGCCATTGAACAGCTTACTGTGCATATTGGCTAAATGGGTGTTTCTCTGTTACTCTACATCTGCACCATGGCATTTTATTGAATTAATGCATGAAAGGAATATACCAAGTGTAGTAAGTGCTGATTATATGACTCTGATTTTGGGATGCTAAAACATGTTGCATATGTAAAAAAAAGTAAATGAGGAATTGCCACAGAACAATAATTTTATTTTATAAATGTTTGCATTTTTTTGTTTATATCAATGCATGTAAATAAAATTGCTTTGTTTGTACTAGAAATCATTGTATATTATAAACAAGAGTAAAATCCACAGTACATTTATGGTATTATTACACAGGAAGTCAATCCAATTATGTTTTCTACTTGATGTTTAAGTCATATCCATTTTAAGCCTAAAAAAAGGCAGATAAATGCCACGTAAAGGACCTGCTCAGAGAAGCAGATGGAAATACACCCACTAAAGCAAAGAACGCAGATCAATCTAGTGCCGGTAAAATACAGCACTATGCAAGCTATTGATTTCTCAAGGTTGTGTAAAGGTTACTTATTCAGACTGCAGTATTCAGAAATCTGCCTATGGAAGCACAATGTTTGTCTGAATCATGCATTGTATATTGTATGCATTATTGTGTATCAATAATTTACAAAGCATTAATACACTAATAGTAGCCATAGAGTGTGTTTACACCGGTTATCAAGAAAGTAAATAAGAAAAGATTCATGGCCTGTCACACTTGCTCCATTCTTTTTTTCTTTTCCAATGAGTTGTATGAGCTAAAAAAAAAATGGAAAAGAAAATGTATGAGCCTAAGCGCACACTATGCTGTGCAGTTCTGTGGAATAAAAGGTCACAAGAAAGTTCACCCGTGACATTGGTTTTATATTTTATTGTAATACAGAACAGCAATATATAAATGCTGAAAATAAATAATAATAAATAAATACATGAAGAAAACCATAAAGGTATGTTCACACAAGAAATAAGCTTTCCAAAAATTGTCTTAAAATTAAGACAAAAATGGCATAAAAATATACTGTTTTCATATCCTATTGAAATCAATGGGGAATGTTAAAAAAAATCATGTTCAAAACAGCCCTGAAAAAAGTAGTAACGTGACTTTTCTGAGTGGTTCCATTTGAAATCAATGATAGCATGAAGAAAAAAAAAAGGCTGAAAAGCACCATGAAAAACATACAAAGAATAGGGGATAAGATGTTAGATCTCCAGGCTGGCAGTGGTGGTGTCTGGAACATGGAAGCTTACAGCTTTCGCGTTCGTGATGTTATGCCACGCCTCCTCCATTCATGTCTATGGGAGGGGGTGTGACGGCTAGTACATAGCCGTCACGCCTCCTCCCATAGACGCAAATGAAGGGGGTGTGATGGCTGGCATCCCCAGTCATCAAGCTCATAGCGGAGTTCGCTCTGTACACTGATTGACAGGGGTGCCGCAGTGGAGATCATGGATAGGATAGGGAATAAGAGCTTTTCAGCAGAGTATCCTTTTCAGGTGTTAAAAAAAGATCTCATTGTGACACTGAATCTAAAGGATAAATAAAGAAAAAACATATTTTTTAAATTACATTACATTCCACATTACAATACAACAGTCCACATCCCGCTTATATAAAATACAACACTCCTTACAGTCAGCTTTTAAGATTGAAAAGAGTTAAAGGGGTACCCCGGCACTAAGACATTTTATCCCCTATCCAAAGGACAGCTGTCACGCCCCCCCTCCATAGGCTTGCATTGAGGGGGCGGAGCATTATGTCACACGGGGGCAGAGCCGTGACATCATTATGTTCCGTCCCCGTGATCGCCAGTAATCAGACCCAGAGCAAGCACACTCCGGGGATTGATTCTAGCAGGGTGTGGCGTGGAAGATCACGGGGATCCCCAGCAGCGGGACCCCCGCGATTAGGGGATAAGATGTCTTAGCATTGGAGTACCTCTTTAATAGTGACCAGGCTATATTCTATGACCAAGCAGAAGATCTAATTTCACAACTTAAGAAAAGAGGCTATCCCACAGCAATTTAAGATAAAGTAGTACAGAAAACAAAAAGCAGGACAAGAGAAGAATTATTAAAACCTAAAAAATATCAACTGAAACATCCTGCAACAAAAATTAATGACAAGCATATCGTTTTTTTCCTTTGCTAATTCTCCCATAAACCATATTATCAGGAAAAGTATTTTAGATAACTGGTATTTTTTTCCTCAAGATACAGAGTTGGGAAAATGAAAAGGAAAAACCTATAATTACCTTTAGAAAATCCACCTCCATAGGAGACGTTTTGAAGAAGAATAAACAAAAAGTCCCGGCAAGAAAAAGAAAAAAATGGTTACATAATATAGAACCAAAAGGTATTTTCCCATGTAGAAGTTTAAATTTCTGCCAGTTAAATCTGGCCAAACGAAATTTTGTTCTAGGAGGAATTAATATTTATGTTAATCAATTTATTACATGCAAGTCAACACACATGATATATTGTATTATCTGGCCTTGTAATTTTTATTATATAAGCAAAACAAAAAGAAAATGATGCATACGCATTAGAGAACATCTGTATTCCCTCCGCACGGGCAGAGGTGCCTCTCGATTCATTGCCCATATGGCAAAATGCCATGGCAATGACAGGATGGGCTTGAAATTCGCCGGTTTGGAGAGAATTACAGAAGTCCCAAGTGGAGAAAACAAAGAAGCCTATTTGTTACGTAGAGAAGCACTCTGGATAATGAGGCTTAACGCTACAGGTCCACTGGGACTAAACGAAAGAAATGACTTGTCTTCTTTTCTGAGTCACTATGTATCTTATGTGGTTTTAATATATGTTCACATTCACATATATTTTTTAATGTGTTTTTTTATATTTGTGGTCACATTATATATTCTTTTGAGTTGCGTTTTGTCTAGTTTAGACGGCTACCTATGGATATAAAAGATACTTACCACCTGAGAGAGGCGTATATCTGGGCCAGAAGAAGCGTCTTCAGTGACGCAAAACTAGTAGCCTATTAGTGGTATGTCCTGCATCTGAGAGCCTCATCGGCCCTCGCTCCCCGCTATGGAATTGTTTTTCCTGTCATTTGCAGTTTATTTGTTGGAATAAAAGTTTTCTTCATGCTGAAGAAACGTTCGGGTGAGTGCGACTTCATTTCTCTCTTCTATACCATTTTTTTCTTTAAATCTACTTTTGAAGTGTTGCTTCCTTACTTGCTTATTTGAATTTCTGTGAAATTGTAGAGTCAGGTCTTGGAGTTCTGCACCCAGCCTGGGTTATAAGTCCATATCTACAATTCTACAACCACCTATTTCCGTATGCCCCAAAGTGTAAGATGAAACATTATAAAATTTACAGATCTATTTTATTTTATGAGTGCAGCTAAGTCCGTAATTGGCAAAAAGGGCGCAATTTTTTACAAATTTTTCTTTGCAAAGTGTGTGTTAAATAAAATACACCACAAATTTTGACAATGTATGAACTTACCCAAAATGTTTTCATTAGTAAAAGTATTTTCCTTCCCTTTTTAAAATAGCATAACTATTTTACAATTGACCTATATGTCATCATTTAAAATAGTAAAATGCTCGAGCGATGGCATTTAAACTGTGCTGCAAGTATAATTCTGTTTTAAAAACATGATGATATGTAAATGTGACAGCCTGGGTTCATGTATTATATATTTTGGAACAGGAATATTTATTTTTACCTTAGGTAGGTTTCATTATTCAGTTTAAAAAAAAAAATACACCTATTGCACATTTCACAGAATAAATGTAATATCCTTTACTTAGGTTATTCCTGTTTAGAAAAAGTAATTTATAAATATAATTTGTTTGACATTATTGCAAAGCTATTTAAATCAGATTTCCTAATTTAGGCCAGTAGCAGAAATAGGGTTACAGAAACAGTAAGATCCTCAGTTCAGTAGCAGTTCTGCTTTGTGCTAAAGATTTGAGTAATTTGAGACAGCCTGGTTGCTATAGGCACATGCTGCATGACAAGCCTACTGAAGTCACTGTGGCAGTCAAGCACCAGTTGTTGTTAAATGACTCATTTTATATCATACCAAAAGTATAAATATATAAGCAAAAAACAAAAGACCTATAAAGAAGAACTAAAGGTACACCTGTCCTTTCAAAAGATTTGTTTTATAAACCTGCATGGTTTCATTAGATTAATCCTCAGAGTGCTGACAATGATTTTAGTGCTTTCATTACTTTTATTAAGCCCCTGAATATCCCTTCCATGGGGCACAGCCATTTTTTCATTCTCTTAATTTGACCAGAGCTGGGCTGTTTGCCAGTAGTACACACACACAGTTACTTCCTCCTTTACTTATCTGGACAATCAAAGCACATACTACTCTCTTCTATGCCATGACTGTCAAGATCCAGATAGGTATGCAGTGAGGATACTGGTGGTGGATCCTCTGTGTCAGTGGGGTGATGACGTGGTCCGTACCAGGGGAACGGAGTCTAAGGAGTTACTGGTTTTCACCATAGCCCGCCGCCAAACGGGATGGACTTGCAGCGGCAGGTAACCCCCAGGTCATTCCACCCGATAGCGACTCAACCCCAGCTGACGGCTGAGACAGGCGCGGTACAAGGAATAAGGCAAGAGCAAGGTCGGACGTAGCAGAAGGTCAGGGCAGGCAGCAAGGATCGTAGTCAGGGGCAACAGCAGAGGGTCTGGAACATAGGCTTGGAACATACACAAGAACGCTTTCACTGGCACTGAGGCAACAAGATCCGGCGATACCTGGAAGGGGAAGTGGGTTTTTATAATGAGGACACAGGCGAAAGTACTGAATGAGCCAGGCGCTGGCCCTTTAAATCTCAGAGAGCCAGCGCGCGCGCCCTAGGGAGCGGGGCCGCACGTGCCGGGACTTAGCCGATGGAGGACAGGAAAGGTGAGGGGATTGGAATGCGAGCCGCGGACGGGCGCGTCCCGCTACGCGGGTCGCATCCCCGCCGGTGACACTAGTTCAGGGCTCCCGGTCAGCGGGTCTGACCGGGGCGCTGCATGGAGGTGAACGTCGCGAGCGCTCCGGGGAGGAGCAGGGACCCGGAGCGCTCGGCGTAACAGTACCCCCCCCCCCCTTGGGTCTCCCCCTCTTTTTGGAGCCCAGGAACCTGTGAATGAGCTCCTTGTCAAGGATATTATCCTCGGGTTCCCAAGATCTCTCTTCGGGGCCACAATTCTCCCAAATCTACGAGAATTTTTTTTTTTTACCTCTGACCACTTTGGAAGCGAGGATTTCCTTAACAGTGAAGACATCAGAGGAGCCAGAGACAGGAGCTGGAGCGACAACCTTGGGGGAGAAGCGGTTAAGAACGAGAGGTTTGAGAAGTGAAACATGAAAGAAGTTAGGAATGCGGAGAGAAGGGGGAAGAAGAAGTTTGTAGGAGACAGGATTGATTTGACTCTGATTTTAAATGGTCCAAGGTAACGTGGACCCAGCTTGTAGCTAGGAACGCGGAAGCCGATATACTTGGCAGAGAGCCACACTTTGTCCCCAGGAGCAAAGACAGAAGTTCTTCTCTTCTTATCGGCATGTCTCATCATACGAGACAAGGCCAGTAGGAGCGACTTTTGAGTCTCCTTCCAGATAACAGAGAAGTCCCGGGTAACTTCATCTACAGCAGGCAATCCAGAAGAAGTGGGGATGGGGAGGGGGGGCAGAGGGTGAAGGCCGTACACCACAAAGAACGGGGATTTGGCAGAGGATTCTGAATTTTTGAAATTGTATGAGAATTCAGCCCAGGGTAGAAGGTCGACTCAATCGTCTTGGCGGGAGGAGACAAAATGTCGCAAATAGTCACCAAAAATCTGGTTTTATCTCTCTACTTGTCCATTGGATTGGGGGTGATAGGAGGACGAGAAATTAAATTTGATTTTGAATTGGTTACAGAGAGCTCTCCAAAATTTAGACACAAATTGACCGCCTCTATCTGAGACGATATGCGTGGGTAGCCCGTGAAGGCGAAAAATATGCAGAAAAAATTGCTTCGCCAATTGTGGCGCAGAAGGAAAACCTGGAAGTGGAATGAAGTGTGCCATTTTGGAGAAACGATGAACGACCACCCAGATGACGGTGTTGCCATGGGATACAGGCAGATCCGTAATAAAATCCATGGCAATTTGGGACCATGGCTGCTCAGGAACGGGTAAAGGAAGGAGGAGTCCAGCATGCTTCTGGGGAGGGGTTTTATCCCGGGCGCAAACTGTACAGGCCCGAATGAAATCAGTGACGTCACCCTCCAGCGTAGACCACCAATACAAACGAGAAATAAGCTGGATGGACTTCTTGATGCCAGCATGGCCAGCAAGGTGAGAGGAATGTCCCCATTTGAAGATCTTGAGGCGCTGGCGTGGGGGGGGACAAAGGTCTTTCCAGGAGGAGTTTGTCCATTAGAAGCTGGAGCAGAGGAGACCAGGAATTCAGGAGGTACGATATGCTGCAGAGGGACTTCAGATTCGGTGGCATCAGAGGAACGTGAAAGTGCGTCAGCCCTGACGTTTTTGTCTGCAGGACGAAAGTAAATCTCGAAGTTAAAGCGGGCAAAAAACAACGACCACCTAGCCTGGCGAGGATTCAGACGCTGGGCAGACTGGAGGTACGAGAGATTCTTGTAGTCAGTGTAAATGACAATGGGGTGTTTGGAACCCTCCAATAGATGCCTCCATTCTTCGAGTGCTAACTTGATGGCTAGAAGTTCACGATCTCCAATGGAGTAATTTTTTTCTGCCAGAGAGAAAGTTTTAGAAAAGAAACCACAAGTAATATTACGTCCAGTAGAGTTTTTTTTGGAGAAGTACGGCCCGGCTCCGACCGAGGAGGCGTCCACTTCCAGCAAGAAAGGTTTCGATGGATCAGGTCTGGACAGCACTGGAGCAGAGGCGAAGGCAGTTTTGAGGCGATTGAAGGCCTCATCCGCTTGAGGAGGCCATGATTTAGGGTTGGCATTCTTCCTGGTCAGGGCCACAATAGGGGCCACAATGGGGAAAAAATGGGGAATAAACTGTCGGTAGTAGTTGGCAAATCCCAGAAAGCGTTGGATAGCACGGAGTCCAGAAGGGCGTGGCCAATCTAAAACTGCTGACAGTTTGTCTGGGTCCATTTGAAGCCCTTGGCCAGAGACTAGGTAACCTAGGAAAGGAAGAGATTTGCATTCAAAGAGACATTTTTCCATTTTGGCATACAGGTGATTTTCGCGGAGTCTCTGGAGCACTAGGCGGACATGACGACGGTGTTCTTCTAGACTAGAGGAGAAAATCAACATGTCGTCCAGGTAAACCACAACACAGGTATATAACAAGTCCCGAAATATCTCATTAAAGAAGTCCTGGAAGACTGCAGGAGCGTTGCAGAGCCCAAAGGGCATAACAAGATATTCGAAATGTCCGTCTCTGGTATTGAATGCGGTTTTCCACTCATCCCCTTTCCTGATGCAAATAAGATTATATGCGCCTCTTAAGTCCAATTTAGTGAAAATATTAAACCGCGGTAGTCAATGCATGGCCGTAAGGAACCGTCTTTTTTAGAAACAAAGAAGAACCCCGATCCAGCAGGGGATGAGGACTTTCGAATGAAACCCTTCTTTAGATTTTCCTGGATATAGTCGGACATGGCTTGAGTCTCTGGGGTGGACAGAGGGTAGATCCTGCCCCGGGGTGGAGTAGTACCAGGAAGGAGGTCAATAGGGCAGTCATAAGGCCTATGAGGTGGTAAAATCTCTTCTTGTTTTTTACAGAAAACATCGGCAAAGTCCTGGTAAGCCTTGGGAAGACCTGGTATAGGTGGATCCACAGGGGTTTGACAAACGGGAGCAGACCTGAGGCAATGTTTGAGACAAGATGAACTCCAACTCTTGATCTCCCCGGTGGTCCAGTCAAGGGTAGGAGAATGACGTTGGAGCCATGGCAGACCGAGGAGGATTTCAGAGGTGCAGTTGGGTAGGACAAGAAATTCGATTTTTTCATGATGCAGTCCAATGCACATAAGCAGGGGTTCTGTGCGGTAACGCACAGTACAGTCCAATTTTTCTCCGTTGACTGAAGAAATGTAGAGCGGTCTGACGAGACTGGTCACTGGGATGTTGAACCTATTAACAAAAGAGGCCAAAATAAAATTTCCTGCAGAACTGGAGTCCAAGAAGGCCACAGCTGAGAAGGAGGAGTTAGCAGAAGGAGAAATCCGCACAGGCATAGTGAGACGTGGAGAAGCAGAATTCACACCTAGAGCTGTCTCACCTTTGTGAGGTAACGGAGTGCGTCTCTCCTGACGCGGAGGGCGGATAAGACAGTCTTTTAGGAAGTGTTCGGTACTAGCACAGTACAGGCATAGATTCTCGTTACGGCGGCGAGTCCTCTCTTGTAAGGTCAGGCGGGACCGATCCACTTGCATAGCCTCCTCGGCAGAAGGCACAGGAACAGATTGCAGTGGACTAGAGAAGAGAGGAGCCGGGGAGAGAAATCGCCTGAGGAGCTCCTGGCGTCTTTCAGATGCGGGTGGCCAAATGGACAGACAGTTCAGACAGGTTAGCAGGAATTTCTCATGCGGCCAGTACATCCTTGATGTTGCTGGATAAGCCTTTCTTGAAGGTCGCGCAGAGGGCCTCATTGTTCCAGGATAATTCTGAGGCGAGGGTACGAAACTGGATGGCGTATTCGCCTACGGAAGAACTTCCTTGAACTAGGTTCAGCAAAGCAGTCTCGGCAGAGGAGGCCCGGGCTGGCTCCTCGAAGACACTACGAACTTCAGCGAAGAAGGACTGGACAGTGACAGGATCATTGCAGTCCCAGAGCGGTGTGGCCCATGACAAGGCCTTTCCAGACAGGAGACTAACCACGAAAGCCACCTTAGAACGTTCTGTGGGGAATTGGTCCGACATCATCTCCAAGTGTAGGGAACATTGAGACAGAAAACCACGGGACAGTTTAGAGTCCCCATCAAATTTGTCCAGCAGGGACAGACGGAGGCTAGGAGCGGCCACTCGCTGCGGAGGAGGTGCAGGAGCTGGCGGAGGAGATGGTTGCTGAAGCTGTGGCAGAAGTTGCTGCAGCATGATGGTCAGTTGGGTCAGCTGCTGTCCTTGTTGCGCCATCTGTTGAGATTGCCGTGCGACCACCGTGGTAAGGTCAGCGACAACTGGCAGCGGGACCTCAGTGGGATCCATGGCCGGATCTACTGTCACGATCCGGATGGGTATGCAGTGAGGATACTGGTGGTGGATCCTCTGTGTCAGTGGGGTGAAGACGTGGGCCATACCAGAGGAACGGAGTCTAAGGGGTTACTGGTTTTCACCAGAGCCCGCTGCAAAGCGGGATGGACTTGCAGCGGCAGGTAACCCCCAGGTCGTTCCACCCGATAGCGACTCAACCCCAGCTGACGGCTGAGACAGGCACGGTACAAGGGATAAGGCAAGAGCAAGGTCGGACGTAGCAGAAGGTCAGGGCAGGCAGCAAGGATCGTAGCCAGGGGCAACAGCAGAGGGTCTGGAACACAGACTTGGAACATACACAAGAACGCTTTCACTGGCACTGAGGCAACAATATCCGGCGATACCTGGAAGGGGAAGTGGGTTTATATAATGAGGACACAGGTGAAAGTACTGATTGGGCCAGGCGCCAATCAATGGTGCACTGGTCCTTTAAATCTCAGAGAGCCGGCGCGCGCGCGCCCTAGGGAGCGGGGCCGCGCGCACCGGGACTGAGCCGACGGAGGACGGGACAGGTGAGGGGATTGGAATGCGAGCCGCGGGCGGGCGCGTCCTGCTACGCGGGTCGCATCCCCGCCGGTGACACTAATGCAGCGCTCCCGGTCAGCGGGTCTGACCGGGGCGCTGCATGGAGGTGAACGTCGCAATTTCAAATTAGCTCAGATCATTCAGGGAAAAGGTTAGACTCACTGCAAAAACAAGACACATAGTTCGGTAGAAGGGTACAGGATTCAAAATACAAAGTCAGTTCCAGTGTGCTCAGCACATTAAAGGGGTACTCCACTGGCCAGCGTTTGGAACATTTAGTTCTGAACGCTGTGTGCACGCTGAGGGGATCGGTCACACCCCATTGTGATGTCTGTCCACGCCCCCTCAATGCAAGTCTATAGGAGGTGTGGCCATCATGGCCCCTCACATGGACTTGAATAGAGGGGGTTGGACCTGACATCGCAAGGGGGCGTGACCGACCCCGCAGTGTGCACACAGCGTTCGGAACTAAATGTTCAGAACGCTGGCCAGTGGAGTACCCCTTTAAGACAACAGATCAAAGATACAAGAGTTAGGTACAAGGGTTCAGGGTTCAAGAAACAGGTCAGAAACCAGATTAAGCAGACACACAAATTTCAAAGCTAAGGGGCCAAAACATAGCATATAATTGGAACTCCTTACTCTCACCAACCCCAAGCTCAACATAGTGTTCTGTCTGCCTCCTCTCTTTCAACCACCCTATCCATGTGATACAATCTGCTTACTCTGTTGGACTGAAATCATTCATAATCTGATCTTCTTACTCCAAGACTTTTCTCATTCTCATTCTTTGGAATCAATACCCTGGACTATCAGACTCGTTCCTAATGCCCACAGTTTTAGGTATGTCCTAAACTACATCTTTTCAGGCAGGCTTAATTGTTCTCTTCTATCACCATGCACCCCTCCCCCTACATACACACTTCTATTTTGCAGTGTTCCGTTTTGCTCTATGTACTTACACCTATACATATTGAGATTGACCAGTGACCAGCCCATCCCCATTTACACATACTAACCTATTTATAAAAGATTGCTATGAAAAAAGAACCTTCTGTCTGTCATCTTAATCCCATTGCTCATAGATTTTAAAATTGTAAACCTTACTACTTTGTCTGTAGATGTACTCTCAAAATTGTAAAGTGCTGTGAAATTTGTTGACACTATATGAATATTACTATTATTATAATTATTATTATCCTCTTCAGGACATGTACTGTAAATGTACAGCGCTGCAGCGAGTAACTTTGTGCTCAGCAATGTACATTTACAGTGCAAGGTTCTTGGATCACCGCAGGGGTGCAGTGAGTATTTACACCTTAAAGGTGATTACAAGATTTTGGAACAGAGGACCATGAAAATGAAATATTATATTTAGAAATACAACAAGGCTCCAGAGGGAAAGAGAGCACCATGTATAATTGAAGCCTAAATTTGTGATTTGCACTGAATGGCTGATAGTTGCAGAGATTGTGACATAAAAGCTAAACAAAAATAAACATAAGTGACCACATTTAACTATACCCCTCAAGGAATGTAACAAGGGGTGCAGTGAACATTTAAACACATGCATCTGGCAAATATTTTGAATAATTAGCTAAAAAATGCTGGTGTTATCCATAATGTGGAAATAAAGTTCTGTGCAGACATACAACAGAGCTCAGAATAGAAGCAATGCCGACAGACTTATGGAAAGTGAACTTGGCTGAAATAGATGTTGGGAGCCATGTTGCGTTTATAAATCCCCCATGGTACCTGGACAGTGAAAACCCCACACAAGTGACCACATTTTGTAAACTACGTCAGGAACAAGGGGTGCAGTGTGCATTTGGACACCACAGGCGTCTGACGGATTATTTGAACAATGGGCCATGAAAATTGAAATTTTCATATTTATAGCCCACTCCTATAAAAATCTGCAGAATTAGGGCGATAAATATTGAGTTGCAGTTTTGTGTTAATAGCTGCTGTGTTACAAAGAAAATTGGATAAACCTGGAATATCTACAAAGAAAATATATATGTATATATATATATATATTTTTTTTTTATATTTCTACTCCACTTTGCTGCCATTCCTGAGAAACACCTAAAGTGTTAACTAGAGATGAGCAAATTTTTGAAAAATTTGATTCAGCCAATTCGCTGAATTGTCTCAAAAAATTTGTTTCAGTCAAATTTATTTGCGGCAAATCACTATTTAAAACGGCTATTTCTGGCCTACAGAGAGCCTCAATAGGGGTGTAGAACACTATACCTTGCTGTAACACGCGTAGGGTGTGTCCTGGGTAAGTGAAATAATAGTGTTATTCAGTATGACATGCAGATTAGAGGCATCGCTATTAGAATCACTGTCGCAGAGCTCTAAAAGGTGGAAGGGTACAACGTATGGTCCATTGTAACCGGAGGGGGTAAACAATTCCCCTGTAAGGTCCTACTCTCGCATTATTAATTCCCTTCTTGGCAAGTGTTACTCACCCTAAAAAGAGTGGCCCAACACAGGAACCTCTCCCTATTTCCACCTACAAACACTGCCATTTCCCAGGGTTTTTAGGTGGAAATAGGGATTGGTTCCTGTGTGGGAACATTCCTCGAAAAGGAGGAAGGGAACAACGTATTGTCAATTGTAGCAGGTGGGGGAAAAAATTCCCCTGTAAGGCCATACTCTCGGCCTATTAATACCCTTCTTGGCAAGTGTTACTCACCCTAAAAAGGGCGGCCCCATACAGGAAACTCTCTACCTAAAAGCCCTGGGAAATTGAAGTGTTTGTAGGGGGAAATAGGAAGAGCTTCCTGTGTAGGGCTGCCTATTTCAGGCCGAGTAACACTTGCCAACAAGGGAATTAATAATGCAAGAGTAGGGCCTTACAAGGAATGTTTTACCCCCACCAGTTACAATGGACCATACCTTGTTCCCTTCCACCTTTTAGAGGTCTTTGCATCATATCAATACTTGGTGGTGTAGGTAGCACATGTTCTTTTTTGCACAGCTTTCCTTTTGTTTGACTTTAAAAAAAATTTGGGTACATATATTTTATCCTAAGAATATTATTAAAAGTTAAGTTTTATGTAATTCATATCCTCAATACTTACTTGTGGTCTGATGCAGAGGAATGTCTGTAACTGGGGAGCAGTTCCTTAAATGTGTTTTGCAATATCCATATTTGTGAAGTGTTGGTGTGGCACCATGGTCAATCTACTCTGATGCATCAGGCATTGGTGGGTGGAAATCCTGGCTGATCCATGCCTGATTCATCTTCACAAAGGTCAGTCTCCACCTTTTTTTTGGACAGACGAGTTCACCTTGGGGTTACTATGGCTCCCACCGCACTAAACACCCGCTCTTATGGCACACTACTGTCCGGGCAGGACAGCTTTTCCAGGGCAAACTCTGCTAGTTGTGGCCACAAATCAAGTTTGGCTGCCCAGAAGTCCAGCGGATCATCAAGCTGATAAGTTGCTTCATTATGCAGGTGAAGAAAGCTACTTATCAGCGACTGTAGACTGTAGACTCAGGCTGCTGCTGATGGAAGTCGATATCCACTGCTCATTCTTCAGCTGTGCCTAGTTTGAATTAATTGATCCCATCAGAAGAGTTTGGCATGAAGTATGCTTCAATCGATCAGGCAAGTCAAATGTTGCTAGTCCTGGGCAAAGGTGCTTGGTTGTGCTTGTCTAAGACGGACATCACTGACGCGTTCAAATTGTTGGCAGTCAAACCTGAACTGTGGCAGTGGTATGGGATCAAATTTTGCTGTAAAATTAACATTTGGGTCAAAAAGCAGTCCATGGTTATTTGATTAATTTGCTAGTGCTCTTTATTGGATTCTCAAGAACCGGGTGGGTTGTAGATATGTCTTGCATTACTTGGACGATTTCCTTATCTTAGAAGATCCCCAATCTAGTCCGCATCTGATGATAGATCTCAGCAATATTTTCAACCAACTTGGGGTACCGATTTCTCCAAACAAGATAGAAGGGCCATCCAAAATAATTATGTTTTTGGGAATCATATTGGACAGTATTCAAATGCAAGCAAGCTTACCCAGGGACAAATTAACCCGAATTCAAGACACCATAAACAAATTTAACAGAACAGCAGTATCTACCAAGGTGGAGTTACAAAGCTTACTCGGTATACTTAACTTCGCAATGCGGGTCATGCCACAAGGGAGATCTTTTGTGTCCAGACTGCTGGTGTTACTCTCCATGGTTTCAGGACAGGATAGCTTGATACACTTCGGTCCCGATGCCAGGGCAGATTTAGCAATGTGGCAGCAATTTCTGATCAACTGGAATGGCATCTCGTTGTTCATACCCACCAGTTCTTCCAGTCCACCCAGAATATTTACGGATGCTTCCTCTGGGCTAGGTTTTGCTGCCATAATCGGGAATCACTGGCTGGCAGATGCCTGGCCAGACGAGATCAAGGCAATGTCTGGCTTCAAGGAATGTTCAGCAGCATTCGATTTGTTCCCAATAGTAGCTGCAGCCCAGGTACGGGGGGCAATGTGGACAAATCAATCTGTTACTTTCATTTGCGACAACTTGGCAACTTTGGAAATCATCAACAAAGGTAGATCCAAGTCTGAGTTAGTAATGAAATTCGTCAGGTGTATAGTGTGGTTGTTACGCCGAGCGCTCCGGGTCCCCGCTCCTCCCCGGAGCGCTCGCAACATCCTCGCAATCGCAGCGCCCCGGTCAGACCTGCTGACCGGGTGCGCTGCGATACCTCTCCCAGCCGGGATGCGATTCGCGATGCGGGTGGCGCCCGCTCGCGATGCGCACCCCGGCTCCCGTACCTGACTCGCTCTCCGTCGGTCCTGTCCCGTCGCTCCTTAGGGCGCGCGCGCGCCGGGTCTCTACGATTTAAAGGGCCACTGCGCCGCTGATTGGCGCAGTTGGCTTAATCAGTTCATTCACCTGTGCACTTCCCTATTTAACCTCACTTCCCCTTCCCTTCCTTGCCGGATCTTGTTGCCATCGTGCCAGTGAAAGCGTTTCCCAGTGTGTTCCTAGCCTGTGTTCCAGACCTCCTGCCGTTGCCCCTGACTACGATCCTTGCTGCCTGCCCCGACCTTCTGCTACGTCCGACCTTGCTCTTGTCTACTCCCTTGTACCGCGCCTATCTTCAGCAGTCAGAGAGGTTGAGCCGTTGCTAGTGGATACGACCTGGTTGCTACCGCCGCTGCAAGACCATCCCGCTTTGCGGCGGGCTCTGGTGAAAACCAGTAGCAGCTTAGAACCGGTCCACTAGCACGGTCCACGCCAATCCCTCTCTGGCACAGAGGATCCACCTCCTGCCAGCCGAAACGTGACAGTAGATCCGGCCATGGATCCCGCTGAAGTTCCACTGCCAGTTGTCGCCGACCTCACCACGGTGGTCGCCCAGCAGTCGCAACAGATAGCGCAACAAGGCCACCAGCTGTCTCAACTGACCGTGATGCTACAGCAGCTACTACCACAGCTTCAGCAATCATCTCCTCCGCCAGCTCCTGCACCTCCTCCGCAGCGAGTGGCCGCTTCCGGCCTACGACTTTCCTTGCCGGATAAATTTGATGGGGACTCTAAGTTTTGCCGTGGCTTTCTTTCACAATGTTCCCTGCACTTGGAGATGATGTCGGACCAGTTTCCTACTGAAAGGTCTAAGGTGGCTTTCGTAGTCAGCCTTCTGTCTGGGAAAGCTCTGTCATGGGCCACACCGCTCTGGGACCGCAATGACCCCGTCACTGCCTCTGTACACTCCTTCTTCTCGGAAATTCGAAGTGTCTTTGAGGAACCTGCCCGAGCCTCTTCTGCTGAGACTGCCCTGCTGAACCTGGTCCAGGGTAATTCTTCCGTTGGCGAGTACGCCATCCAATTCCGTACTCTTGCTTCCGAACTATCCTGGAATAATGAGGCCCTCTGCGCGACCTTTAAAAAAGGCCTATCCAGCAACATTAAAGATGTTCTGGCCGCACGAGAAATTCCTGCTAACCTGCATGAACTCATTCATCTTGCCACTCGCATTGACATGCGTTTTTCCGAAAGGCGTCAGGAGCTCCGCCAGGATATGGACTTTGTTCGCACGAGGCGTTTTTTCTCCCCGGCTCCTCTCTCCTCTGGTCCTCTGCAATCCGTTCCTGTGCCTCCCGCCGTGGAGGCTATGCAAGTTGACCGGTCTCGCTTGACACCTCAAGAGAGGACACAACGCCGCATGGAGAATCTTTTCCTGTACTGTGCCGGTACCGAACACTTCCTGAAGGATTGTCCTATCCGTCCTCCCCGCCTGGAAAGACGTACGCTGACTCCGCACAAAGGTGAGACAGTTCTTGATGTCAACTCTGCTTCTCCACGCCTTACTGTGCCTGTGCGGATATCTGCCTCTACCTTCTCCTTCTCTACTAAGGCCTTCTTGGATTCCGGATCTGCAGGAAATTTCACATCAACAGGTTCAACATCCCAGTGACCAGTCTCGCCAGACCCCTCTACATCAATTGTGTTAACAATGAAAGATTGGACTGTGCCGTGCGTTACCGCACGGAACCCCTCCTAATGTGCATCGGACCTCATCACCAAAAAATTGAGTTTTTGGTCCTCTCCAATTGCACTTCCGAAATTCTCCTTGGACTACCGTGGCTTCAACGCCATTCCCCAACCCTTGATTGGTCCACAGGAGAGATCAAGAGCTGGGGTACTTCTTGTTTCAAGGACTGTCTTAAACCGGTTCCCAGTACTCCCTGCCGTGACCCTGTGGTTCCCCCTGTAACCGGTCTCCCTAAGGCTTATATGGACTATGCTGACGTATTTTGCAAAAAGCAAGCTGAGACTTTACCCCCTCACAGGCCTTTTGACTGTCCTATTGACCTCCTCCCGGGCACTACTCCACCCCGGGGCAGAATTTATCCTCTGTCCGCCCCAGAGACTCTTGCTATGTCTGAATACATCCAGGAAAATTTAAAAAAGGGGTTTATCCGCAAATCCTCCTCTCCTGCCGGAGCTGGATTTTTCTTTGTGTCCAAAAAAGATGGCTCCCTACGTCCTTGCATTGATTACCGCGGACTTAATAAAATCACGGTAAAGAACCGCTACCCCCTACCTCTTATCTCTGAACTCTTTGATCGCCTTCAAGGTGCCCACATCTTTACCAAACTGGACTTAAGAGGTGCATATAATCTCATCCGCATCAGGGAGGGGGACGAATGGAAAACTGCATTTAACACCAGAGATGGACACTTTGAGTATCTGGTCATGCCCTTTGGCCTGTGCAACGCCCCTGCCGTCTTCCAAGACTTTGTTAATGAAATTTTTCGTGATCTCTTATATTCCTGTGTTGTTGTGTATCTGGACGATATTCTGATTTTTTCTGCCAACTTAGAAGAACATCGCCAGCATGTCCGCATGGTTCTTCAGAGACTTCGAGACAATCAACTTTATGCCAAAATGGAGAAATGTCTGTTTGAATGTCAATCTCTTCCTTTCCTAGGATACTTGGTCTCTGGCCAGGGACTACAAATGGACCCAGATAAACTCTCTGCCGTCTTGGATTGGCCACGCCCCTCCGGACTCCGTGCTATCCAACGTTTTTTGGGGTTCGCCAATTATTACAGACAATTCATTCCACATTTTTCCACTATTGTGGCTCCTATCGTGGCTTTAACCAAGAAGAATGCCAATCCTAAGTCCTGGTCTCCCCAAGCGGAAGACGCATTTAAACGGCTCAAGTCTGCCTTTTCTTCTGCTCCCGTGCTCTCCAGACCTGACCCATCTAAACCCTTCCTATTGGAGGTTGATGCCTCCTCAGTGGGAGCTGGAGCGGTTCTTCTACAAAAAAATTCTTCCGGGCATGCTGTTACTTGTGGTTTTTTTTTCTAGGACCTTCTCTCCGGCGGAGAGGAACTACTCCATCGGGGATCGAGAACTACTGGCCATTAAATTGGCACTTGAGGAATGGAGGCATCTGCTGGAGGGATCAAAATTTCCAGTTATCATTTTCACCGATCACAAGAATCTCTCCTATCTCCAGTCTTCCCAACGGCTGAATCCTCGCCAGGCCAGGTGGTCGTTGTTCTTTGCCCGTTTTAACTTTGAAATTCATTTTCGCCCTGCCGACAAGAACATTAGGGCCGATGCTCTCTCTCGTTCCTCGGATGCCTCGGAAGTAGAGGTCTCTCCGCAACACATCATTCCTCCTGACTGTCTGATCTCCTCTTCTCCAGCCTCCATCAGGCAAACTCCTCCAGGGAAGACCTTCGTTTCTCCACGCCAGCGTCTCGGGATTCTCAAATGGGGTCACTCCTCCCACCTCGCAGGCCATGCGGGCATCAAAAAGTCGTTGCAACTCATCTCTCGTTTCTATTGGTGGCCGACTCTGGAAACAGATGTTGTTGATTTTGTGCGGGCCTGTACTGTCTGTGCCCGGGATAAGACTCCTCGCCAGAAGCCTGCTGGTCTCCTTCACTCTCTGCCTATCCCCGAACAGCCGTGGTCTCTGATTGGTATGGACTTTATTACAGACCTACCCCCATCCCGTGGCAACACTGTTGTTTGGGTGGTCGTTGATCGATTTTCCAAGATGGCACATTTTATTCCTCTTCCTGGTCTTCCTTCAGCGCCTCAGTTGGCAAAACAATTTTTTGTACACATTTTTCGTCTTCACGGTTTGCCCACGCAGATTGTCTCGGATAGAGGTGTCCAATTCGTGTCAAAATTCTGGAGGGCTTGTAAACAACTCAAGATTAAATTAAACTTCTCTTCTGCTTATCATCCTCAATCCAATGGGCAAGTAGAAAGAATTAACCAGGTCCTGGGTGACTATTTACGGCATTTTGTTTCCTCCCGCCAGGATGACTGGGCAGATCTTCTACCTTGGGCCGAATTCTCGTACAACTTTAGAGTCTCTGAATCTTCTGCTAAATCCCCATTTTTCGTGGTGTACGGCCGTCACCCTCTTCCCCCCCCCTCCCTATTCCCTTGTCCTCTGGTTTGCCCGCTGTAGATGAAGTGACTCGTGATCTTTCCACCATATGGAAAGAGACCCAAAATTCTCTTTTACAGGCTTCATCTCGCATGAAAAAGTTTGCCGATAAGAAAAGAAGAGCTCCCCCCATCTTTGCTCCCGGAGACAAGGTATGGCTCTCCGCTAAATATGTCCGCTTTCGTGTCCCCAGTTACAAACTGGGACCACGCTATCTTGGTCCTTTCAAAGTCTTGTGCCAGATTAATCCTGTCTCTTACAAAGTCCTTCTTCCTCCTTCTCTTCGTATTCCCAATGCCTTCCATGTCTCTCTCCTTAAACCACTCATCATCAACCGTTTCTCTCCCAAACTTGTTTCTCCCACTCCTGTTTCCGGTTCTTCTGACATCTTCCCCGTAAAGGAGATACTGGCCTCCAAGACGGTCAGAGGAAAAAGTTTTTTTTTGGTTGATTGGGAGGGCTGTGGTCCTGAAGAGAGATCCTGGGAACCTGAGGACAACATCCTAGACAAAAGTCTGGTCCTCAGGTTCTCAAGCTCCAAGAAGGGGGGGAGACCCAAGGGGGGGGGTACTGTTACGCCGAGTGCTCCGGGTCCCCGCTCCTCCCCGGAGCGCTCGCAACATTCTCACAATCGCAGCGCCCCGGTCAGACCTGCTGACCGGGTGCGCTGCGATACCTCTCCCAGCCGGGATGCGATTCGCGATGCGGGTGGCGCCCGCTCGCGATGCGCACCCCGGCTCCCGTACCTGACTCGCTCTCCGTCGGTCCTGTCCCGTCGCTCCTTAGGGCGCGCGCGCGCCGGGTCTCTACGATTTAAAGGGCCACTGCGCCGCTGATTGGCGCAGTTGGCTTAATCAGTTCATTCACCTGTGCACTTCCCTATTTAACCTCACTTCCCCTTCCCTTCCTTGCCGGATCTTGTTGCCATCGTGCCAGTGAAAGCGTTTCCCAGTGTGTTCCTAGCCTGTGTTCCAGACCTCCTGCCGTTGCCCCTGACTACGATCCTTGCTGCCTGCCCCGACCTTCTGCTACGTCCGACCTTGCTCTTGTCTACTCCCTTGTACCGCGCCTATCTTCAGCAGTCAGAGAGGTTGAGCCGTTGCTAGTGGATACGACCTGGTTGCTACCGCCGCAGCAAGACCATCCCGCTTTGCGGCGGGCTCTGGTGAAAACCAGTAGCAGCTTAGAACCGGTCCACTAGCACGGTCCACGCCAATCCCTCTCTGGCACAGAGGATCCACCTCCTGCCAGCCAAAACGTGACAGTGGTTAGCCATATCCGTGGTGCGCATAATATTGCAGCCGATGCTTTATCCAGACTGAACCATACTTTATTCTTTCAGGTGCATCCCAAAGTGAATCCAATAGGCACACCTGTTCCCTCTCTTCAACAGCTGGTGAAGGATTAAATTACTTCAACGGCTTGGCACGTAATCTCATTTCCCTTTCTCTGTCTAAAAGTACTACTAAATCTGACACGTTGGCTTGGGGAATTTTCAACAAATTCCGGGCTTCTCATTCTCACTCTCTCTACGGAGCACAACTATGTTTTGTCAGTTTTTGCCACTATAGTCTCAAGTAGAGATGAGCGAACTTACAGTAAATTTGATTCGTCACGAACTTCTCGGCGCGGTAATTGATGACTTATCCTGCATAAATTAGTTCAGCTTTTAGGTGCTCCCGGGGGCTGGAAAAGGTGGATACAGTCCTAGGAGACTCTTTCCTAGGAATGTATCCATCTTTTCCAGCCATCCGGAGCACCTGAAAGCTGAACTAATTTATGCAGGATAAGTCGTCAACTGCCGAGCCGAGAAGTTCGTGACGAATCGAATTTACTGTAAGTTCGCTCATCTCTAGTCTCAAGCTTTCATATAGCCCTATTAAACTCTATTTAGCCGGAATTCAACATTTCCTCGCATTAGAACACCGGGAGCGGCCTTCTTTGTTTTCTGCGCATCCTATCAAAGCCTTCCTCAGGGGTATTCAGAAAACATCCAGCACTAGGAATCCTCTTAGACTTCTGTTATCAGGGGACCTTTTTAGGAGAATGTCAGATTTGTTGGATTCAAATATATTTGGTTATTTACCCAGCCTTATCATCAAAGCCGCCATCTTTCTAAGTTTCTATGGCTTTCTATGGCCAGGAGAATTCGCGGCCTCTTCTGCCCGGTCTCTTTATGTTAAGAAAGGTCAGTTGGTCTTTCACAGTGATCATTGTGTACTCACATTACATGCTACTAAGACCTGTAGTTAAGAGATTTGTGTAAATGATTTCCGATCCAATAATAAATGGTTCCCAGTTAAGGTGTTAGACACACTATGTTTAGCTACTAAGCATTTGTCCGCAGATTCTCCTCTACTGCCTTTTTCCTTATCTGCACTCACTACAGCACAGTTCATCAAGCACATGTGGACTCTGGTAGCATCATTAGGATTGAATCCAGCTACTATTTCAGGCCATTCCTTCCACATAGGAGCTGCGTCTGCAGCATCAAGGCATAACGTACCTGCTCATGTTATCAAGAAGTTGGGCAGATGGAGATCATGCTGCTATTCCAGATATATCCCCAATCCTCAGCTTGAAATGGCAGAAGTATTTAAAGTGTTGGTTTTGCAATTTTCTAAATAAAAAAAGATTAATTATATCCTAATGTGTTTTGCCCACTATAGGCGTGTCCTTGTCACCTCAAACCGCACACCTAATAGGGTCATGGTCAGCTAGGGATTAGGTGTAGGCTGAGCACAGTCTTGCAGCCATGACCACAAGTATTAAGTCCATAAGGGGCTGTATTTGTGGGAGGGGCGAGAGGTTTAAAACACCCGCCCCATGTTTCCTTAGGGCGTATGGTGTGTTTTGCACACCCACCCAACCCTCCCTTCTTTTTCAACAATCTCTATAGGGTATGCCCACCATAGGCGTGTCCTTGTCATGTCGTTATGGCACACTTCAAACCGCTATTATACTATTATGTTTATTCTAGTAGATAATAGGGCCATGGTCAGCTGGGGTTTAGGTGTAGGCTGATCACGGTCTTGCAGCCACGACCACAAATTCATTTTTGCATTTAAGTATGTCTTTATGATAGACTTTTGAGTTAATTACATCTGTACTATCTCCCAAAAACTAAATATACAGTATAAACATCTAAATTGTAAATAAAGTATCTCTTAACAAGCAATTACTTAATATACCAGTCTTTGATGTATATGGGGGTCAGATGATCACATAGGGGGAGATTTATTAAAACCTGTGCAGATGAAAAGTTGACCAGTTGCCCATAGCAATCAATCAGATTGCTTCTTTAATTTTTAAAAGACCTGTGAAAAATGAAAGAAGAGATTTGATTGGTTGCTATGGGCAACTGGTCAACTTTTCCTCTGCACAGGTTTTGATCAATCTCCCCCTTAGAGCTGTATGTATGTATTGGTCTTTCAGTGTTAAATCCTGGATTTAATTGGATGCCTATTCAAACATCTGTATGTCAAAGTTTTCTTAATCTCCCTTACTTACAGTTCAGGAGAGGTCCTCTAATATCAGTAGTCCACATTTTTATTACTTTTCCCCTGATCTTTTCAGGAAGTGCAGGCTAGAGGAGTTTGTGCATGCATGGTGGAGTGTAGTCGGTCCCCCTGGAACCTGTTGTTCGAACTATTGCTTTTACTGCTACTGCTTGTAGATGCCACATTATTTTCTTGCTTTTTCACTCTTCTGTGTGATAGATTTAAACAATATTGTAGTTTGTATGATATTGTACTTTTGAATATACTCTTAGACTAAACATGTTTTGGAGTTGGCTCACTTCCTGCTCAGTACTTCCCTATTGTGTTTTGTTGTAAAGTTATATACAGTATAACATTTGTTTACTACATTTCTTGGTGGCAGTTAATAACTGGAATTGATTTTTGGTCTGTGTTTTTCCCAAAGATCCAGACACATTTCTTCTTGAGTTGCAAAATATAGTTTACAATTAACCTTATACCTATACTCCCTGTGCCCAGTCCCGGTATATAACGCAAGGTTACGCCGTGACCCCAGGTCATACCGGGTCGGTCCCAGTGGCTAATGATAGCCGGGACCCTGGACTAATAGTGTGTGGCACCAATCTTTGTGCTGCACGCCAATAACTCTTTAGATGCGGCAATGATAGTTGATCACCGCATCTAAAATGTAAGTGAAAGCTTCCCGGCAGCTCAGTCCGGCTGATCTGGACATCACGATAAAGTCGTGATGTCCCGATCAGCTAAGACGTGAGCGGAGGTCCCCTTACCTGCCCCCGTCACATCGAATTGGCGATTGATTGCTCCAAGCCTGAGATAAAGGCTTGAGCAATCGATCGCCTATAACACTGATCAATGCAAAGCTATGGCTTTGCAAGGATCAGTGTAAAAGATCAGTGTGTGCAGTGTCATAGCCCCCTATGGGAGCTATAACACTGCAAAAAAAAGTGGGGAAAAAAAAGTTAATAAAGGTCATTTAGCCCCTTCCCTAATAAAAGTTTGAATAACTCCCCATTAAAAAAAACTGTGTAAATAAAAATAACAATAAACATATGTGGCATTGCCGCATGCGGAAATGTCCAAATTTTAAAAATATATTGTTAATTAAACCGCACAGTCAATGGCGTACGTGCAATAAAAATTCCAGAGTCCAAAATAGCGTATTTTTGGTCATTTTTTATATCATGAAAAAATTAATAAAAAGCAATCAAAAAGTCTGATCAAAACAAAAATGGTAACAATAAAAACTTCAGATCACAGCGCCAAAAATTAGCCCTCATACTGGCCCGTACCCAGAAAAAAAAAGTTATATGGGTCAGGAGATGACAAATCAAACCTATATAAGTAGGGTATCCTTTTAACCATATGGACCTACAGAAAAATGCACTGCGTAGCTTTTTTGGTTAAATCACTAATGTAAAATGACTAATGTCACTGTAAAGTAGAATTGGTGGTGCAAAAAAAATCCATCATATGGAATTTTAGGTGCAAAATTGAAAGTGTTCTGATTTTTAGAAGGTGATGAGGAAAAAAAGAAAATGCAAAAACGGAAAAACCCTGCGTCCTTAACCCCTTAACGACGCAGGACATATATTTACGTCCAGCGCCGGCTCCCACGATATGAAGCGGGATCGCGCCGCGATCCTGCATCATATCGCTTCGGTCCCGGCGCTCATCAACGGCCGGGACCCGCGGCTAATACCACACATCGCCGATCGCGGCGATGTGCGGTATTAACCCTTTAGAAACCCTTCTAAAGTGAAACTGAAAGTATCCCGGCTGCTCAGTCGGGCTGTTCGGGACCGCCACAGTGAAATCGCGGCGTCCCGAACAGCTGATCGGACACCGGGAGGGCCCTTACCTGCCTCCTCGGTGTCCGATCGACGAATGACTGCTCCGTGCCTGAGATCCAGGCAGGAGCAGTCAAGCGCCGATAATGCTGATCACAGGCGTGTTAATACACGCCAGTGATCAGTATAGGAGATCAGTGTGTGCAATGTTATAGGTCCCTATGGGACCTATAACACTGCAAAAAAAATGTAAAAAAAAAGTGTTAATAAAGGTCATTTAACCCCTTCCCTAATAAAAGTTTGAATCACCCCCCTTTTCCCATAAAAAAAATAAAACAGTGTAAAAAAATAAAAAAATAAACATATGTGGTATCGCCACGTGCGTAAATGTCCGAACTATAAAAATATATCATTAATTAAACCGCACGGTCAATGGCGTACACGCAAAAAAATTCCAAAGTCCAAAAAAGCGTATTTTGGTCACTTTTTATACCATTAAAAAAATGAATAAAAAGTGATCAAAAAGTTTGATCAAAACAAAAATCATACCGATAAAAACTTCAGATCACGGCGCAAAAAATGAGTCCTCATATCACCCTGTACGTGGAAAAATAAAAAAGTTATAGGGGTCAGAAGATGACATTTTTAAACGTATTGTCACGATTCGGCAGGCTGGAGGTGCATCCTCTGTGTCAGAGAGGGTTTGGCGTGGACCGTGTCGGTGGACCGGTTCTAAGTAGCTACTGGTTTTCACCAGAGCCCGCCGCAAAGCGGGATGGTCTTGCAGCGGCGGTAGCAACCAGGTCGTATCCACCGGCAACGGCTCAACCTCTCTGACTGCTGAGATAGGCATGGTACAAGGGATAAGGCAAGAGCAAGGTCGGACGTAGCAGAAGGTCAGGACAGGCAGCAAGGATCGTAGTCAGGGGCAACGGCAGGAGGTCTGGAACACAGGCTAGGAACACACAAGGAAAGGCTTTCTCTGGCACAAGGGCAACAAGATCCGGCAAGGGAGTGCAGGGGAAGTGAGGTATAAGTAGGGAGTGCACAGGTGGAAACTAATCAAGGTGATTGGGCCAGGCACCAATCATTGGTGCACTGGCCCTTTAAGTCTCAGAGAGCTGGCGCGCGCGCGCCCTAGAGAGCGGAGCCGCGCGCGCCAGCACATGACAGCAGGGGACCGGGACGGGTAAGTGACTTGGGATGCGATTCGCGAGCGGGCGCGTCCCGCTGTGCGAATCGCATCCCCAACGGCCATGTCAGTGCAGCGCTCCCGGTCAGCGAGACTGACCGGGGCGCTGCAGGGAGAGAGACGCCGTGAGCGCTCCGGGGAGGAGCGGGGACCCGGAGCGCTCGGCGTAACAGTACCCCCCTTGGGTCTCCCACTCTTCTTGGAGCCTGAGAACCTGAGGATAAGACTTTTGTCCAGGATGTTGTCCTCAGGTTCCCAAGATCTCTCCTCAGAGCACTCAACTAAAAAGGGTCCAAGATAACGTGGTCCCAGATTAAAACTGGGGACACGGAAGCGGATATACTTGGTGGAGAGCCACACAAAAACAGGAGGAGTTCTTTTTTCTTCGGCAGGCTTCTTCACCCGGGATGAGGCTAGTATGAGGGATTTTAGAGTCTTTTTCCAGATGGTGGCAAAGCCCCGGGAAACCACATCAACAGCGGGCACACAAGAAGGCGTGGGGGTGGGGAGGGAGGGAAGAAGGTCAAGCTTGGCACGGGGCAGAGTGTTAACAGGACGGGGGCTGTGAGGAGGAGACACAGCATAGTCCAGATAGGCCTTGGGGAGACCAGGTAAAGGGGGAGACACAGAGGTTTGACTGACGGGACTGGGAGCAGATGTGAGGCATTTTCTGTGGCAAGAAGCACCCCAGCTCATGATCTCCCCGGTGGTCCAGACAAGGGTAGAGGAGTGGCGTTGGAGCCATGGCAGACCGAGGAGGACTTCAGAGGAGCATTTGAGCAAAACAAAAAGTTCCATGCTCAAGAGCAGGGGTTCTGTGCGGTAACGCACAGTGCAGTATAGAAGTAAATCTTCTTTCTTTCTGTGGCGAGTCCTCTCTTCAGGGGTCAGGCGAGACCGATCCACTTGCATAGCCTCCTCGGTGGGAGGCACAGGGGTGGATTGCAAAGGATACTGTGAGAGAGGTGCTCCGAGCGGTGTGGCACATGGCAGGGCCTTCCCAGGCAGGAGACCACGGCAGAGTCTAGAGTCCCCATCAAATTTGTCCGGCAGGGACAAGCAGGGGTTAGGAGCAGCCTGTCGCTGCGGAGGAGTTGCAGGAGCCGGCGGAGGAGATGGTTGTTGCTGTTGCAGCTGCTGTGTCTGTGACTGAAGTTGCTGTATCTGCGGCAGCAGCTGCTGTATCTGTGACTGAAGTTGCTGTGTCACGGTGGTCAAGTATGCCAGCTGGTGATTTCGTTGGGTGATCATTAGGGATTGCTGGGCAATCACCGTGGAAATGTCGGCAAGACTTGACAGCGGCACCTCAGCGGAATCCATGGCCGGATCTACTGTCACGATTCGGCAGGCTGGAGGTGGATCCTCTGTGTCAGAGAGGGTTTGGCGTGGACCGTGTCGGTGGACCGGTTCTAAGTAGCTACTGGTTTTCACCAGAGCCCGCCGCAAAGCGGGATGGTCTTGCAGCGGCGGTAGCAACCAGGTCGTATCCACCGGCAACGGCTCAACCTCTCTGACTGCTGAGATAGGCATGGTACAAGAGATGAGGCAAGAGCAAGGTCGGACGTAGCAGAAGGTCAGGGCAGGCAGCAAGGATCGTAGTCAGGGGCAACGGCAGGAGGTCTGGAACACAGGCTAGGAACACACAAGGAAAGGCTTTCTCTGGCACAAGGGCAACAAGATCCGGCAAGGGAGTGCAGGGGAAGTGAGGTATAAGTAGGGAGTGCACAGGTGGAAACTAATCAAGGTGATTGGGCCAGGCACCAATCATGGGTGCACTGGCCCTTTAAGTCTCAGAGAGCTGGTGCGCGCGCGCCCTAGAGAGCGGAGCCGCGCGCGCCAGCACATGACAGCAGGGGACCGGGACGGGTAAGTGACTTGGGATGCGATTCGCGAGCGGACGCGTCCCGCTGTGCGAATCGCATCCCCAACGGCCATGTCAGTGCAGCGCTCCCGGTCAGCGGAACTGACCGGGGCGCTGCAGGGAGAGAGACGCCGTGAGCGCTCCGGGGAGGAGCGGGGACCCGGAGCGCTCGGCGTAACACGTATAAATTTTCCTGCATGTAGTTATGATTTTTTCCAGAAGTGCGACAAAATCAAACGTATATAAGTAGGGTATCATTTTAACCATATGGACCTACAGAATAATGATAAGGTGTAATTTTTAACGAAATATTCACTGCGTAGAAACGGAAGCCCCCAAAAGTTACAAAATGGTGTTTTTTTTCGATTTTGTCGCACAATGTTTTTTTTTTCCGTTTTGCCGTGCATTTTTGGGTAAAATGACTAATGTCACTGCAAAGTAGAATTGCCGACGCAAAAAATAAGCCATAATATGGATTTTTAGGTGGAAAATTGAAAGGGTTATGATTTTTAAAAGGTAAGGAGGAAAAAACGAAAGTGCAAAAACGGAAAAACCCTGAGTCCTTAAGGGGTTAAGGGGTTAAGTGATTTTATGTTATGTTACAAATAATCCTTCTTAACTCAGCCTGCTAAAAAGGTAGTTCAAAAAAATTAAAGGAGTATACTGGTAATATAATTGGTCTGTAACAATGTATAGGTACCTACTTTGTCATAGAACATAATAGATAAACTAGCACACTTATGATATGCAAGGCAAGGCATAATTGGGCAGTCTTAACCTAGATGTGCCATTCTAATTGTATTTATATAATAGAAACTTGTATTTATTATTTGTAAAATGCTGTGAGAGGGTATCAAAGATACAAGAAATTTATTATGCTAAGAGTAACAGATACTACAAGGATAAATGGGGAAATCGAAGAGGGTGCCACATGGGAATTAGGGGTTATCAGTCTGACCCCAATTCATCCTAGGGGACACCATAGGTTGGAAGCATCCTAATTTATAGTAATAGTTCCATATCAGCATTGCGCTCACCCGGGACCAAGGATGCAAATTCATCTTTCATCATTGATTCCTGCCTGGACATTTATATAATATGATCGTCACCCCTCTACCTACAGTAGAAAGAGCTGCATATAAAATACTTGTGGAATTCTGATTGTGTTCTGGTTTTAAAGGGGTACTCCGGTGAAAATCTTTTTTCTTTTAAATCAACTGGTGACAGAAAGTTAAATATATTTGTAAATTACTTCTATTAAAAAAATCTTAATCCTTCCTGTACTTTTTAGCTGCTGAATACTACAGAGGAAATTCTTTTCTTTTTGGAATGCTCTCTGATGACATCACGAGCACAGTTCTCTCTGCTGATGTTATTATAATAATAATAACAATGCTTTAATTTTTTGTTGTCCTTAGTGGGATTTGAACCCAAGTCCCCAGCACTGCAAGCCAGCAGTGCTAACCACTGAGCCACCATGCTGCCCTTTGCATACATCTGCTATGCATGGTTGCTAAAATGGACAGAGATGTCAGCAGAGAGCACTGTGCTCGTGATGTCATCAGTGTTCCAAAAAGAAAGGAATTTCCTCTGTAGCATTCAGCAGCTAATAAGTACTGGAAGGATTAAGATTTTTTAATAGAAGTAATTTACAAATATGTTTAACTTTCTGCCACCAGTTGATTTAAAAGAAAAAAGGTTTTCACCGGAGTACCCCTTTAAATGGACTGATTTTTAAAACCAGAAAATGGACTTTTTTTTTTTAAAGCTAGTTTTAACATAAATGTGTTCTGTAAAATGTTTCTGTAAAGATTTGTATTTCTACTTGAAGCATTAACAATATGTTTTTGTTCTGTAAAAATAAAATGATGTTGTATGTGTGACAAAGTCTATAATTTTAACAGAAGGTTTATTTGGCCAGTGAGAGACAGAATAATAACAACAGCATCCAGAAAAACACATTTCAAATAAATATGAATTGATTTGCATTTAAGTGAAATAAGTATTTTGATTCCCTATCAATCCACAAGATTTATAGCTCCCAGGTGTCTTTGATGTTAAGTAATGAGCTTGAGCTGAGATTAGGAGCACTCTCTTAAAGGGCGTGCTCCTAATCTCAGCTTGTTACCTGTATAATATACACTTGTCCACAATGAGGAATCAGCCCAGAACCACATGGGAAGATCTTGTCAATGATCTCAAGACAACTAGGACCATAGTCTCCAATAAACACTTGCCGAGAGGAAATTAAATCTTGCAGCAGCCACAAGGTTCCCATGTTCAAGAAAGCTCATGCACAGGCCTGTGTGACATTTGTCAATGAACATTTGAATTATTCAGAGGTTTGTTTATTAACTTCAGACAGGCCTGTACATGTGCTTTCCTGTCAGTGGGCAAACAGCAAAATTAGAAGAGAATCAAATAACTTTTTCCTTCACTATATTTTTACCATTATGAATCCTTATCATATTGGCATTCTATATTGAATGAATAAATAAATAAATAAATAAATACATGTGGCAAAACTGAGTAACAAGCAAAACTGATTAACTAGTCAAATACTATACTATAGTATAAATATGTCTATAGACTTTAAAATATTGTTTCCAGTACATCCAAGCCCTACATTATTGAACCTAACATTTACAGCAAGCATGTCAAATACAAAGGTTAACATGGGCCAAAAAAAAAAACAAGGTTTCAATTTATATGGGCCGCATCCAAAAAAGGACGTAGTAACGCCGGCCCTTGAATTCTGGGAGCGTGACGTGAGCGAACGTCAATATGAGGCCCCCACGTTAAGTGCAGGATAGTTCCCCCACATTAGGTGCAGTATAGTTCCCCCACATTAGGTGCGGTATAGTTCCCCCACATTAGGTGCAGTATAGTTCCCCCGTATTAGGTTGGCAGTATAGTTCCCCACATTAGGTTGGCAGTATAGTTCCCCCACATTAGGTTGACAGTATAGTTCCCCACATTAGGTTGGCAGTATAGTTCCCCACATTAGGTTGGCAGTATAGTTCCCCACCTTAGGTTGGCAGTATGGTTCCCCACATTAGGTTGGCAGTATAGTTCCCCCACATTAGGTTGGCAGTATAGTTCCCCCACATTAGGTTGGCAGTATAGTTCCCCCACATTAGGTTGACAGTATAGTTCCCCCCATTAGGTGCAGTATAGTTCCCCCCCATTAGGTGCAGTATAGTTCCCCCCCATTAGGTGCAGTATAGTTCCCCCCATTAGGTGCAGGATAGCCCCCCCCATTAGGTGCAGGATAGTCCCCCCCCCATTAGGTTGGCAGTATAGTTTCCCCCCCCCCATTAGGTTTGCAATATAGTTCCCCCCATTAGGTTGGCAGTATAGTTCCCCACATTAGGTTGGCAGTATAGTTCCCCCACATTAGGTTGGCAGTATAGTTCCCCCACATTAGGTTGGCAGTATAGTTCCCCACATTAGGTTGGTAGTATAGTTCCCCACATTAGGTTGGCAGTATAGTTCCCCCACATTAGGTGCATTATAGTTCCCCCACATTAGGGGCAGTATAGTTCCCCACATTAGGTTCAGTATAGTTCCCCCACATTAGGTGCAGTATGTTCCCCCACAGACATACTGCCTCCAGCCATACAGTACAGTGTATTGCTGGAGGCTGTATGCTCTGACCACCCTCCTCCAGGCCGGCCTTAGCAGTAGGGCCCGGGACGGAGGAGCTGTGGTCTGAGCACCGAAGCTGACGTGCCGCTGGTCACTTACCATGCTGGCCAGTGCGCATCTTCCACCTCCATGTTCCGCTCCTCCGTTACTATGGGCGCACGCACGGGACATCTCCCATCGGCCCCTGCGCTTTTAAACTTAACGCGGGGCCGCTGAGAGTTGATGGGGGCATCCCTGTGTCCGAAAAACATCTTTAGGGACACAGGGATGTCCGGGCCAAAAAATATATTCATTGTGGGCCTGCGGGCCGCATGTTTGACACCCATGATTTACAGAGTTATGTGAATACAGCACCTGTTTCTCTGCTTTCCAGACTTGCATAATACTCAGCCAGTATGCTAGTCTTCAAAATAATAATTGACCCTAATAGGTTTGCAATTAGCCTACACTTACTTTTTGTTGTCTAAGAAAACATTTCACACTTCTGTTACAGACAGCTACTGTAGTTATACTGTTGTTCTGGCCTTTCATAGCTGACTAGAGACCACAAATCTGTCACACAAACAAAATTGGAAGGGATTTTTTTCTTTTTACATTTCATTGAATAGGTCAAGCAAAATTATGCTGTCTGTGAGAAATGCATTTTTACAACAATAATACTTTTTTGGTTATGAAAAAAGATTATATAATCCCTGTTCAAATTTAGTACAGTATTTATTCTATAATGAATGAATGAAAGAATAAATGATAATGTGATTTGCATGTTAAAAAGACATATCTTTATTAAGGACTAGCTTTTGCCCGCGGCTTCACTTGGGTAAAATTTGGGGTAACATAGATCTACTTTTTACGATCCTATAGTAATGAGGCCGCTCTGGTTAAAGCCTACGGGTATCCAAACTACCCGAATTCTTCCAACTTTGATTACCAAGCCTAAAGAGTTAATGCCGGACATCTGCCGGAAAGGCGATGTCCGGCATTAGCCATGGGTCCTGGCTGCTGATAGCTCCTGAGCTTGCTTCATAACCCTCTTGTGCCACAGCGCCGGGTAAACCCAGCGTTCTGTGGCAAGGGGTTACTTCATACAAACTTTAAACCCCCGTTTCTATATCTTTAATTGTTAGCCTAAAAGCAAAGTTTCATGCTTTTAGCTTCAAAAATTACGGACTTCCAAACAAACTTTCAACCCCTTTTTATTCCTCGTCTACGTCTTAAAAACAACACCTGTGAAAAAATTCAGTTTTCTAGGTCCAAGGGTTTAGGCTGGGCGTGGATGAGTCAGTGAGTCAGGTCTTCTCTTTATATATATATATATATATATATATATATATATATATATATATATAGATGAGCGAATCGAATTTGACGGATACAAATTTGTTACGAAAATCAGGAAAAATTAGATTTGTAATGAATGCGCAAATCGCTTCATTAAACTCCATTTAGTGAGGTTCAGTCTACAGGGCATCTAAAATGGCAGATCCACATGTGAGGACACGAGGCAAGGAATCCTGGGACGGCGGAAACAAGGGTCTGCGGGATGACCCTGAATCATATGCAGCATGCAGCCTATCAGCAGCCAGCCACCCCTGTAATGTCACAACCCTACATAATCCGCAGCCACATCAGCGTTCTATTACAGAGAGAGAGGGACAGACAGCAATGTGTGTTGCACAGAAAAGCATTTTTACAGCAGCGATTCACCTCCCAGTCACTTCAGTGTTCTATTGCAGATAGGGACAGAGAGCAGTGTGTTGCACAGAAAAACATTTTTACAGCAGGGATTCAACTCAAGCCCAAATCCATCCTAGGAGCATTGATAGGGAAGTGAGTGAGATTGAGAGAAAAAGTGCAATTTTGGGTGTAGTAGACAGCAACTGTGTGCTGCAGCACTGGTGTGTACAACAAGTAGCCAGCCAGATAGGGTGGGCAGAGCACTAAAAGCATTTTGTCCTCTATATAGTGTAACCTGTGCATACACCTAAGTGGTGTACAATTTTGCTCCTGTTAAAGTCTTAAGGGCCTAGATACTGTGAAAGGCCAGGCAAAAGTACACATCTTCTGGTGTTGTAGACAAATACTATTTTAAGCATAATGGAGCGCATTGTCCTCTCCTTAAAGTTGCATACCACATACGTACATCTAAGTGGTGTACCATTTTGTTCCTGTTAAAGTCTTAAGGGCCTAGATACTGTGAAAGGGTACACACCTGCTGGTGTTATACATAAACACTGTTTTAAGTGTACTGGAGCGCATTGTCCTCCCCTTATAAGTGCATACACCATACGTACATCTAAATGGTGTTCTATTTTGTTCCTCTTAAAGTCTTAAGGGCCTATATACTGTGAAAGGCCAGGCAAAAGTACACACCTGCTGGTGTTGTAGAGAAATACTGTTTTAACCCCTTAAGGACGCAGGACGTACTCAAACAGACCCTTTTCCGAGTCCTTAAGGACTCAGGTCGTTTGAGTACATCCTGTCAAATCCCGGCCCCCCGCCGCTAGCCGGAGGGGAGCCGGTGCCCGATGCCTGCTGAAATCCAGCAGGCATCGCGGCATATCGCCCAGGGGGGTCATTATGCCCCCCCATGTCGGCGATGGCCGCAGATCGCTGGACAATTCAGCCCAGCGGTCTGCTGCAGATTCTGGGTCAATTGGGTCTCCAGTGACCCGGTGACCCGGAATTACAGGCTGTTCGTGGCCGTCTCTGACGGTTTACCCGCCGACCAATCAGGGCACCTGCTGCGGGTGTCACTCCCTCAACCCGCTCCGCCCCTCTTCCGGAGCACGTGAGCGGGTGCGGAACGTGGACCCCGGGAGCTGGGGACCCTGATCCCCGGCGTCCCTGTCAGGATCGGGGCCCCAGGAGCGGCGGCGGCAAGGGACTGACCTGGGGAACAGCAGTTGGACGTGAGTGACAGCCTCCTGCTGTTGCTTAGCAACAGCTCCCAGCATGCAAAAAGGGCATGCTGGGAGCTGTAGTTATGCAACAGCAGGAGGCAGACCACCACAACTCCCAGCATTCCCTTATGGGCATGCTGGGACTTATAGTTTTGCAACAGCTGGAGGCACATTTTTTCTATGGAAAAGTGTACCTTCAGCTGTTTTATAACTACAACTCCCAGCTTGCACAAACAGCTAAAGTGCATGCTGGGAGTTGTAGTGGTACATCTGCTGGTTGCATAACTACAACTTCCAGCATGCCCGTTGGCTGTCGGTGACTGCTGAGAGTTGTAGTTTTGCAACAGCTGAAGGCACACTGGTTGTGAAACTCAGAGTATTTTTTTTTACCTCAGTGTTTCACGACCGGTGTGCCTCAAGCTGTTGCAAACTACAACTCCCAGCATGCACCGTACATACTGGGAGTTGTAGTTTTGCAACAGCTGGAGGCACACTGGTTGTGAAAAATTGAGTTAGGTCACAAACTCAGTGATACACAACCAGTGTGCCTACAGCTGTTGCAAAACTAAAACTCTCAGCATGTACAGTCTGTCAGCGCATGCTGGGAGTTGTAGTTTTGCAACAGCTGATGTCCCGTCCCCCCCCCCAATTTGAATGTACAGGGTACACTCACATGGGCGGAGGTTTACAGTAAGTATCTGGCTGCAAGTTTGAGCTGCGGCAAATTTTCTGCCACAGCTCAAACTGCCAGCGAGAAACTCCTGTGAACCCCCGCCCGTGCGACTGTACCCTAAAAACACTACACTACACTACACTAACACAAAATAAAAAGTAAAAAACACTACATAAACACATACACCTACACAGCCCCCCCCCTCCCCTCCCCAATAAAAATGAAAAGCGTCTGGTATGCCACCGTTTCCAAAACGGAGCCTCCAGCTGTTGCAAACAACTACTCTCAGTATTACCAGACAGCCAATGACTGTCCAGGCATGCTGGGAGTTTTACAACAGCTGGAGGCACCCTGTTTGGGAATCACTGGTGTAGAATTCCCCCATGTCCACCCCTATGCAATCCCTAATTTAGGCCTCAAATGTGCATGGCGCTCTTACTTTGGAGCCCTGTCGTATTTCAAGGCAACAGTTTAGGACCACATATGGGGTATCGCCGTACTCGGGAGAAATTGTGTTACAAATTTTGGGGGGTATTTTCTGCTTTTACCCTTTTTAAAAATGTTAAATTTTTGGGAAAAGAAGCATTTTATTTTTACATATGCAAAAGTCGTGAAACACCTGTGGGGTATAAAGGTTCACTTAACCCCTTGTTACGTTCCCCGAGGGGTCTAGTTTCCAAAATGGTATGCCATGTGTTTTTTTTTTCTGCTGTTCTGGCACCATAGGGGCTTCCTAAATGCGGAATGCCCCCAGAGCAAAATTTGCTTTCCAAAAGCCAAATATGACTCCTTCTCTTCTGAGACCTGTAGTGCGCCAGCAGAGCACTTTTCACCCCCATATGGGGTGTTTTCTGAATTGGGAGAAATCGGACTTCAAATTTTGGGGGGTATATTCTGCTATTTTCCTTTTTAAAAATGTAATTTTGGGGGGAAAACAAGCATTTTAGGAAAAAATAATAATTTTTTTACATATGCAAAAGTCGTGAAACCCCTGTGGGGTATTAAGGTTCACTTTACTCCTTGTTACATTCCCCGAGGGGTCTAGTTTCCAAAATAGTATGCCATGTTGTTGTTTTTTTGCTGTTCTGGCACCATAGGGGCTTCCTAAATGCGGCATGCCCCCAGAGCAAAATTTGCTTTCAAAAAGCCAAATGTGACTCCTTCTCTTCTGAGACCTGTAGTGCGCCAGCAGAGCACTTTTCAGCCCCATATGGGGTGTTTTCTGAATCGGGAGAAATTGGGCTTCAAATTTTGGGGGGTATTTTCTGCTATTACCCTTTTTAAAAATGTAAAACGTTTGGGAAACCAAGCATTTTAGGAAAGAATTTTTTTTTTTTTTTTTACATATGCAAAAGTCGTGAATCACCTGTGGGGTATTAAGGTTTACTTTACCCCTTGTTATGTTCCCCAAGGGGTCTAGTTTCCAAAATGGTATGCCATGTGTTTTTTTTTTTGCTGTCCTGGCACCATAGGGGCTTCCTAAATACAGGATGCCCCAGAGCAAAATTTGCTTCCAAAAAGCCAAATATGACTCCTTCTCTTCTGAGACCTGTAGTGCGCCAGCAGAGCACTTTTTACCCCCATATGGGGTGTTTTCTGAATCGGGAGAAATCGGCTTCAAATTTTGGGGGGTATTTTCTGCTATTACCCTTTTCAAAAATGTAAAATTTTTGGGAAAACAAGCATTTTAGGTAAAAAAATTTAATTTTTTTTTTACATTTGCAAAAGTCATGAAACCCCTGTGGGGTATTAAGGTTCACTTTAACCCTTGTTATGTTCCCAAGAAGTCTAGTTTCCAAAATGGTATGCCATGTGTTTTTTTTTGCTGTCCTGGCACCATAGGGGCTTCCTAAATGCGGCATGCCCCCAGAGCAAAATTTGCTTCCAAAAAGCCAAATGTGACTCCTTCTCTTCTGAGACCTGTAGTGCACCAGCAGAGCACTTTTTACCCCCATATGGGGTGTTTTCTGAATCGGGAGAAATTGGGCTTCAAATTTTGGGGGGTATTTTCTGCTATTACCCTTTTCAAAAATGAAAAATTTTTGGGAAAACAAGCATTTTAGGTAAAAAAAATTTACATTTTTTTTTACATTTGCAAAAGTCATGAAACCCCTGTGGGGTATTAAGGTTCACTTTACCCCTTGTTATGTTCCCCAAGGGGTCTAGTTTCCAAAATGGTATGCCATGTGATTTTTTTTTTTGCTGTCCTGGCACCATAGGGGTTCCTAAATGTGGCATGCCCCCAGAGCAAAATTAGCTTCCAAAAAGCCAAATGTGACTCCTTCTCTTCTGAGACCTGTAGTGCGCCAGCAGAGCACTTTTTACCCCCATATGGGGTGTTTTCTGAATCGGGAGAAATTGGGCTTCAAATTTTGGGGGGTATTTTCTGCTTTTACCCTTTTCAAAAATGTAAAATTTTTGGGAAAACAAGCATTTTAGGTAAAAATTTTGTTTTGTTTTTTTACATTTGCAAAAGTCATGAAACCCCTGTGGGGTATTAAGGTTCACTTTACCCCTTGTTCTGTTCCCCAAGGGGTCTAGTTTCCAAAATAGTATGCCATGTGTTTTTTTTTTTTTTTTGCTGTCCTGGCACCATAGGGGCTTCCTAAATGTGGCATGCCCCCAGAGCAAAATTAGCTTCCAAAAAGCCAAATGTGACTCCTTCTCTTCTGAGACCTGTAGTGCGACAGCAGAGCACTTTTTAACCCCATATGGGGTGTTTTCTGAATCGGGAGAAATTGGGCTTCAAATTTTGGGGGGTATTTTCTGCTATTACCCTTTTCAAAAATGTAAAATTTTTGTGAAAACAAGCATTTTAGGTAAAAAAAATTTAAATTTTTTTTTACATTTGCAAAAGTCATGAAACCCCTGTGGGGTATTAAGGTTCACTTTACCGCTTGTTATGTTCCCCAAGGGGTCTAGTTTCCAAAATGGTATGCCATGTGTTTTTTTTTTTGCTTTCCTGGCACCATAGGGGCTTCCTAAATGCGGCATGCCCCCAGAGCAAAATTTGCTTCCAAAAGGCCAAATGTGACTCCTTCTCTTCTGAGACCTGTAGTGCGCCAGCAGAGCACTTTTTACCCCCATATGGGGTGTTTTCTGAATCGGAATAAATTGGGCTTCAAATTTTGGGGGGTATTTTCTGCTATTACCTTTTTCAAAAATGTAAATTTTTTGGGAAAACAAGCACTTTAGGTTAAAATTTTTTTTTTTTTTTACATTTGCAAAAGTCATGAAACCCCTGTGGGGTATTAAGGTTCACTTTACCCCTTGTTATGTTCCCCAAGGGGTCTAGTTTCCAAAATGGTATGCCATGTGTTTTTTTTTTTTTGCTGTCCTGGCACCATAGGGGCTTCCTAAATGCGGCATGCCCCCAGAGCAAAATTTGCTTCCAAAAAGCCAAATGTGACTCCTTCTCTTCTGAGACCTGTAGTGCGCCAGCAGAGCACTTTTTACCCCCATATGGGGTGTTTTCTGAATCGTGAGAAATTGGGCTTCAAATTTTGGGGGGTATTTTCTCTTATTACCCTTTTCAAAAAAGTAAAATTTTTGGGAAAACAAGCATTTTAGGTAAACATTTTTTATTTTTTTTTACATTTGCAAAAGTCATGAAACCCCTGTGGGGTATTAAGGTTCACTTTACCCCTTGTTATGTTCCCCAAGGGGTCTAGTTTCCAAAATGGTATGCCATGTGTTTTTTTTTGCTGTCCTGGCACCATAGGGGCTTCCTAAATGCGGCATGCCCCCAGAGCAAAATTTGCTTCCAAAAAGCCAAATGTGACTCCTTCTCTTCTGAGACCTGTAGTGCGCCAGCAGAGCACTTTTTACCCCCATATGGGGTGTTTTCTGAATTGGGAGAAATTGGGCTTCAAATTTTGGGGGGTATTTTCTGCTATTACCCTTTTCAAAAAAGTAAAATTTTTGGGAAAACAAGCATTTTAGGTAAACATTTTTTATTTTTTTTTACATTTGCAAAAGTCATGAAACCCCTGTGGGGTATTAAGGTTCACTTTACCCCTTGTTATGTTCCCCAAGGAGTCTAGTTTCCAAAATGGTATGCCATGTGGTTTTTTTTTGCTGTCCTGGCACCATAGGGGCTTCCTAAATGGGCCAAAATGGGCTTGGTCCTGAAGGGGTTAATGCATTTTCATTTGAGTGTTAAAAAGCATACAAAATCCATGAGTGTAGTGATAGCCCTTGGGACCGTCGGGACCAGCTCGCTATGACGCGGAGTCGGGTCATGACTAGTGATGAGCGGCATGTGCCATATTTGAATTCGCAATATTTCACAAATATATGGATGAATATTCGTCCTACATTCGTGAAATTCGCATATTCAATATATTCCAGGTTATTTTCGCTTTGCAATGTGCATGCGGATAACAATCTACCTATCTATCTATATTATCTGTCTGTCTATCTATCTCTAAATATACAGAAGTGATAATGGGTCTATGACACTTTTCATTTTAAATATTCCATGTCATTTTCGCAAATATCGTCACTATTTATCTACCTATCTAATTTTAGTGATATTAGCGAATATGAGGATATTTGCGAATATTCACATATTCACATATTCTCATATTCACAAATATTCGCTCTCCAGTCTAATATAGTAAATAGTATAGGAGCCTTCTTTAGACCACAAGCTGGAAGCAGGGAGGGATAAGATTACTGTGATGTGTTCTGTGGGGAACACACACATAATTGCGTATGTATAGCACTATATTTGCCATATTCACTAATGTGCAGAATTCACGATAAATATTCAAATTGTGAATATTCGTGCTCAACACTAGTCATGACCCTGCATCATAGAAGAGGAGCGGGACGAGGGCGTACAGGTACGCCCTTTATCCTTGATGAGTTAAACATCTTTTTTCTGCTGGATTCACTCTTGACTTTAGCTTAAAAAACTGTATGAAGAACTTGGTAAGTGTGAATCCATCCTTGGGGTGTGTTCACATGTACTATACATGTTACGGATCTCATTCAATTTTAATCTGCAGTATAAAATACCCCAAGGGCGGTTTCACATAAAGCAGTTATTATAAAGTGTTTACAATGATTGTTTTCAAGTAAAATTATTATGGAACTCTTAAAAAAAGTTTAACTGCCAATCCTTCTGTCAATCTCTAACCATTAACCCCTTAAGGACCCAGCCATTTTACACCTTAGGACCCGGACATTTTTTGAACATCTGACCACTGTCACTTTAAACATTAATAACTCTGGAATGCTTTTAGTTATCATTCTGATTCCGAGATAGTTTTTTCGTGACATATTCTACTTTAACATAGTGGTAAAATTTTGTGGTAACTTGCATCCTTTCTTGGTGAAAAATCCCCAAATTTGATGAAAAATTAGAAAATTTTGCATTTTTCTAACTTTGAAGCTCTCTGTTTGTAAGGAAAATGGATATTCCAAATATTTTTTTTATTTTATTCACATATACAATATTTCTACTTTATGTTTGCATCATGAAATTGACATGTTTTTACTTTTGGAAGACATCAGAGGGCTTCAAAGTTCAGCAGCAATATTCCAATTTTTCACAAAAGTTTCAAACTCACTATTTTTCAGGGACCAGTTCAGGTTTGAAGTGGATTTGAAGGGTCTTCATATTAGAAATACCCCACAAAAGACCCCATTATAAAAACTGCACCCCCCAAAGTATTCAAAATTACATTCAGTCAGCATTTTAACCGTTTAGGTGTTTCACAGGAATAGCAGCAAAGTGAAGGAGAAAATTCACAATCTTCATTTTTTACACTTGCATTTTCTTGTAGACCCAATTTTTTTATTTTTACAAGGGGTAAAAGGAGAAAATGTATACTTGTATTTGTAGCCCAATTTCTCTCGAGTAAGCACATACCTCATATGTCTATGTAAAGTGTTCGGCGGGCGCAGTAGAGGGCTCAGAAGCGAAGGAGCGACAAGGGGATTTTGGAGAGTACATTTTTCAGAAATGGTTTTTGGGGGGCATGTTGCATTTAGGAAGCCCCTATGGTGCCAGAACAGCAAAGAAAAAAAACACATGGCATACCATTTTGAAAACTAGACCCCTTAAGGAACGTAACAAGGAATTAAGTGAGCCTTAATACCCCACAGGTGTTTCACGACTTTTGCATACGTAAAAAAAAAAAAATTTCACTAAAATGTGTTTCCCCCCCAAATTTCACATTTATGTAAGGGTTAATAGCAGAAAATACCCCCAAAATTTGTAACCCCATCTCTTCTGAGTATGGAGGTACCCCATAAGTTGACCTGAAGTGCACTACGGGCAAACTACAATGCTCAGAAGAGAAGGAGTCATATTTGTCTTTTTGAGAGCAAATTTTGCTCGGGGGGCATGTCGCATTTAGGAAGCCCCTATGGTGCCAGAACAGCAAAATAACCTCCACATGGCATGCCATTTTGGAAACTAGACCCCTTGAGGAACGTAACAAGGGGTACAGTGAACATTTACCCCCACTAGTGTCTGTCAGATCTTTGGAACAGTGGGCTGTACAAAATTTTTTATTTGCACAGCCCACTGTTCCAAAGATCTGTCAGACACCAGTGGGGTGTAAATTCTCACTGCACCCCTCATTACATTCCGTGTAGTTTCCAAAATGGGGTCACATGTGGGGTTTTGTTTTTTTTGCGTTTGTCAAAACCGCTGTAACAATCAGCCACCCCTGTGCAAATCACCTCAAATGTACATGGTTCACTCTCCCTTCTGGGCCTTGTTGTGCGCCCCCAGAGCACTTTACGCCCACATATGGGGTATCTCCGTAGTCGGGAGAAACTGCAATACAAATTTTGGGGGGCTTTTTTCCTTTTACCTCTAGTCAAAATGAAAAGTATAGGGCAACACCAGCATGTTAGTGTAAACATTTTTTTTGTACACTACCATGCTGGTGTAGACCCCAACTTCCCCTTTTCGTAAGGGGTGAAAGGAGAAAAAGCCCCCCAAAATTTGTTAGGCAATTTCTCCTGAGTACGGTGATACCCCATATGTGGCCCTAAACTGTTGCCTTGAAATACGACAGGGCTCCGAAGTGAGAGCGCCATGTGCATTTGAGGCCTGAATTAGGGATTTGCATAGGGGTGGACATAGGGGAATTCTACACCAGTGATTCCCAAACAGGGTGCCTCCAGCTGTTGCAAAACTCCCAGCATGCTTGGACAGTCAACGGCTGTCCGGCAATACTGGGAGTTGTTGTTTTGCAACAGCTGGAGGCTCCATTTTGGAAACAGTGGCGTACCAGACGTTTTTCATTTTTATTGGGGAGGGGGGCTGTGTAGGGGTATGTGTATATGTAGTGTTTTTTACTTATTTTATGTTTGTGTAGTGTAGTGTTTTTACAGTCACACGGGCGTGGGATTACAGCGAGTTTCCCGCTGCGAATTTGAGCTGCCGCGCAAAATTTGCTGCATCGCAAACTTGCAGCCTGATACTCACTGTAAGCCCCCTGCCCATGTGAATGTACCCTGGGGGGGGGGGACCTCCAGTTGTTGCAAAACTACAACTCCCAGCATGCACGGTCTATCAGTGCATGCTGGTAGTTATAGTTTTGCAACAGCTGGAGGCACACGGGTTGGGAGACACTGAGTTAGAAAACAGACAATGTTTCCCAACCAGTGTGCCTCCAGTTGTTGCAAAACCCCAACTCCCAGCATGCCCAGGCAGCCGAAGGGCATATTATGACTAGTGGTTATGCAACAGCTGGAGGAGAACAGTTTGGGGACCACTGTGTAGTGGTGTCCAAGCTGTAGCCCTCCAGATGTTGCAAAACTACAACTCCTAGTATGCCAAAACTGTCCAGGTATGCTGGGAGTTGTAGTTCTGCAACATCTGAAGGGCCAGATGTTACAGAACTACAACTGCCAGCATGCCTGGACAGTAAGGGCATGCTGAGGATGTGTAGTTTTGCAACATCTGGAAGGGCACAGTGGTCTCCAAGATGTGGACCTCCCGATGTTGCAAAACTGCAACTCCCAGCATGCCCAGACGCCATAACCGATGGATCGCAGGGTATAGGAGGAGGTGGCCGGCTTGCCACCTCGCTCCTATACTTTAGCATGGTCCTGGCTGTCTGTGACAGCCGGGATCATGCAAAATTACCGGGCGGTCGGGTCCCAGAGACCCGATCAGCCCGGTATCGCCGCAGATCGCAAGGGCGATTTCCCTTGCGATTTGTGGTGATCGACGACATGGGGGGCCTACATGGCCCCCCTCGGCGTTTGCCCTGGATGCCTGCTGAATCATTTCAGCAGGCATTCGCTTTCGATCTCTGCCCGGGGCGCGGCAGAGACCGGAGAAACACCAGGACGTACTAGTACGTCCTGGGTCCTTAAAGCCCAGGGTGCCAGGACGTTCTAGTAGGTCCTGGGTCCTTAAGAGGTTAAAGGGGTACTCCGGTGGAAAACTTTTTTTTTTTAATAAACTGGTGCCAGAAAGTTAAAAAGATTTGTAAATTACTTGTATTAAAAAATCTTAATCCTTCCAGTACTTATTAGCTGCTGAATACTACAGAGGAAAAGTTTTCTTTTTTGAACACAGAGCTCTCTGCTGACATCACAAGCACAGTGCTCTCTGCTGACATCTCTGTTCATATTAAGAACTGGCCAGAGAAGGAGAAAATCCCCATAGCAAACATATGCTGCTCTGTTCAGTTTCTAAAATGGACAGAGATGTCAGCAGAGATAAGTGTGCTCGTGATTCAGCAGAGAGCACTGTGTTCCAAAAACAAAATAATTTCCTCTGTAGTATTCAGCAGCTAAAAAGTACTGGAAGGATTAATATTTTTTAATAGAAGTAATTTACAAATCTGTTTCTTTTTCTGGCACCAGCTGATAAAAAAAAAAGAAAAAAAAAAGTTTTCCACCGGAGTACCCCATTAAAATTAAAAAGTTGCTTTGGGCTTTAGCAATGCCTCTCCTGTTACTAACATTAATATTTGCCGACAGCTTAGCTCCCTAAGATAACGGCTGACCAGGGACAAAGGTTGAGTGGAAAAATCTGACAGAAAATGTATTTGTAAATATAGGAAAGAGCTGCAGCCTCCTTGAGGGCCAGATGCTTTTTACATGCATTACAGAAATATTTCAGCACAAAAGCGATTGGATATATATTTATAATGCAGCAATAAAACTCACAGAAAAAAGCAATAGTAACTGTGTTCCAAGAGTAGTTTATACATTTTGTATGAGGAAGACTTGACATGTTGGTATTGAAATTAAAGTTTATACTTGCAGTGGAATTGCACTTCAGACGGGCCAATGTGGAACAACCACATAAAGGAACTGTTCACTACGTTATTTGCATTTAAATGAAGCAGTCATTTTGTCCAATGCCCCTTATCATTTTAATAAACAGCATAGCAATGAATGAGTCAGCCTAGGAACTGCACCTTTTTCCATGCCTACATGTTTTGAGAAACCACATTATAGATATGTATGTTAAATATGCCTGTTGCATCACATCTTATTTTTTTTTTTTTACTGCAACATCTATAATTATTGTCGGATATTGGTATTTTGTTTTTAATATTTGTGCAAGGATTGCAGTCTGATTTCTGTGATATATTGTGAAATAAAATGTATTGAAACAAATAAGCAACATCAAATTCCTTCACAGCAACTTGTCATCCTCCAAGAAACTATACAGGATCATATATACAGGAGCTCTCCTTTGCCATTGTTTAATCATTTAGGAAAGATCACCTTGGGGTGTTTGATAGCACTGGCTTAACAATTCTAGAGGCTATAGGTTAAAACTAGAGATGAGCGAATTTAAAAAAAATTTGATTTGGCCGATTCGCCAAATTTTCCAAAAAATGTATATGCGGTGAATTGCTGTTAAAAACGGCTATTTCTGGCCTACAGAGAGGCACAATAGGGGTGTAGAACACTTTGCCTTGTCCTAGCACGCATAGGGAGTGTGCTGGGGTAGTGAAATAATTGTCACGATTCGGCTGGCAGGAGGTGGATCCTCTGTGCCAGAGAGGGATTGGCGTGGACCGTGCTAGTGGACCGGTTCTAAGCTGCTACTGGTTTTCACCAGAGCCCGCCGCAAAGCGGGATGGTCTTGCAGCGGCGGTAGCAACCAGGTCGTATCCACTAGCAACGGCTCAACCTCTCTGACTGCTGAAGATAGGCGCGGTACAAGGGAGTAGACAAGAGCAAGGTCGGACGTAGCAGAAGGTCGGGGCAGGCAGCAAGGATCGTAGTCAGGGGCAACGGCAGGAGGTCTGGAACACAGGCTAGGAACACACTGGGAAACGCTTTCACTGGCACGATGGCAACAAGATCCGGCAAGGAAGGGAAGGGGAAGTGAGGTTATATAGGGAAGTGCACAGGTGAATTCACTAATTAGAACCAGGCGCCAATCAGCGGCACACTGGCCCTTTAAATCGCAGAGATCCGGCGCGCGCGCGCCCTAGGGAGCGGGGCCGCGCACGCCGGGACAAGACCGACGGAGAGCGAGTCAGGTACGGCTGGGAGAGGTATCGCAGCGCACCCGGTCAGCAGGTCTGACCGGGGCGCTGCAATTGCGAGAATGTTGCGAGCGCTCCGGGGAGGAGCGGGGACCCGGAGCGCTCGGCGTAACAGTACCCCCCCCCCCTTGGGTCTCCCCCTCCTCTTGGAGCCTGAGAACCTGAGGATAAGACTTTTGTCTAGGATGTTGTCCTCAGGTTCCCAGGATCTCTCTTCAGGACCACAGCCCTCCCAATCCACCAGAAAAAATTTTTTTCCTCTGACCGTCTTGGAGGCCAGAATCTCCTTCACGGAGAAGACGTCAGAAGAGCCGGAAACAGGAGTGGGAGAAACAAATTTGGGAGAGAAGCGATTAATGATGAGTGGTTTAAGGAGAGAGACATGGAAGGCATTGGGAATACGGAGAGAAGGAGGAAGAAGGAGTTTGTAAGAGACAGGATTAATCTGGCACAAGACTTTGAAAGGACCAAGATAGCGTGGTCCCAGTTTGTAACTGGGGACACGAAAGCGGACATATTTAGCGGAGAGCCATACCTTGTCTCCGGGAGCAAAAATGGGGGGAGTTCTTCTTTTCTTATCGGCAAACCTTTTCATGCGGGATGAAGCCTGTAAAAGATAATTTTGGGTCTCTTTCCATATGGTGGAAAGATCACGAGTCACTTCATCCACAGCGGCAAACCAGAGGGCAAGGGAGTAGGGAGGGGGGGAAGAGGGTGACGGCCGTACACCACGAAAAATGGGGACTTAGCAGAAGATTCTGAGACTCTGAAGTTGTATGAAAATTCGGCCCATGGTAGAAGATCTGCCCAGTCATCCTGGCGGGAGGAAACAAAATGCCGTAAATAGTCACCCAGGACCTGGTTAATTCTTTCTACTTGCCCATTGGATTGGGGATGATAAGAAGAAGAGAAGTTTAATTTAATCTTGAGCTGTTTACAGAGGGCCCTCCAGAATTTAGACACGAATTGGACGCCTCTATCCGAGACGATCTGTGTGGGCAAACCGTGAAGACGAAAAATGTGTACAAAAAATTGTTTTGCCAACTGAGGCACTGAAGGGAGACCAGGAAGAGGAATAAAATGTGCCATCTTGGAAAATCGATCAACGACCACCCAAACAACAGTGTTGCCACGGGATGGGGGTAAGTCTGTAATAAAGTCCATACCAATCAGAGACCAAGGCTGTTCGGGGACAGGCAGAGGATGAAGGAGACCAGCAGGCTTCTGGCGAGGAGCCTTATCCCGGGCACAGACAGTACAGGCCCGCACAAAATCAACAACATCCGTCTCCAGAGTCGGCCACCAATAGAAACGAGAGATGAGTTGCAAGGACTTTTTGATGCTCGCATGGCCTGCGAGGTGGGAGGAGTGACCCCATTTGAGAATCCCGAGACGTTGGCGTGGAGAAACGAAGGTCTTCCCTGGAGGAGTTTGCCTAATGGAGACTGGAGAAGTGGAGATCAGACAGTCAGGAGGAATGATGTGTTGCGGAGAGACCTCTACTTCCGAGGCATCCGAGGAACGAGAGAGAGCATCGGCCCTAATGTTCTTGTCGGCAGGGCGAAAATGAATTTAAAAGTTAAAACGGGCAAAGAACAACGACCACCTGGCCTGGCGAGGATTCAGCCGTTGGGCAGACTGGAGATAGGAGAGATTCTTGTGATCGGTGTAAATGATAACTGGAAATTTTGATCCCTCCAGCAGATGCCTCCATTCCTCAAGTGCCAATTTAATGGCCAGTAGTTCTCGATCCCCGATGGAGTAGTTCCTCTCCGCCGGAGAGAAGGTCCTAGAAAAAAAACCACAAGTAACAGCATGCCCAGAAGAATTTTTTTGTAGAAGGACCGCTCCAGCTCCCACTGAGGAGGCATCAACCTCCAATAGGAAGGGTTTAGATGGGTCAGGTCTGGAGAGCACGGGAGCAGAAGAAAAGGCAGACTTGAGCCGTTTAAATGCGTCTTCCGCTTGGGGAGACCAGGACTTAGGATTGGCATTCTTCTTGGTTAAAGCCACGATAGGAGCCACAATAGTGGAAAAATGTGGAATGAATTGTCTGTAATAATTGGCGAACCCCAAAAAACGTTGGATAGCACGGAGTCGGGAGGGGCGTGGCCAATCTAAGACGGCAGAGAGTTTATCTGGATCCATTTGTAGTCCCTGGCCAGAGACCAAGTATCCTAGGAAAGGAAGAGATTGACATTCAAACAGACATTTCTCCATTTTGGCATAAAGTTGATTGTCTCGAAGTCTCTGAAGAACCATGCGGACATGCTGGCGATGTTCTTCTAAGTTGGCAGAAAAAATCAGAATATCGTCCAGATACACAACAACACAGGAATATAAGAGATCACGAAAAATTTCATTAACAAAGTCTTGGAAGACGGCAGGGGTGTTGCACAGGCCAAAGGGCATGACCAGATACTCAAAGTGTCCATCTCTGGTGTTAAATGCAGTTTTCCATTCGTCCCCCTCCCTGATGCGGATGAGATTATATGCACCTCTTAAGTCCAGTTTGGTAAAGATGTGGGCACCTTGAAGGCGATCAAAGAGTTCAGAGATAAGAGGTAGGGGGTAGCGGTTCTTTACCGTGATTTTATTAAGTCCGCGGTAATCAATGCAAGGACGTAGGGAGCCATCCTTTTTGGACACAAAGAAAAATCCAGCTCCGGCAGGAGAGGAGGATTTGCGGATAAACCCCTTTTTTAAATTTTCCTGGATGTATTCAGACATAGCAAGAGTCTCTGGGGCGGACAGAGGATAAATTCTGCTCCGGGGTGGAGTAGTGCCCGGGAGGAGGTCAATAGGACAGTCAAAAGGCCTGTGAGGGGGTAAAGTCTCAGCTTGCTTTTTGCTAAATACGTCAGCATAGTCCATATAAGCCTTAGGGAGACCGGTTACAGGGGGAACCACAGGGTCACGGCAGGGAGTACTGGGAACCGGTTTAAGACAGTCCTTGAAACAAGAAGTACCCCAGCTCTTGATCTCTCCTGTGGACCAATCAAGGGTTGGGGAATGGCGTTGAAGCCACGGTAGTCCAAGGAGAATTTCGGAAGTGCAATTGGAGAGGACCAAAAACTCAATTTTTTCGTGATGAGGTCCGATGCACATTAGGAGGGGTTCCGTGCGGTAATGCACGGCACAGTCCAATCTTTCATTGTTAACACAATTGATGTAGAGGGGTCTGGCGAGACTGGTCACTGGGATGTTGAACCTGTTGATGAGAGAGGCCAAAATAAAATTTCCTGCAGATCCGGAATCCAAGAAGGCCTTAGTAGAGAAGGAGAAGGTAGAGGCAGATATCCGCACAGGCACAGTAAGGCGTGGAGAAGCAGAGTTGACATCAAGAACTGTCTCACCTTTGTGCGGAGTCAGCGTACGTCTTTCCAGGCGGGGAGGACGGATAGGACAATCGTTCAGGAAGTGTTCGGTACCGGCACAGTACAGGCAAAGATTCTCCATGCGGTGTCGTGTCCTCTCTTGAGGTGTCAAGCGAGACCGGTCAACTTGCATAGCCTCCACGGCGGGAGGCACAGGAACGGATTGCAGAGGACCAGAGGAGAGAGGAGCCGGGGAGAAAAAACGCCTCGTGCGAACAAAGTCCATATCCTGGCGGAGCTCCTGACACATGTCAATGCGAGTGGCAAGATGAATGAGTTCATGCAGGTTAGCAGGAATTTCTCGTGCGGCCAGAACATCTTTAATGTTGCTGGATAGGCCTTTTTTAAAGGTCGCGCAGAGGGCCTCATTATTCCAGGATAATTCGGAAGCAAGAGTACGGAATTGGATGGCGTACTCGCCAACGGAAGAATTACCCTGGACCAGGTTCAGCAGGGCAGTCTCAGCAGAAGAGGCTCGGGCAGGTTCCTCAAAGACACTTCGAATTTCCGAGAAGAAGAAGTGTACAGAGGCAGTGACGGGGTCATTGCGGTCCCAGAGCGGTGTGGCCCATGACAGAGCTTTCCCAGACAGAAGGCTGACTACGAAAGCCACCTTAGACCTTTCAGTAGGAAACTGGTCCGACATCATCTCCAAGTGCAGGGAACATTGTGAAAGAAAGCCACGGCAAAAGTTAGAGTCCCCATCAAATTTATCCGGCAAGGAAAGTCGTAGGCCGGAAGCGGCCACTCGCTGCGGAGGAGGTGCAGGAGCTGGCGGAGAAGATGATTGCTGAAGCTGTGGTAATAGCTGCTGTAGCATCACGGTCAGTTGAGACAGCTGGTGGCCTTGTTGCGCTATCTGTTGCGACTGCTGGGCGACCACAGTGGTGAGGTCGGCGACAACTGGCAGTGGAACTTCAGCGGGATCCATGGCCGGATCTACTGTCACGATTCGGCTGGCAGGAGGTGGATCCTCTGTGCCAGAGAGGGATTGGCGTGGACCGTGCTAGTGGACCGGTTCTAAGCTGCTACTGGTTTTCACCAGAGCCCGCCGCAAAGCGGGATGGTCTTGCAGCGGCGGTAGCAACCAGGTCGTATCCACTAGCAACGGCTCAACCTCTCTGACTGCTGAAGATAGGCGCGGTACAAGGGAGTAGACAAGAGCAAGGTCGGACGTAGCAGAAGGTCGGGGCAGGCAGCAAGGATCGTAGTCAGGGGCAACGGCAGGAGGTCTGGAACACAGGCTAGGAACACACTGGGAAACGCTTTCACTGGCACGATGGCAACAAGATCCAGCAAGGAAGGGAAGGGGAAGTGAGGTTATATAGGGAAGTGCACAGGTGAATTCACTAATTAGAACCAGGCGCCAATCAGCGGCACACTGTCCCTTTAAATCGCAGAGACCCGGCGCGCGCGCGCCCTAGGGAGCGGGGCCGCGCGCGCCGGGACAAGACCGGCGGAGAGCGAGTCAGGTACGGGAGCCGGGATGCGCATCGCGAGCGGGCGCCTGCCGCATAGCGAATCGCATCCCGGCTGGGAGAGGTATCGCAGCGCACCCGGTCAGCAGGTCTGACCGGGGCGCTGCAATTGCGAGAATGTTGCGAGCGCTCCGGGGAGGAGCGGGGACCCGGAGCGCTCGGCGTAACAATAATACTGTTATTCAGTATCACATGCAGATTACAGGCATCGCTATTAGCATCACTGCCGCAGAGCGTCTGAATGTGGCAAATTTTTTAAATTTAATTTTTATTTAATTTTATTTGAATTTATTTACATTTTTTTAATTACCCATTCTGGTGAGCATCGAGCTGGTGGTCCTCCACAAGGAGAGCTACCACTTGTTCCTTCCTCTAAGCGGACCCCCATACTCTGAGAGTCCCCATTCAGCTTCTGTGCCATTGGATAAGTGGGTGAATAAAGCTAGAAGTGGCTGCAGTGAAAAAGCTCGTACTTGAGTCATAAAATCGAGCTGACGGTCCTCCGCCAGGCGAGATACCACCTGTCCCAGCCCCTGCCTCTCAGCGCCCCCCTGACTGTGAAAGTGCAAATGTTTCATTTAATCAGTTATGGTTCATTGTTATCATTCTTAGCACCAGCCATGAGCACAGAGTCCCCATCTGCCAGCGGGGATGGGATTCGCATCGCGGGACGCGCCCGCATGGGAATCCCAACCTGTCACTCACCATGCTCAGCTGCCGCCGCCTCCTCTGTGTCTTAGCTCCCGTGCTCACGTGCGCGCCGTAGCTCTGAAATTTAAAGGGCCAGTACGCCCATAATTACTGGCAGACCTGTCACTACATTATAAAGTTCCTGCACCTCCCCCATTTCCCTGCCGGATCTTCAGTGCCCCTAGCCTGAGATTAAGCTTTCCATATTGCCTGTTTTCCTTATCCAGACATTCCCGTTATGTTATTTGACTTCACAGCTTTGTTGCCTGCCTTTACCATCTGCTACGTCTGACTACGCTACTGCCTTGCCCAGCTACCTGGGTGGTCAAGCCCTGTCGGGAGTAGCGACCTGGGTGTCGCCTGCCGCAGCAAGCCCATCCTGCCTTGCGGCGGGCTCTGGTGAAGACCACAGCACCTTAGACTCAGCTCCCAGATACAGTACGAGTCATCAGCCACACAGGTTAGAGGATCTACATCCACATCAACAGCAAGATCCGGCGATGGATCCCACTGGGGTTCCTCTGCCAGATAATCACATTGTGGTGCTCAAGTCACAGCAGTTGGCCCAGCAGGCACAGCAGTTGAGCCAGTTATCCGCTGTGATGCAGCAATTACTCACTGCACAACAATAACCGCCACAGCCAAAGCCTCCTCCTGCTCTGGTCTTGCCTCCCGCTCCTGCAGTTGTGCCCGGATCAAAACTGTGCTTATCTCTTCCATAGAAATATGAGGGGGATCCCAAGTCCTGTCATGGTTTTGTGACTCAGTGCTCCATGCACATAGAACTCAAGGTGGAACAGTTCCCTACTGAATGAGCAAAGGTGGCCTTTATCATCAGTGTTTTAACTGGAAGGGCCCTGGCCTGGGCAACCCCGCAATGGGATTATAGTGATGCTCTCACAACCAATCTCCAGGCATTCCTGTCGGAATTTTGAGGTGTCTTCGAAGAACAAGCCCGAGCTTCCTCTGCTGAGACGACATTGCTGAGTCTATCACAGGGCAACTCCTCTGTGGGCGATTATGCCATATGATTTTGTACTCTGGCATCAGAGTTGTCATGGAATAATGAAGCTCTTTGCGCTACCTTCAAGAGAGGTTTATCAAGTCATTTCAAGGATGTCCTCGCTGCCCGGGAATTGCCATCTAACCTGAATTAACTTATACACTTGGCATCCCGGATTGATATCTGTTTCTCTGAGCGACGTGAGGAACCACGCCAAGAAAGGGTGTCTGCATGACCTCGGCGACTTCCTTGTCTGGCACCTGTCTTCCAGCAACCACTGCAAACTTCTACGTTGCCTCCCGCAGTGGAGGCTATGCAAGTGGATCGGTCACCTGACCCTGCAGGAAAGAACTTGCCGACGAAATGAGAATCTATGCCTACACTGTGCCAGTGCAGATCACTTCCTGAAAGATTGTCCTCTGCGTCAACAGTCACAGGGAAACGCTCGCACCTAGGGTTTGTGTTTGCACCTAGGTGTGAATATCTCCTTTCCACGCTTAAATTTGATGGTCCAGCTCTTTCTACCCTCCAAAGAGATAATCTCCGTTCTTGCCTTTCTGGACTCTGGCTTAGCGGGAAACTTTATTGATGCCTCCCTAGTACATAGGTATCATCTGCCTGTGTCCCGTCTGTTGAAGCCTCTGTACATCTTGTGATGACTTGCTCTTGCAGTGAGGTGCGGTTTGCAGTATAGATGTAAGGAGACAGCATTTTAAATCAAAGTCCAGTGTTTTATTCACACTTGAGAATACAGCAACCAGTCTTTAAACTCAGAAAAAAAAGGAAAACACAACAAAGTCCACCTGAACTTCCTTGGTGTTAGTTCACACCAGAGTTCGTGCAATGCGGCCCTCAGCAAGACTGTTCCTAGCCTCCAGCAAGGTTGTATTAGCAGCTTCCACTCTTAGAGCGTTCAGAGGGCAGTACTCCAGACACAGCTTCCACATGCACTGTGAGCTGCCAACGGTCAATCCCCCGCAGCTGGTAAAACAGCCTCACTTTAAGACCAGCAAAAGCCAGCCTGGATTGTGGGGAATGAACCCCACCCTGCACTTGGTCATTCCCGGTAAGAGCCGTCCCGGAATTGCCTTAAAGCCATACTACAACTTAGTGTCAGACTGCCTCGCAGTACAGACACTGAAAAATATCGGCTCTTATCTCATCAAAGCCAGGAGCTTTGGTGACACATAGCGTCCATCGACCACCATCCCTTTCACCTTCTCACAATCTCTACAGTCAAAGGAGAAAAACTGGACTGTACCGTGCTATTCCGCACAGAACCGTTGTAAATGCAGGTCGGACTCTTGCATAAGGAGAACTTGTCCTTCTATGTAATTTTGTACTTTTCCTCTCCTGCTTGGCCTACCGTGGTTGCAGCTCCATGACCCGCAGCTGGATTGGAAAACTGGAGAAATTCTTCACTGGGGTCCGCATTGCAACAGCCACTGTATTCATATACGTTTCTCTAAGTTGGAACCATCATCTTCTTGTCCTCTTTCCGGTTTGCCTTCGTTCCTCCAGGACTTTGCTGATGTCTTCAGTGAAAAGCAAGCTGAGGTTTTGCCTTCACATCATCCCTATGATTGTCCTATTGACTTACTGCCCGGCACCACTCCTCCCAGGGGCAGAATTTACCCTGTGTCAGTCCCTGAAACTCTGGCCATGTCTGATTATATCCAGGAAAACCTTCAGAAGGGGTTTATTAGGAAGTCCTCTTCCCCTGCTGGAGCCGGGTTCTTTTTTGTTGAAAAAAAAACGGGACTTTGCGACCATGCATTGACTACCGAGGCTTGAATAAAATTGCAGTAAAGAACTGCTACCTACTTCCTTTAATCTCGGGGTTATTTGATCGTCTGCGAGGTGACAGGATTTTCTCTAAACTAGAACTTCGTGGAGCCTATAATTTAATTCGTATACACAAAGGGGAAGAATGGAAGACTGTGTTTAATACTTGTGACGGACATTTCGAATATCTTGTGATACCATTAGGACTCTGTAATGCTCCAGCAGTTTTCCAGGAGTTCATCAATGATATTTAACGTGACCTCCTGTACTCCTGTGTCGTTGTCTATTTGGATGACATACTCCTCTACTCGCCCAATGTCAGGTCTCATCGCTCTCACTTTTGAAAAAACTAGCCTCCCTTTTCTGGGCTATATTGTTACCAGTCAAGGTCTTCAAATGGATCCCAACAAGTCATCCACAGTTCTGGTCTGGCCCCAACCTACTGGTCTGAAAGCGATTCAGCGCTTCCTTGGCTTTGCCAATTACTAATGGCAGTTCATTCCTCATTACTCCACTCTGGTAGCTCCCATTGTTTTGCTTACCAAGAAGACTGTTAATCCTAAAGTCTGGGCTCCTGAGGCTGTAGAAGCTTTCAAACAATTAAAGTCCACCTTCGCTTCTGCTCCTGTGTTCTCAAGACCCGATCCAGGCAAGCCATTTATTCTGGAAGTGGATGCATCTTCAGTTGGTGCAGGTGCAGTTTTGACACAAAAGTCCTTCAAAAGTAGAACTGTAACTTGCGTTTTTTTCTCTAAGACCTTCTCTTCTGCAGAGAGAAATTATACCATAGAAGATCGCAAGCTCTTTCCTATAAAGTTGGCCTTGGAAGAATGGCGTCATCTCTTGGAGCGCTGTGTACACCCAAATCCTATCTATACAGATCACAAAATCTTGCTCTATCTACAGACTGCTCATTGTCTCAACACTCGTCAGGCTTGCTGGTCTCTCCGATGTACAAGACCAAGAATTCCATCCTCAACATATTATACCTCCTAATCATCTCATTTCTGCAGCACCAGCAACTCTTCAGCACCTGCCTCCTGGAAAGACTTTCGTAACTCCCCGTCTCAGACTTTGGGTCTTAAAATGGGGTCATTCCTCATTGTTTATCGGTCATGCCGGTATCTGTAAATCCTTACAAATCATATCCCAACAGTATTGGTGGCCAACTTTAAAACAGGAAGTCGATGACTTTGTCCGTTCCTGTTCGGTCTGTGCCCGGGACAAGACCCCTCGTTCCAAACCTGCAGGACTTCTACAACCTTTGCCAGTTCCAGAGCGACCTTGGACCGATATTGCCATGGACTTTATTACCGACTTTCCTTCCTCTGGCGGCAATACAGTCATTTGGGTTGTAGTATGCTGATTCTCTAAAATGGCTCATTTTGTACCCCTGCCAGGATTACCATTGGCACCGCAGCTTGTTAAACTTTTTCTCCACCACATCTTCCGCTTACATGGATTGCCTACCCCTATTGTGTCCGACCGGGGATTTCAATTTGTCTCAAAATTCTGGAGGGTGTTCTGTTCACGTCTCCAAGTCAAATTAAATTTTTCTTCGGCTTATCACCCTCAATCTAATGGACAAGTTGAAAGGGTGAACCAAGGGTCCTCGCTATTTGGGTCCTTTCAAGGTCAAGAAAAGTTTAAATCCAATGGCTTATTCTCTTCATCTGCCTTCCTCCCTCTGGATCCTGAATTCTTTTCATGTCTCCCTCTTAAAACCTGTCATTCATAACCACTTCTCTGAAAAGGACATTTCTCCTACTTCCATCTCAGGTACCCCCAATGTTTTTACTGTCAAGGAAATTCTGGACTCCAAACTTATCAGAAGAAAACGTTTCTTCCTTGTAGATTGGGAAGGATTTGGACCGGAAGAAAGGTCTTGGGAGCCACAAGATAATATTCTAGACCGTGACCCAATCCAGTTCTTGTCATCCAAAAAGAGGGGAAGACAAAAGGGGGGGGGGGTACTGTTAAACTCTGCGCTCTGGCCGCATGCACCGGCTGTGTCCCTGTGTCCCTGTCTGTTGGCTGGGATTGGCATCGTGGGACACGGCCGCATGCAAATCCCAGCCCGTCACTCCCCATGCTCCAGTGTCGCCTCTTCCTCTGTGTCTCAGCTCCGGCGCACGCGTTCCTGTCTCCTAGGGCGCGCATGCGCCGGAGCTCTGAAATTTAAAGGGCTAGTACACCCATAATTACTGTCACACCTGTAACTACATTATAAAGTTCCGGCACCTGCCCCGCTTCCCTGCCGCATCTTCAGTGCCTCTAGCCTGAGATTAAGCATTCCATATTGCCTGTTTGCCTTATTCGTGTATCCAGACCTTCCCACTACGTTATTTGACTTCGCACCTTTGCTGCCTGCCTTGACCTTCTGCTACGTCTGAATACGCTACTGCCTTATCTTTGGTACCTCGCCTTGCCCAGCTACCTGTGGGGTCGAGCCGTGTCGAGGGTAGCGACCTGGGTGTCACCTGCCACAGCAAGCCCATCCTGCCTTGCAGCGGGCTCTGGTGAAGAACAGCGGCGCCTTTGACTCCGCACCCCAATACTGTCCGAGTCATCAGCCACACACTGTCCGAGTCATCAGCTCTGTAGCAACTCTATCAATTTTTTTCAATTTAAATGTAAATTGAAAGTTAAGATTTAATTATAAAATGTGTGGTTACAAAAGACCAAATCAGACAAGGAGTCACATGTCACATGGCAGCACAATGACAGAGCCTAGAGGTGGCAGCAGCATGTGGAGACCATAATCTGGCAGAATGACACAGCCTGGAATTGGCAGCAGCAAGAGGAGACCATGTAGTGTTTTTAAATTTAAATTGAAGATTTATGGTATCTAGTGCTACCATAAAAATGTTAAGGTAATGTCCCAGCAGCATTAGGAGACCATATAGTGGCTGAATGACACCGCCTGGAGTTGACGGCAACATGATAAGACAATAGGGCCTCACAATCCCAAAGCTTAAAAGATGAATTTTAAATTGAAGTTTTATGGTAGTTAGTGCTACCTTTAAAATTTACAAGTAATGTACAAGCATCATGAGGAGACCATATAGTGGCTGAATAACACAGCCTGGAACCGGTGGCAGCATAAGGAGACCATATAGTGGCTAGATGACACAGCTTTGGAGTTTGCGGCAGCATGAGGAGACCATATAGTGGCTGAATGACAGCGTGGAGGTGGCTGCAGCATGAGGAGAACATATAGTGGCTGAATGGTACAGCCTGGAGTTGGCGGCAGCAAGAGGAGACCATATAGTGACTGAATGACACAGCCTGGAGTTGGCGGCAGCATGAAGAGAACATATGGTAGCTGAATGACACAGCCTGAAGGTGGTGGCAGCATGAGTAGAACATATGTTGGCAGAATTAGACAGCCTGGAGGTGGCAGCAGCACCATCAGGAGTTCTGAAAGTGACCCGGTGTCAGAGTGGTGCGGTGGGTGGCAATACAAGTACATGGTGACAAAGGTGGGTGAAAAAAGTTGAAGAATGTTTGTAACTTGGGAGCAGGGCCTTAAATCTGTTTTACACTATCCAAATTTGTGAAGTGTAGGTGTGTCAATCTATTCTGATGCATCAGGCATTGGTGGGTGGAAATCTTGGCTGATCCATGCCCGATAAATCTTCTCAAAGGTCAGTCTCTGCACATTTTTTCTGGACAGATGAGTTCTCCTTGGGGTGACTATGGACTAGCTTAGTACACCACTTAAATGTACATATGTGCTATGCAATTATGAGAGGAGAAAAATGTACTACAGTACGCTTAAAAAAGTATTTGTATATAACACCAGCCGGTGAGTACTTTTGCCTGGCCTTTCACAGTATCTAGGCCTTTGAGACTTTAACAGGAACAAAATAGTCACCACTTAAATGTCCGTATGTGGTATGCACTCATGATGGCAGAAAAATGTGCTACAGTATGCTTAAAAAAGTATTTGTGCACAACACCAGCAGTACACACCAGTGCTGCAACACACAGTCGCTGTGTACTAAACCCAAAATTGCACTCTCTCTCTCAATTTCACTCACTTCCCTATTCATGATTCTAGGCAGGATTTGTGCTTGAGCTGAATCGCTGCTGATCTTCTGTGCAACACACTGCTCTCTGTACTAGAACGTTGTACACAGTGACTGAGAGGTAATTTGCTGCAGTAAGAATGCTTTTCTGTGAAACACACACTGCTCTCTGTCCCTCTCTCTGTGCAATAAAACACTGATGTAACTAGGAGGTGAATCACTGCTGGAAAAAGCTTTTCTTTGCAACACACAGCGCTGTCTGTCCCTATCTATCTCTCTGCAGTGAAAGGCTGAAGGGATTGGCCACACTATTGCTGCCGATTATATAGGGCTGTAACATCCCAGGGGTGATTGGCTGCATTCTGCATGTGATTCAGGGTCATCCCGCCTACCAATGTTTCCACCTTTCCAGGATTCCTTACCCCATGTCCTCACATGTGGATCTGCCAATAGACTGCACTAAATGGAGTTTAATGAAGTTATTGGCACGATAGAATTGTGGCGATATTCGCATTCATTGTGAATCTAATTTTTCCTGAAATTCATAAAGAATTCAGATTCATCAAATTCAATTCGATCATCCCTAGTTAAAACAGTACAACAGAAAACTGTGGGAAAGTGTAAAAGCGAAAGTGTCTTATATTTTCTCACATTACATTATTAGTTTATGTAACCCTTTAGAGAAAGCCCATATGTGTTTATACCGTGGTCACTAAGGAGCTCTTGGCCAAAAGTGCAGTGTATTATTTCAGCGATCAGAAGAGTGCTGGTAAAAGGTGGGACTATTTAAAAAGTTATAAAAAAAAAATTATCCCCTCCAAAAAAATTATTAATAAAATTGAATTAATAAGTTAAATGACCCCCAAATTGGTGCCATTAAAAAGGATAACTTGTCCAGCAAAAAACAAGCCCTTGAGTACCCAGCTATCTGTGTAACTGTGATTACCCATGTATAATATATACTTCGGTGAATAAAAAGTTATCACAGCATTCCGCCTAGTAACTGATTACTGCATCTTCGGTGGAGCGCTGAACCGCAAGTCGCTTTGGGACCATCCTCTGCAAGGAATTCCTGCAACCTGCATCCAGCTGCAAAAGGAAAAAAGTTATAGCTCTTGGAATGTTACAATAAAAAAATTAAGATAACTGTTTAAGCAATAATTCTCAATTTATCTTGGTCACCAAAGTGTTAACTTGTTTCCCTTATATAGCCCCCTAAAATGTTTACTTTTCTCTCACTTTTTTCCCTTTTTCCCTTAGCTGAACACATGAGTGGAGAAGAGGGAGTGTGAGCTTGCCTCTACTCCAACTCCAACTGTCAGCTATAGATATATATAACAGAGAACAACTACAAACATGCACATGTATAAAAATTATATTTAAAAAGTTATGGACCTTACAAAAATGTCCAAGTAGTACCCAAGGGATTCAGATATTTCAAATAATAGGGGAAAAGCAACATTGAGGAGTATTGTGATGTTCTCATCACTCTTAAAGGGGTACTCCGCCCCTAGACATCTTATCCCCTGTCCAAAGGATAGGGGATAAGATGTCTGATCGCGGGAGTCCTGCAACTGGGGACCCCTGCGATCTCTCTTGCAGCACCCCTGTTTCTCAGAGGAAGTGATCCACTGTAGCCGGAGGGCTTACCTCTAATTCCGTGCTCCTCATGACTCTGCAATTGATAAAGCTTTTCTGTAGCAGGCTCTATCAATTTAGCACCTTGGGCTGTCTTTAGAATGATGAGGGTTGTAGTTTTGCAACAGCTGGAGGCTCACTGTTTAGGAAGACACTGCCAGAAGGGTCTGTTCACATTATATATTTTAACATGGCTTGTTAAAACAAAAAGGCATGCTGAATACACACATATGAACAGACCCATATTTACTAACCTTGAGGGGAATTCATCAATTGTTGTCTAGTATGTGTGCTATTTTAGAGCAGAGAAGTTGCGTTTGATGTTACCTTCCTACGCCAAATTCATCAAAAGACGCCAATTGATGAATTTACTGATTCCTACGCCCATGGTAACCGTTTAGACTTCTTTACAGATTTGAAGTAAATGACTCGAGCCCAATCCATACCCGGTGACCCCTAGCTGTTTTCAGTAGCTGGTGGCCGCCACTAATAGCCGACATGCAGCGATCGCCACAGACAGCTAATAACCCTTTAGATCACATCTGACATCTAAAGGGAGCTTTATACAATCCCTGGTGGTCTAGCAGGGTGGATTACTCCCCTGCAGCACGCTCACCGGGGGTGATCCACTTGTGGCCCTTGGCTCTTCATTTGATAGAGCCTAGCTTCACCAGGCTCTATCAAATGATCGCAGATTACACAAATTAATGAAGTTCTATGGAACTTCATTGATCTGTATAAGGAATCTAATGATTCCTCCTAAAAGTCCCCTAAGGGACAAATAAGTGTAAAAAAAAAAAAAAAAAAAATAAGTTTAATGAAGGCTTAAAAAACACACACATTAACCCCTTCCATATTAAAAGTTCTCCATTTTCCCTATAACAAACATGTAAACAAAATAAAAATAAACATATTAGGTATTGCAGCATGCATAATTGTCCAAATGATATAATTATTAATCCTGTACGGTAAATGACGTAAAAAAAAATATAAAAAACACATACATTTCTGCGTTGCCAAAACATAATTAATGACTTACAGATATCCAAAAATGGCACCATTAAAAAAATATATAAAACTTGTACTACATAAAAAAAAGCCATTATATAACTAATTTAATAATAAAAAAAAAAAGGTTTGGCCCTTAGAAAGCAATGAAAAACTAAATTGACTACTTCCTGGGGGAATTCACATCAATTGAGGATCTGTCAGGGTAACATTATATATGGAGCCCAACAAAGCTATACTAGATGGTTTAAATGTGTTTATAATTATGTCAAAATAAATAAAACACAGTATTCTTCTTAATTGCTGAAATAGTTATTTAGTATAATTAAATATTCTTGCCTTCATGGTTTTGTTATAAAGTGAAATTATCATTTTATATTGCATGAATTGCTATTGTACTATGGCATTTTTTTATGGTTTTTTTTTTGTTGACCAGTCAGATCATAGATAATAGGTGGAGCTGCAATACTGTTTTTTCAACATACTCAATGCGATAGCGTTTTTGGTTTTGTTATCTAATGAAAACATCATTTGACAGGTTCCCAAATACACTGAACGCTTGTCAAATGCAGTGCACTCACACTTACATAATATGTATAAATATATTTGAAAAAGGAATACAGCAGGCAAATAAATGTTGCATGGTTAGCATTTTTTTGTATTTTTTTTTTTTTAGGTATTTAGGTATTTTTGAGCAAAAGTCTGAAGTGGATCCATGAGAAAGGAGAAGTATAAATTCTTCTTTTATATTTCCCATGCCTTTTGCATATACTTCTGGCTTTGAATGAAAAACTGCAATGACAGTTTTAAAATAAAATGCTAGAAAAAAAAAAACCTGTGAGGAAACCTAGCCTTAAAGAAGCTATCCAAGAATGGAAAAACAGAGCCGATTTCTCTAAAAAAAATTTAAATAAAAAAAAAACATCACCATCACCACCTCTGTCCTGTTGAGTGTGGCATTGCAGCTCAATTCTATTAAAGTGAAAGGAGCCAAATTGTAATGTTACCTAAGGACAAATCTGGTGCTGTTTTTCGAATAAATCAGCTCTGTTTTTTTTATTATACCTGGATAACCCCTTTAACACAGGGATCCCCTTTATGCCTTCTCCCAGTAATAGACATGAGTGAGCCGAAACAGAATGGAGTATCATTAAGAAATGTGTAAAATTATGTTAAGCGAACACTAGAACTAGAGATGAGCAAATCAAATTGGACTAAGTCGAATTTGTTCCGGATTTCATGAAAAATTTGATTCGGACTGAATCTGGACTTCGATTAGAAATATCGAATTTCTTCATTAGCGACACCCCTGTGATCATCCTGTATAAGGTATAGATACAAGCGGCTTTCTCCTGCCCTCAAATCCCTGCAAAAGATAGGATGATCACAGCAGGTGTCAGGAGTGATACCTGTTGTGATCTGTCCTTAACTGGAGGTATTACTGCTCCCAACATGGAGCAAACTCTGTCCCATGCTGGGAACTGTAGCACCTGCATTAATAGACAGATCGCAGCGAATGTCACTTCTGACACCCGATGCGATCGTCCTGTATAATGTACAGATGCGGCTGGCCGTTCTTTTCTGGTCCCACTGTAGTATGAGTATTTGCCGTATATATTCATATATCATTCAACATTTAAATGGCCCCTTTCTAAATTTTTATTATTGTCGGCTACATTTTTAGTTTACTACCCTCCCACATAAATTGATCCCTGTTTAAAAATTAACATTAAAACCAGAAACTTCAGTGCTCAATATTAAAAAAATTAAGTAAAATTCAAAAAATTATGATTTAGGATAAAAACTAGAAAAAAAAATTATGAAATGCACTCCTCATTCATTTTTAATATTAAGGACTGAATTTTCTGATCCCTGCCCGCTCCCGAAAATTGAAAGACAAAAAAAAAAATGTTAATGTTAATTTTTAAACAGGGATCAAGTTATGTGGGTGGGCAGGGACCTAAAAATTTAGCTGACAATAATAAAAATTTAGAAAGGGGCCATTTAAATGTAAAAATTATATATTTTAATTAGTAATATTTTTAAATATTGTGTTTAACCCCTTAAGGACCACAGGTTTTTCCGTTTTTGCACTTTCATTTTTTCCTCCTCACCTTTTAAAAATCATAACCCTTTCAATTTTGCACCTAAAAATCCATATGATGGCTTATTTTTTGCCCCACCTATTCTACTTTGCAGGGACATCAGTAATTTTACCCAAAAGTCTACGGCGGAAGGGGAAAAAAATCATTGTGCCACGAAATTGAAGAAAAAATGCCATTTTGTAAATTTTGGGGGCTTCCGTTTCTACGCAGTGCATATTTCGGTAAAAATGACACCTTCTCTTTATTCTGCAGGTCCATACGATTAAAATGATACCCTGCTTATATAGATTTGATTTTGTCGTACTTCTGGAAAAAAATCATAACTACATGCAGGAAAATGTATACGTTTAAAATTGTCATCTTCTGACCCATGTAACTTTTTTACTTTTCTGCGTATGGGGCGGTACGAGGGCTAATCTTTTGCGACGGGATCTGAAGTTTTTATCAGTACCATTTTTGTATTGATTGGACTTTTTGATCACTTTTTATTCATTTTTTCATTATATAAAAAGTGACCAAAAATATGCTATTTTGGAATTTGGAATTTTTTTGCGCGTACGCCATTGACCGTGCGGTTTAATTAATTATATATTTTTATAGTTCGGACATTTACGCACAAGGCGATACCACATATGTTTATTTTTATTATGTTTATATATTATTTATATGGAATTTGGAAAAAGGGGTGTGATTTAAACTTTTAATGAGGAAGGGGTTAATGTGTGTGTGTTAAACTTTTCTTAACCTTTTTTTTTTTTTTACACTTTTAGTCCCCTTAGGGGACATTTAGGAGGAATCATTAGATTCCTCATACAGATCACTATGGTTGTATAGAACCATAGTGATCTCTGTGCTCTGCGCTCGAATGATAAAGCCTGGACCTGCCAGGCTGTATCATTCAGAGAGCCAGAGCCGCCGTGGAAGGAGAGGTAAGCCCTCAGGCTTCCTCAGCAGTGGATCAACCCCCCCCCCCCGGATCGCGCTGTGGGGGGCGATCCACCCCACTGGACCACCAGGGACTGAATACAGGCACCTTTAGACGCCGCTGTCAACTTTGACAGCGGCGATCTAAAGGGTTAATAGACGCATGTTGGCTATTATCGCTGGCCCCCAGCTGCAGGAATCAGCTGGGGGCCGGGAGGTATGACGCGGGCTCGAGTCAGGAGCCTGCGTCATACCCGTTAAGGGCCATTGGACGTGTATACACGTCCATGGTACTTAACCCCTTAAGGACCGGGCGTTTTTCGGTTTTTGCTCTTTCGTTTTTTACTCCTTACCTTTAAAAAATCATAACTCTTAAAATGTTGCACCTAAAAATCTGTATTATGGCTTATTTTTTGCGCCACTAATCATACGGTGAAACGGGAAAAAAAATCATTGTGCGACAAAATTGAAAAAATACAGCCATTTTGTAACTTTTGGGGGCTTCCGTTTCTACGTAGTACATTTTTCGGTAAAAATGACACTTTATTTTTATTCTCTAGGTCCATACGATTAAAATGATACCCTACTTGTATAGGTTTGATTTTGTATTACTTCTGGAAAAAAATCATAACTACATGCAGGAAAATGTATACGTTTAAAATTGTCATCTTCTGACCCTTATAACTTTTTTATTTTTCCGTGTTCAGGGCGCTATAAGGGTTAATTTTTGCGCCGTGATCTGAAGTTTTTGTCGGTACCATTTTACATTGATCTGACTTTTTGATCGCTTTTTATTTATCTTTTCATGATATAAAAAGTGACCAAAAATACGCTATTTTGGACTTGCCATTGACAGTGCGGTTTAATTAGCGGTATATTTTTTAAATCTGACATTTCCGCACGCAGCGATACCACATATGCTTATTTTTGTTTTTAATTACACTGGTTTTTTTTATCATTGGAAATGCCGGGTGATTCAAACTTTTATTAGGGGAAGGGATAATTCAAAGGGTTAATGATTTTTTTACACTTTTCTTTTGCAATATTATAGCCCCTATAGGGGGCTATAACATTGCATTTACTGATCTTTAACTGTGTTCAATGCATCTTCATAGGGATGCATTGATCAGGGTTTTCGGCGATTGCTCAAGCCTGGATCTCAGGCTTGAAGCATTCAATCTGCGATCGGACTGCAGGAAGGAAGGTAAGAGACCTTCCTCCTGTAGTACAGCTGTTCGGGATGCCGTGATTATACCGCGGCGATCCCAAACAGCTCCCTGAGCTAGCCGGGCACTTTTACTTTCACTTTTAGCCACGTGGCTCAGCTTTGACTTTTTGACTTTTGACTTAAATTTTTTTAAACTGTTAACAGACTGTTCCATGATGGGAGCTGTAGTGTCTGTACTAATAGACAGGTACTGTCTTACAGCAGGTGTCACTCCTGACACGTGATACAATTATCCTTTCTATTGCAGAGATGGAACGGCTTTCTCCTGCGCTCGCATCTCTGCCCTATAGTCCGCTGGCCAGTGATGTGAATAGAATTCACATCACTTATTCATATTTCCAGCAGAGAGCTGTGATTGGCCAGATGGTTCCAGCCACTCACTGCTCTCTGCGGGAAATATGAATAATACGTGTATATATGACATATACTCATACTACAGTGGTACCAGAGAAAAGTGTCCGGCCACCCACATCTATATATTATACAGGATGATCGCATCGGGTGTTACTGCCAGCATGGAGCTGTAGTAACAAGACAAAGCAAAGCATTGTAGCCAGTGGGTTTACCTACATTTTACCTGCATTTTCTGGCTTCAGCATAAAACAGCATTTATAGCAGTGAGAGGGAAAGTTGACTAAGCCTTTTATTGCCTTTTATTGCACTAGAGGGGCATAGTAGCCGGCATCGGCTCCCTGCCACTGCAGGTTACACCACTCACACCAGATCCTGGACTTTATGACAGTAGAGGACGGACATATGTCTTGACTTATATACCTTAATTTGACGGGAGACCTAGGTCTTCAGCTGTGTAAGGGACACAATGATTTCAAATGGCAGTCCTGTTACTAGTTTACCAACCACTGCCTGCTGTCTGCTGACTACAATTTTCCCCAGTCCACCACTTCCTGCAATCCACTGGCTAAAATTATCACAAGTCCACCACTAACTGCTGTCCTCTGTCTTCCACAATCATCACTAGTCTACACATCACTGCCTGCTGTCTGCTGCCTACAACAATCACTAGTCCACAACAGCCTGCTGTCAGTTGGCTACTACCACTATCACTAGTCCACTCACCACTTACTGGCTATAACTATCACTAGTCCAACACAGTAGAGCCCTGAGTGAGACTTAAAAAAAAAAAAATATTGCTCCCACCCACTACCGATGATTTTTTTGACCAATCCCATCTGCTCCCGTAGGCTGTTTGATCCACTCCCGCTAAAATGTTTGTCCAATCCCATCCGCTCCCGCTAATACATACACTGCTATACATGGGGGGTATGTGCAGAGCATTGCACTCTAATGTATGTACAGATGGAAATAGCAGTGACTGTGCAGACTCAGAAGCCCTGGATCACTGACCGATGCAATGCTCTGCACATACCTGGCCTACTGGGATGTATGAGGGCTAATTTTTTGCGCCGTGGTCTGCAGTTTTTATTGGTACCATTTTTGTTTTAATGGGATATTTTTTTATCGCTTTTTATAATTTTTTTATGGCATAAAATTTTACCCTACAGATAAGGTTTTTTTTTTTTCTGGGTGCATGAAATATTGTACGGTAAAATAATGGATGCATATAAGCATACAACTTGTCCTGCAATAAAAAATAAAAAAAAGTCTGTATACAGCCCTATAGATGGAAAATATAACTGTTATGGCTGTTAAAAAAAAAGAAACAAAAATGCATATATATATATATATATATATATATATATATATATATATATATATATATATATATATATATATATATATGCCGTATATACTCGAGTATAAGCCGACCCGAGTATAAGCCGAGACCCCTAATTTCAACCCAAAATCCCAGGAAAAGTTATTGACTCGAGTATAAGCCTAGGGTGGGAAATACATCATCCCCCCTGTCATCATCCAGACCCATCATTAACATCCTCATCATCATCACCGCCTGTCATCATCCAGACCCTCATCATCATCACCTGTCATCATCCCCTTGTCATCATCCCACACATCCCCCCTTCATCATCCCCTTGTCATCATCCCACACATCCCCCCTTCATCATCCCCTTGTCATCATCCCACACATCCCCCCTTCATCATCCCCTTGTCATCATCCCCACCCCCCTTCATCATCCCCTTGTAATCATCCCACACACCCCCCTTCATCATCCCCACCCCCCTTCATCATCCTCTTGTCATCATCCCACACCCCCCCTTCATCATCCTCTTCTCATCATCCGCCCTCAGTGGTCTTTAACCTGCGGACCTCCAGAGGTTTCAAAACTACAACTCCCAGAAAGCCCGGGCAGCCATCGGAGGTCCGCAGGTTGAAGACCACTGTGGCCTTCGACATCATCCAGCCCCCTCTCACCCCCCTTTAGTTCTGTACAGTACTCACCTCCACTCGGCGCTGGTCCGGTCCTGCAGGGCTGTCCGGAGAGGAGGTGGTCCAGTGGGATAGTGGTTCCGGGCTGCTATCTTCACCGGGGGCGCCTCTTCTCCGCGCTTCCGGCCCGGAATAGAGGCGTTGCCTTGACAATGACGCAGAAGTACGTTGGCAATGAACGTACCTCTGCGTCGTTGTCAAGGCATCGTGACTATTCTGGGGCCGGGCCCGAAGCGCTTAGAAGAGGCCTGCCCGGTGAAGATAGCAGCCCGGAACCACTATCCCACCTGACCACCTCCTCTCCGGACAGCCCTGCAGCACCGGACCAGCGCCGAGCGGAGGTGAGTACTGTACAGAACTAAAGGGGGGTGAGAGGGGGCTGGATGATGTCGAAGACCGCAGTGGTCTTCAACCTGCGGACCTCCGGAGGTTTCAAAACTACAACTCCCAGCAACTTGTTGGGAGTTGTAGTTTTGAAACCTCTGGAGGTCCGCAGGTTGAAGACCACTGCGGGTGGAGAGTTTACTCGAGTATAAGCCGAGGGGGGTGTTTTCAGCACGAAAAATCGTGCTGAAAAACTCGGCTTATACTCGAGTATATACGGTATTTATGCAGTGAGAAGGGGATAATGCAGTGTGATAATGTGTCTAAAACTACAACTCCCAGCATGCCCAGACAACCAAAGGCTATCTGGGCATGCTTACAGTAGTAGTTTTGCAACAGCTGGAGACACCCTGGTACAAACACTGGAATACACTTGGATAATGTAATGTGTAAAGGCAATTGTAGTGTGCAGTGTCAGTGTATTCCAGAGTCTGGCTCAACCTGAAACAAGAGGAGAGTGTGCTTATGGAGGGCACAGCAAAAGTGATTTAACTCTCCCTCTGCGTACACAAGAAATCCCTATCAGAAGCTCCTGGAACTGTCACCTCTGGTCCACTGTGAGTCTGCTCGAGTGGCACAGACGGGGAGGGAGCCTAATAAGAAGTGTGTACAGAAACAATAATATACAGGTTCCACACTTACAGAACCACGTCACTCAAGTCTCCTCTGCTTCTTCCTCCATCCTGGCTGCTGCCACAAGGAGCTGTTGAGTCCAGCACTCTCCCAGACTCCTGCTTCAGGCTCTGATGGGATTGAGTGTCGGCAGGTCATGTGATCTCTATGTTGACATCCCGTCTCAGTGCTATACAGCTAGTGAGAGAAATATTATGGCACCAGCCAGGATGTTACAGCAACAAGCAGGATGTTTTGAACTTACGGGTGCACAACTGTGATGATCAGCTGCAGCACTCTCTTCCACTGTGCGCTCTAGGTGGGTGCCTACCCTGTATATAGATGGAAACCTACCCTGACTATAAGTGGAGGGTGGGGCTAAGTCACTGAGGCTGCTGTGGGATTTGCGGGTCCCACAGGCATAGCGCCTGAGCGCCTGCGCCCGCCAGCAGCAGCCTCCTGACCGCCTGCGCCTGCAAATTTAAGGTTGGATCCCAGGGGTTCCCAATCCCAATGCAGGGCTCTAAATCACAGCTTGATGTTTGCTGGCTACTACAACTATCAATAGTCCACCACTGCCTGCTGTCCGCTGGCTAATACAATTGCAACAAGTTCCCCACAGCCTGCTGTCTACTGGCTGCAACTACCACCAGTCCACCACCCTTGCTGCTGCTACTGCATGCCAGGCCTACACAATAGTTATGTCTTCTTTAAAGGGGGAGTTTGTAATGCTTCTGTTATCTGTGTGCATTTTAACACTGGCGGGCATTTGCCAACAAAAGGGATACTTTATACACCTTTATTTTAATGTTAAAAAGCATACAAATTTCGCTACTGCAGTGTTTTAAAACAAGCAGTTAGCTACCACGGGTTACTGCCTGTCGCTGTAATTGACATTAACCCCTTAAGGACGCAGGGTTTTTCCGTTTTTGCATTTTCATTTTTTCCTTATCACCTTTTAAAAATCATAATGCTTTCAATTTTGTACATAAAATTCCATAATGGCTTATTGTTTACGCCACCAAATCTACTTTGCAGTCACATTAGTCCTTTTACCCAAAAATCCACGGCGAAATGGAAAAAAAATTAATTGTGTGACAAAATTGAAGAAAAAATGTCATTTTGAAGATTTTGGGGGCTTCAGTTTCTACGCAGTGCATTTTTCGGTAAAAATAACACCTTATCTTTATTCTGTAGGTCCATACAGTTAAAATGTCCCCTACTTATATAGGTTGGATATTGTTGTACTTCGGAAAAAATCATAACTACATGCAGGAAAATTTATATTCTTATCCCTATAACTTTTTTTTTATATTTTTGCTCCTTGTTCTGAAGTTTTTATCGGTATCGTTTTTGTATTGATCGGACTTTTTGATCGCTTTTTATTCATTTTTTCATGACATAAAAAGTGACCAAAAATACGCTATTTTGGACTTTTAATTAACAATATATTTTTATATACAAGATATTTTTAAAAACAAAAAAAAAATTGTTTTTTTTGAGGGAAAAAGGGGGTGATTCCACCTTTTATTAGGTAAAGGGTTAAATGACCTTATTAACTTTTTTTTCCCACTTTTTTTGCAGTGCTATAGCTCCCATAGGGAGCTATAGCACTGCACACACTGATCTCTTATGCTGATCCCTGCAAAGCCATAGCTTTGCATGGATCAGCGAGATAGGGGCTTGGAGCAATCAAACCCAGATCAGACCCGGCGGAGACAGGTAAGGGGACCTCCGCTCGCGTCCTAGCTGATCGGGACATCGCGATTTTATCGCGATGTCCCGATCAGCCCGACTAAGCTGCCGGGAAGCGTTTACTTTCACTTTCAGACACGGCGGTCAACTTTGATCGCCACATCTAAAGGGTTAATAGCTCGCGGTACAACGATCGGTGCTGCGAGCTGTTAGCCCAGGGTCCCGGCTATGACCGGGAGTAGGACGTACAGGTACCTGAATGGGCTTTAGAGCTCGTAGGCAGTGTTATACAGAGTTTAAATGGTTATTGAATTGTGGGTTAGGTTAGAACTTATTCACTGTGTTTTGTGAACCTGGCAAACCAAACCTTTTAAAACTTCACACAACTCTACTCGGTAAACACAGATGATTTCTCGGATTCTAAATCTGTTCTTTGCCCCCTCTGTCCAGGTTAAAATTAATGGATACCTCTTTTCACTATTAACATTTACAATGGCATAAAATAGGGTGGCCCTCCATCTTTACTTTTATATATAAAAACAATGCAACTTCTGTCCAATACAATTACCGCTAACGCATTGCTACAAAGCAAACCTTGAAATGTTCATCCTTTCAAGGATAATTTACCTTATATACTTTCTTAATATTTTTTTAAGTAAATGTTCAAAAGCTTCTCAATATCAATCTTCTGAGATTCCCAATGTCATTCTTCCACAGGTTCAAATACCAGCCAATCCTAAGAACATCTTCCATTTAAATTATCCCCCTGTGTTTGTCACGCATGGGCAGGGAAGAGTGAATCCCTGAACTCACCCGCTCAAACTTGCCCTGCCTACTTTCATACCGGCCCTAGGCGACGGGTCCACAACCTCGGTGACAGTCCCTGCCTGAATAAAACGTCAACAAAATAAACTAGGAATACAGACAGAGGTCAGGACACTGTATGGAACCACACACACTAACAGAAATAATAACTAAACAAATAATAAATCACAGTCCACAAGTCGAGTCAGTACCAAGAGATTACAGAAAAGTCAAATAGCAGAAACACGAACAGAGTCAGAAAGCAAAGCAAATGGGTCAAATATGCCAGAAATAAAAAAAAACTATCGCTAGCTAGAAGTATGAGCTCTTTCGCAGGCAACCCCTGGATGAATACTGAGGGTTTAAATAGGGAGCTAAGCAGGTGAAAAGCCAATGAGGTCAGCTGACCATCCAGAGAAAAGGGCATTTTTACAGTTACCAGAATAACAAAGACCTCAATGCAGGTTAATCCTTTGGGTTCTTACAGTGTTAAAAGCAATTGACAAAGATCTGTGCACATGATACTACCACTCTCATAGCTTAGTAGAATTAGGGATATTCTCATCTGGCTGACGACCTCTCTTTGCTTCTCCTGCTGGCTCATACTCCCTGGTGGATGGGGCTAGAGTCAGAGGCAGGTAATCTTATGTGCTTCTGTGTCTGGCAGTTGCCAAGCTAAAAGCACTATGCTTGCAACTGTTATACATGATGAATGTGCTCAGATAAGCATGTGCTCAAAGCTGCAGCCAGGGAGTGACGTTATCACAGATTCCAAAGCAGAGTTGGTGGAAGAAAACCATGACTACCAAATGTCAGCAAGAGGGTAGATTTTAAGAAAAAAAGGATAAGATCTTTAAACTATAAGATCTTAATGTTATAAGACCCCAGACCCTTTACACCAAATATTCCCTGGAGCTTCATTCAGGTCATTCATAAAACGGTAATCATACCCTGCATTAAAGACAAGATGGGATGAAGGCATTAATGTTCAAATGCCTTGTTCTCCTTTGGCCTCCTTCTAAAACACATTCTACTGGCTATGCAGCCTTCTATCCCAAGGTTATAGATTACCCCGACTCCCCTCACAAGGGTCAAATGGGCATTTGACCTTATTAATATTATGAGAAAGGAGGACCTTATATACTGTAACCATAACACCATGGAAAGTTATATAAACTTCTTGCACCCTTTATCAAATTTTTATTTCTCCCCAGTATTCTCAAGATAGATAAAAATTAGCCAGCTACCTCAGAGAGTCTCACATGGAATCATTACAGGATGAACTCATCTTGCTGAAAAATCAACAAAAATAAGTCTTCTATCCAGAAGTTCAGCTGACGTGCATTCTATTACATATACACAGCACAGTTCTATTTTTTCATGAAGCGACAGGTACACTTTAAATGGGCACTGTCATTTGCTAAATATTTTTCATATAATGTAATATACATTGGTTTGGTTAGAAATGTTTATATTTTGGGTGAAAAGGCTGTGTTGTCTCTGCAGCTATTGCCTGTGTGTCTCAAGTGTGGGACAAGCAGGGCTTTGTACACTCTCTGGCATGCCCCTGGCTCACACAGCAGGCTGATTTCCAAGCCAGGAGCTTGTTTAGAGCCCTAATAATAATAATATTCCTCGAAATGATTAGAAACATGCAAAGGCATGCTCATTTTCTTCATAATTAAAATTCAAAAGAATGCACATCCCCCAAGAGAGGCAAACCACCTAAATATGTAATAACTTACCAATATGAATAATTTAGCATATCATTTTAGAAACACAATAATTAACCAATTTTTATTGTTTGTTTCTGTTATGTAACACACTGTGTATAATTTTAATCTAAGTAATATCTGAAATTCTGAGATATTTATCAGGTTGCAGTTTAAGGTAAATGTAAAAATGCTTTTTCATAGTTATATATTTAACCTAGTTGATTCCAATGTACACAAACATGCTAGCTAAGGACAATTAATAATATATGAGCCCAGATTTTTTTTATTATGCTTTCCTTTAGAGAGTCTATGTTTTTTTTTTCTTTTTTTTTATATATTCAACAGCTCCATTGTACTTCCTCGTCACAGTTTTATCCTGCATGGCCCAGATTTCTGAACTATTTTTAGGAATTTTGCCCTTGCACATGGAGCTATGTCTAAATTTGGTACTGCTTCGTAATGTAGATACGTTTTTTTTTTTTTTTAAGTTTCTGTTGATTATGGTTTCAGTCCATTTTGTAATGCTCAGCAGGAAACTATCCACTCTAAAGAAGCCACATTCCTAATTAACTTTCTTTTCATGTGTCTAGTACGTTTGTTTATGCATGATTGATTTATAAAAATAGTTCACTCAGAATAGAAGCATTTGGTCTCTTAGCAAATCATAGCTTTCATTTCTTCACCCAGTGCTCTATTTTTCACATTTGTGTCAAAGAATTGATTACCTTTTTTTTATTATTTGATGTAATACATATTCGGTAAACAATGTTCACCGTGAATTGCATTACAATCAAACATGCCAACGAACGAACGAACATTCTTCTGCTACATAGATTATTTTGTTTCCATAAAAGTATTCTATTATTCAAAGTGATATGTAGTTTGCTTAAAGGGGTATTCCAGGAAAAACTTTTTTTATAGATATATCTGGCTCCAGAAAGTTAAACAGATTTGTAAATTAGAAAAACCCAAAAAATTTCCTGCTAGGTTGAGGTTAAGAGAGAAGATCAGGAAGAAAAATGAGAAGAGAGAAAATATGTCCAATAAATTACAGTTTAATATACACTTAAAATACAATATAATGTCTTCTGCAGGGCCCTTGCATCAGACATAGGATAGTAAATGAAAAAATATTACTAAAAAGTAAATAAAAAATTGTATGGGAGATTGCTTCCCATTGGCATAATGTCTCACTAGGAGTGCTGGAGATGTGAATTTAAAGTCCTTCCACCATATGTAGTAACAGGATGATGTCTTTTCACTATAATGTTTGATTATTCGCCATGTGGCAACGTTATTGCAATGCAATGGCTCGGTCAACGTCGTGCTGTATTACAGACAGGAGATTAAAGTCAGCAGGTGCGCTCAGCAGCGCTGTAGCCCCCCTAATTTAGTCCCACTTTACCCTGACGGCGCAGGGCTATGTGGAATGACAATCTTGAGTGGAATGGGGATCGGATGCAAGTGCCAGGCAGGTGCGCTATGCAGCACTGGAGTCCCCCTAGTGTGGTCCCACTTTTACCCTGGTGGCATAGGGATATTGTAACAATAGTTCCAGGTGGGGTAGGAGTTTGGCACCAGGTGCCTCTTACCAGTATTGCCGGTATCAAGTAATTCTCCTCAGGGTAAGCTTCTATGTTGGCTGGCCAGCAGAGTAGAAGATGCTTTGTGGAGATCACACTCCGCTTCTTTCGCGGTAGGGATTGAAGTGGTGAATATCCTCCTGATTATGTCACAGATGGGATGCCACTATATATATATATATATATATATATATATATATATATATATGTATATATATCTATGGGCATTATATAGAAAAGAACAACTCAACTTCAGCAGCTGATAATTATTGGAAGGATTAAGATTTTTTAATAGAAGTAATTTACAAATCTGTTTAACTTTCTGGAGCCAGTTGATATATAAAGAAATAGTTTTTTCCTAGAATACCCCCTTAACCCCGTAACGATGAGCGACGTACATGTACGGCGCCGCGAAGTGTCACTTGGCGCGCGGCGACGTACATGTAAGTCGCGGGGTTCCGGGAGCGCCGCGTCACCGGTAGCGGTGATCGGGCCGGGATGACTGCTGTTATCTAACAGCAGGCATCCCGGCACATTGCCGAGGGGGGTCCTGAGACCCCCCCATTACCGCAATGGGCACAAATCGCAGGTCAATTCTCCTCGGGGTAAGCTTCTATGTTGGCTGGCCAGCAGAGTAAAAAATGCTTTGTGGATATTATACTCCGCTTCTTTCGCGGTAGGGATTGAAGTGGTGAATATCCTCCTGATTATGCCAGAGATGGGATGCCACTATATATATATATATATATATGTGTATATATATATATATATATATATATATATATATATGGGCATTATATAGAAAAGAACAATTCAACTTCAGCAGCAGATAATTATTGGAAGGATTAAGATTTTTTGATAGAAGTAATTTACAAATCTGTTTAACTTTCTGGAGCCAGTTGATATATAAAGAAATTGTTTTTTCCTAGAATACCCCCTTAACCCCTTAACGATGAGCGACGTACATGTATGGCGCCGTGAAGTGTCAATTGGCGCGCGGCGACGTACATGAACGTCGCAGGGTGCGTCACCGGTAGCGGTGATCGGGCCGGGATGACTGCTGTTATCCAACAGCAGGCATCCCAGCACATTGCCGAGGGGTGTCCTGAGACCCCCCCATGACCGCGATGGGAGCAAATCGCAGGTCAATTCAGACCTGCAATCAGCGCAATTCCGGGTCATACGGGTCACTGCTGACCTGGTGACCCGGAAAATATGAGAGATCGGGGGTGTCCGAGAGACCCTCCATCCCCCGGAAGGGATAGGAGTTTGGTGGCAGGGGTGCCACCCCTCCTATCCCTGCTATTGGTTGGCCGGAGCGACCGACCAATAGCAGACCGGGGGAGGGGGGGGTTAAAGTTCGGTTCCCCCACTTTGCCCACCTATCGGTGTCCGGGCAAAACGGGGGAACTGTCCAGGGACCGGCACCGAAGGTCCCTTACCTGGATCCCGGATCCCGGAGCACGATCCTCCATGCGGGGATCCCACACGTACGGCGGCGGCAGTAGTCATATTTGGCTTTTTGAGAGCAAATTTTGCTCGGGGGGGGGGGCATGTCGCATTTAGGAAGCCCCTATGGTGCCAGGACAGCAAAAAAAAAAACACATGGCATACCATTTTGGAAACTAGACCCCTTGGGGAACATAACAAGGAATAAAGTGAGCCTTAATAACCCACAGGGGTTTCACGACTTGCATATGTAAAAAAATAAAAGAATAATTTCTCACAAAAACGTGTGTTTCCCCAAAAAATTTCACATTTTTGCAAGGTTTAATAGCAGAAAATACCCCCAAAAATTTGTAACCCCATCTCTTCTGAGTATGGAGGTACCCCATAAGTTGACCTGAAGTGCACTACGGGTGAACTACAATGCTCAGAAGAGGAGTCATATTTGGCTTTTTGAGAGCAAATTTTGCTCGGGGGGCATACCCACATGGCATACCATTTTAGAAACTAGACCCCTTGAGGAACGTAACAAGGAATAAAGTGAGCCGTAAAAAAAAAAAAAAAACACTAAAATGTGGGTTTCCCCCCAAATTTCACATTTTTGCAAGGGTTAATAGCAGAAAAGACCCCCAAAATTTGTAACCCCATCTCTTCTGAGTATGGAAATACCCCATAAGTGGACCTGAAGTGTACTGCAGAGGCGCTACAATGCTCAGAAGTGAAGGAGTCACATTTGCAAACTTTGTTGAAATGGGGGGGACATGTCGCATTTAGGAAGCCCCTATAGTGCCAGGACAGCAAAAAAAAAACACATGGCATACCATTTTGGAAAATGGACCCCTTGAGGAACGTAACAAGGGATAAAGTAAGCCTCAATACCGCACAGGGGTTTCACGACTTTTGCATATGTAAAAAAAAAATTATTTTTTTTCACTAAAATGTGAGTTTCCCCCCAAATTTTTACATTTTTACAAGGGTTAATAGCAGAAAAGACCCCCCCCCCCCCCCCCCACAATTTGGCAATACATTTCTTTGGAATAAGGACATACCTTATTTTTTTATAGAAGGTAGTGCGGTACTGCGTGAGTGTACTGGATATGGGATGGCAGGTAGGAGTTGGTGTAGCTGTAATGCCTCAGGTGGTGCTCAGATAATGCAAGCAAAGTTCATGATGTCCGTGAAGAGAAATGAAATATCGGCACTCACCAGTGTGGCTGCAGGGTCTTCTTTATTGAGACATACTCACATGCGGGGTACAGAAGAGAGGGGTGGTGGGGGGACAAGTGGTGGCGACCGAGCTCTAGTTTCGCACACTTGGTGTGCTTCGTCCGGTCATGACCCTTGATGCCTATTACTGCCTTATATACAAGTGAACCTGGTGCTTCACCTATCACGTACCTGAACATCTCTCACGTGATCAGGTGACGTGGTAGGAGGGGAAGTGTGTTAAAAGCAAAGGTAATTAGAAGCATGCTGAAAGCTCCGTTTTATTGTTTAACCCTATATTGCCCGTGGCATTAGATTTAATGATCCATAGTGTCTCTACTCGTAATAATTTCGACTCAATTCGTTCATATTTATTACCTGACACTTTTTCTAAGCCTACGAAGCACAGTACATCTGTGTTATTATTGTGGGCTTCCTTTACGTGGGCCTGCAGACGGCACGCTCCTGACGCTCCTGCAGCCACACTGGTGAGTGCCGATATTTCATTTCTCTTCACGGACATCATGAACTTTGCTTGCATTATCTGAGCACTACCTGAGGCATTACAGCTACACCAACTCCTACCTGCCATCCCTCATCCAGTACACTCACACAGTGCAGCACTACCTTCTATGTGAATTGTTACCTGTCTGTATTTCTAATAGTGCAGAGCAAGCACTGCAGACCTGCCAGTCAGCAAGAGTGAAATACACCTGGAAATCATGGAAACGGATGAGCATGCTATGTTGGAGCAATTGGATGCAGCGATACTCACAGGGAGAGAGGACGTGGGGGGATATTTCCTTGACTGCAATCTCAAGGAAGATGTAGAAGTTATCAGTCTGAAGACCCTAGAACATCGTATCACTACATTTTCAGAGAAGGAAATTGCATCCTTCTGGACATTCCATTCATTGCAATCTTATGAACAATGTGACAGAGCTCCTAGAGGCTTGCACATGTACAAGCAACCAGCAATTTTCCAGGATGATGCCATTTTTACCCAAACATGGATCCAAGCTCATCATGAACACGCCATGAAGCTGCTCCCTATAGTCCTCACGCGCAACCGTATAGAGCACGACAAAATCACAGAACATCTACAGGAAGCAAAACTGGAATATATCAAAAGATCATCACCCGATCAAGCCAACCTATTCTTAGAGAAATTAAAAGATAGATTGCTACCACTACAGGAAGATCTGAAAAGTGCTACAAATTTGTCAGAGATTAAAGGGACTATGACAATAATCAGGAGTTTATCTGGCAGAATAGAATTCCTGCGAATAAATCAGGAAATAAAAAAGCCAGAAACTACAAACCCAAAACAGAAAAATATATAGGCAATCCAACCACAAGCCGTCATAACATAACAGAGAAAAAAACGCTTAAAGAAACGCAACCGCAATCTGAACAAACACCTACTAACAAAAATGAAGCCATCCCTTTAGAGAAAGAAAAATAATCAGAAGAGGAAGACAAAGGGCAAAGAAAAACGGACCAAGACCCACCAATGCAGGAACCAAAGAAGAGAAGGACTGCAACATGGAGGAACAAAACCTAAACTTCAATGTCATCAACCTCACAACTGACCCATTGGACCCAGCTACCATATCCCTCCTCATGAAAGGACTCAATTACGGACTCTCAGAATGTTTTAATGAGACTACCTTCAAAATAGACTTGGCAAGGGCCACTCGAGAAATTAGCTTACATAAGTTTTTTCCAATAAACCTAAACCTAGTCAGCAGATATGTGAGAGTGACAACCATGTATGTATAGGTCCCCTGGGGTTCTTCCCTCCTGATACTGATGATATAGATAGAGAATGCATAGCGATGCTAGCCACAGGATTCGAACATGATAGGGAGTCTACTGATAACCTTAGTAAGGAGAATAGTTTTTTCAACAAAGGGAAAAAATCTAAATTTAATCCGCCAGTCACACAAGGCAGTAGTATAGACTCCTTCGTCAAAGCAGTCACAAGAGACGTAAAAGCTATTGTTACGCCGAGCGCTCCGGGTCCCTGCTCCTCCCCGGAACGCTCGCGGCGTTCCTCTCTCTGCAGCGCCCCGGTCAGACCCGCTGACCGGGAGCGCTGCACTGACACTGCCGGCGGGGATGCGATTTGCATAGCGGGACGCGCCCGCTCGCGAATTGCATCCCAAGTCACTCACCTGTCCCAGCCCCCGACTGTCATGTCCTGGCGCGCGCGGCTCCGCTCCTTAGGGCGCGCGCGCGCAAGCTCACTAAGTTTTAAAGGGCCAGTGCACCAATGATTGGTGCCTGGCCCAATCAGCCTAATTAGCTTCCACCTGCTCCCTGGCTATATTACCTCACTTCCCCTGTACTTCCTGGCCGGATCTTGTTGCCTTGTGCCAGTGAAAGCGTTTAGTGTTGTCCAAAGCCTGTGTTCCAGATCTCCTGCTATCCTTATTGACTACGAACCTTGCCGCCTGCCCCGACCTTCTGCTACGTCTGACCTTGCCTCCGTCTAGTCCTTCTGTCCCACGCCTTCTCAGCAGTCAGCGAGGTTGAGCCGTTGCCGGTGGACACGACCTGGTTGCTACCGCCACAGCAAGACCATCCCGCTTTGCGGCGGGCTCTGGTGAAAACTAGTAGCAACTCTAGAACCGTCCACCAACACGGTCCACGCCAATCCCTCGCTGACACAGAGGATCCACCTCCAGCCAGCCGAATCGTGACAGTTATGATATACCCGAGTCCCACTATGAGCCTCTCCAGTCAAGAATTTCAGGCACTTAAACAATTAGAAAAAAGGGAAGATATTACTGTAATTTGTGCCGACAAGGGGGGGAGTGTTGTAGTGTAATATACAACAGAATATGTAGAGGAAGCTGTCAGACAGCTGGCTGACACTGCAACATATACCCCCTTGTCGACCGACCCAACCCCTAAGATTCTTAACAATCTGAAGTCATTCTTACACAAATATGTTACTGAAAGGTCATATCAGAAAAAAACGCCAAAAAATTACTACCTGATACTGCAAAACCAGCGCGATGGTATCACTTGCCTAAAGTCCACAAGTCGCTGAGCCGACCCCTAGGTAGGCCAATTGTAGCCGGGATCGGCTCAGCAACGGAATTCCTGTCTCAATATCTAGACTGGGTGCTTACCCCATTACAAACATCCATATTGTCACACGTAAAGGACACCAAGCACCTCCTCCAAATTCTAAAGGAGGTTCATGTAGAAGGAGGGAGTAGTCTGTGCTCGATAGACGTCACTAGCCTGTATACCCGTATCCCTCACGAGGCGGGTATACAGGCAGTGAAAGAGTCTCTCATACAAGCAAACGTTTCTGATAATATGATCGAATTTGTTACAGAGGGCCTTAAATTTGTACTTCATAATAACACCTTCATGCATTGTGAACAATGGTACAAACAGCAGACCGGTACCGCTATGGGAACACCGGTCTCCTGTGCCTATGTAAATTTATTTTTGAGTAGTTTTGAGAATCGGTTTATATACAGCACTACTTATCCATATCTTCCTTTTATAAAAATGTATTATCGCTATGTTGGCAATATTATCCTAATGTGGACTGGCACAGAAGCTTTATTTAATGAGTTTACAGCATACTTAAATAATAATAGCGAGAATATGCATTTTACTAATAACTATGGTGGCGAGATTTTGGAGTTCCTGGATCTAAAACTCCTGATTGAAGGGAATTACATAACTACTGAAAATTACAGAAAAACAGTAGCTAGGAATACATTGCTACACTTTAATAGCTCCCACAGATTTCTGACAAAAAAGAACATTCCATATGGGCAATTTATTCGCCTCAAAAGGAACAATAGTAAAAACAACACCTTTGTAACACAAGCGAATGAGTTAGCAACAAGGTTAAAAGAACGCAACTATCCAGATGATGTAATAAATTATGGTAGAAAAAAGCAGAGAAAGTTAACAGGGAAGATCTACTTAAAGATAAAAATCCACTTCATAATTCAGAAAACTTAAAAGAAAGATTTACCTTTGTATTCCAGAATACTCCTATGAATCCAGTGATAGAACTACTGGAAGCCGATGAGGACCTGAAAAAAAGAGCAGAAAACAAACCACGTATAACATACATAAAAAATTTCACCATAGGTGATAAACTAAGAAATAAATCCAAGAGTAGCACTAAATCAGTGAAAAAAGAAACATGGCACTTACCAATGTAAAAACTGTAACCAATGCAGATATTGCTGGGAAACTAAACATGTGAGGCTAGGAGCAGTTTTTCATACTATTAAAGTGTTAATTACCTGCCGCACGAAAAATTTTGTTTATGCAATAATATATCCCTGCGGTTTCTTTTACGTGGGCCAGACGAAACGCCAGCTCCAGATGCGCATCAGGGAATATTTTTATACCATACGCGCTGGAAAGCCAGGAGCATCCCGTCTGCATGCCCACGTAAAGGAAGCCCACAATAATAACCCAGATGTACTGCGCTTCGTAGGCTAAGAAAAAGTGTCAGGTAATAAATATGAACGAATTGAGTTGAAATTATTACGAGTAGAGACACTATGGATCATTAAATCTAATGCCACGGGCAACATAGGGTTAAACGATAAAACGGAGCTTTCAGCATGCTTCTAATTACCTTTGCTTTTAACACACTTCCCCTCCTACCACGTCACCTGATCACGTGAGAGATGTTCAGGTACGTGATAGGTGAAGCACCAGGTTCACTTGTATATAAGGCAGTCATAGGCATCATGGGTCATGGCCGGACGAAGCACACCAAGTGTGCGAAACTAGAGTCGCCACCACTTGTCCCCCCACCACCCCTCTCTTCTGTACCCCGCATGTGAGTATGTCTCAATAAAGAAGACCCTGCAGCCACACTGGTGAGTGCCAATATTTCATTTCTCTTCCCGGACATCATACCTTATTTTTTGATGATAATGGCTTGGCGGATGCACAGCAGGTCTTGCTGGAGTAGGAGGGCAGTCAGGGGCCTTGAGCTTAATATGGAGCCAGGATGTGGGACCCCCCCCTCAAGGAGCGTTAATGGGGGAGCACTGAGCCCTAAAATAGGGGAACACTATGAGGGACAACAGGCCGTAACTGGGGTATACAGGTGGGGTACAGAGGCCCATAATATGGGGTACAGTGGGCCAGAATATTTTAATAAAAATGGATATATTCCCAGAATGATGACCCAGAGCATAGCCCAAACTAAAAAAAAATATGCCCGCCCCAAACCCTATGCTCTGAATCATCATTCTGGGAATGAGATGTGTGTGGCCGTCCCTAACCTATTGCCTCAAATGCGCACCCGCTCAGGTGGAGAGAGAGCACTGGGCATTTGAGGCAACATAAAAAAGTCCCCGATGATAGTGACTCAGTGACCTACGACCCATTTTTGAAAAAAAAACATCCCCAGAGGTCTTATCAGGTTTTTTTTTAATTTATTTTTTAGGTTTTTGGGGCAATTTAGAGATTTATGGGGTTAAAAATTTGAAATGTACTCTGGACTTAGTACATTGGTCAAATTATGGAAAATTAACATAAAAAGGGAAAATTTAGGGCTCAATGGAAGTGTGATACTCCCTGAAGCAGTTTATGCAGAGGCCCGGATTATCTGGGCAAGTGTCACATTGATATGTGGTGTCCTTCCGAATCCCCTTCCTAAAACACACACTGCATTTTTTCTGGGTTCGTCCCTTCTTTCCAGATCACACCTGGAAAGTGTTGGCCTGGGACGATCCTGGCGCCTATAACTCCAGACCCTTGGGAAGTCCGGCCTGATCTTTCCCGGTCAGCAAAGATCAGGAACCTTAGGACTTCTTCTTGGTACTGGAGGAATGTCCCTGTGTTGCCAGCATACTGGGATAGTACAAAAGCGTTGTACATGGCAACCTGTACCATGTAGACCACAACTTTTTTGTACCATGCCTGTGTTTTCCGCATGGCGTTATATGGCTTGAGGACTTGATCTGAGAGATCAACTCCCCCCATATACCGATTGTAGTCCAGAATACAATCGAGTTTGAGGACCGGTCCCACGGTACCTCGCACAGGGACAGGGGTGCTGCCGTTCCCATGAATAGTGGTGAATATAAGGACACCCTTCTTATCCTTATACCTGACCAACAACAGGTTATCATGGGTCAGTGCACGAGACTCATCCTTGGGGATAGGCGTCTGGACCAAATTTAGAGGGAGGCCTCTCTGGTTCCTCCGCACGGTCCCACAAGCGGACGTGGATCTGGCAGAAAGGGATTTGAACATAGGGATGCTGGTATAAAAGTCATCCACGTACACGTGGAAACCCTTATCCAGTAATGGGTGCATAAGGTCCCAAACGATTTCCCCGTTAACTCCCAGAGTGGGGGGTCATTCTGGGGGTTCAATACGGGAATATCGTCCCTCATATACTCTAAACTTGCAAGTGTACCCGGAGGTACTCTCGCAAAGTTTGTAGAGTTTCACGCCATACCGCGCCTGCTTCGAGGAAATATACTGGCAGAAGATGAGTCTCCCCTTAAAACTGATGAGAGACTCATCTACAGATAGGTCCCTGAGCGGTACGTCGGCCTCCAAAAATTTGGCCCCAAAGTGATCGATGACCGGCCTCACTTTGTAAAGCCAGTCATGGGCGGGATCATTATCTGCATAATGCAGGCATTTCCGAATCGCCTCGAACCGCTTCCGTGTCATCGCCATACTGTAAATCGGGGTCTGATAGAGGACGTCCCTGCTCCAGTACTGACGAGCACTTGGTTTTTTGACCAGGCTCATATGCAACGTGAGGCCCCAAAATGTCCTCATTTCCGCTGCATCAATGGCCTACCATTCATTGGACCTGGCCAAAAACGAATTGGGGTGGTGGGCAATGAACTGCTGGGCATACAAGTTCGTTTGCTCCTCCATGTGATTGACCAGGCTGTCACTGAAAAAAACTTTAAAAAGTCTAGATCAGTGAACCCAGCATGGTCAATCCGGATTCCTGAGTCGCTAACAAACTCAGGAATCCGTGGCTGATAACCCTCTGGGGGGCTCAAGACAGGGTCATCGGAAGGGGGCTCCTGTGCACTTGTCTGGGGGGCCGGACTCCTATTACGAGCGGCATTGCCACTCGTACTTGTGTCGGCCACTGGGTCACTCTCATGCGGGGTGCGTGGCCTCACCTGACGGCGTCTCCGCCGCCTTACAGGGGACTCATCATCACTGCTAGAGATGATGAGGAGGATGAGGAAGAACACAAAAAAGTAGGATCTTCCTGGTCCTCACTGGCAGATTAGGAGTAGGAGGCTAAAAAAGGGTAAGCCTCCGCTGCCGAAAATGCCAAGCGGGCCATCACCTTTTTTCTACGGTGGCGGGGGGGAGGGTGTGTGTTTGGGGGGAGGGGGGGGGCAGGGAAGTGTGTAGTGTGTGCTGCTTGGTGTAAACTTACAGGAAAAAAAAAAAAGCTGCGGCCCCCCCCAAAAAAATGGGTGGCACTCGCAGCACCCTGAACCACTAATAGGGCCCGGGGTCACACAGATCAGGTGACAGCGGACCCTTGGGGACCTATTAGGGGGTCAGGGGGGTGTTTACTTTTTTTACTTTTTTACTGTTTTTTCACTTTTGCTTTCGTTTTGATTCCCTACCTGTCCCTGGAAAAAGCTCACCCTGATCTAATGGGGTCCTCTTCTTCCTGAGGGTCTCCGAGGCTCCGAGGGGGGATCCCGGTCCTTATCTTCCCGCTCTGCCCACTGACTGAACTTAGTCAGCGCGCAGAGCGGGGAGAAGGAGCCGTTAACCCCTCCTCTGCCGCACTGCTATTGGCCGGATGATCGTGGCCAATAGCAGCGTTGCTGGGGAGATGACAGTATTGTCACCTCTCCCCAGCAACGGCAGGTGATTGGCGGTGTATCGTACACCGCCGATCACCATTTATTACCGGGTCATCGGGTCACAATTTACCCGTATGACCGGAATCGCTGGCGTGAATTAGCTTGTGATCTGCGCCGATCGCCGGCATGTGGGGTCCCGGGACCCCCCTCGGCATTTGCACGGCATTCCTGCTGAACGATTTCAGCAGGCATGCCGTTCAGATCTCTTCCCGGCGAGCGGCGGAGACCAGAATGACTCAGAACGTATGCATACGTCCTGGGTCCTTAAGTACTAGGGTCCCAAGACGTATGCATACGTATTGGGTCCTGAACAGGTTAAAGGGAAACTCCGCTGACATTTTGTTCCGAACGGTTGGAGCGGGCGGCAGGAGTCATGATGTCACGTCCATGCCCCTCATGACGTCACACCATGCCCCTCAATGCAAGTCTATGGAAGGTGGCATGGCCTCTCATAGACTTGCATTGAGAGGGTGTGGTCTGACATCACAAGGGGCATGGCCGTGATGTCATGATCCCCGTAAGCCTGCACCCAGTGTTATAAGTGAACGCCGGGTGCTGCACAGAGATAGCAGGGGTCCCAGCTCCTTTGGATCGAGGATAAGATGTCTAGGGGCAGAGTACCCCTTTAAAGTTAAAGCATCAGTCTGGTGCCATTCCACCGAGTACTTGTTGTTCTTCACTTCCTAGTTCAAGTTTGACACACAGGAAATGCCAGATCACCGCTATAGCCAGTCACTAAGCAGGGATTTCCTGTGTGTTGAGACCTGGACCCGGACACTGGGTATTATTAGATCACTAGCAAAAGGGATGTTTTTACTGCTGTTAAAATTGTTTTGGTTCAATCAAATTTAAATGAGCAACAAGGAAAACAATGTATGGTCGTGATATACACGTGCAAACCTAACAAGGAAAATTAAAAAAATTATCACACAAGAATAATGGAAGTCAAACCCTACTATTGCATCATTCCTGCTGTAATGTCCTGGTAAACTCTTCTAACCATAGTTTCCAGATAATGTCAGTTGACAATCAAATTGTTTCCTTAAAAAGGAAAGTCCTACATTAAATTAATATTTCAACGAAAAAGGAGAAAGAAAAGCACATATAGGAAACCAAAATTATTTTTATTTAAAGGGATACTCCGCTGCTCAGCGTTTAGAACACTGTCCCAAATGCTGGGAAGCCGAGTACCCCTTTAATAGGTAATATTGAGATACATACATATATAAAAACATGTAAAAGCAAAAAAATTGCAAGAAAAAAATGTGCACACAATGAGAGGAAAAAAGTGATGGGTTCCCTATAACATAAGGCAAGGTTATAGATTAGATGTAGTTCAGAAAGTATACTAAGCCAATAGGATGTATCAATGTTATACTGGGTAGAAATATACAAATAATTGGTACAATATTTGCAGCTTACAAAGCTAATAGGTATATTGGAGGCATAAAATTGAGCGCTGCCTGTGTTTTGACTTGATAAACACAAGTACTAGCTGAAAGAGCCACATAAAGCAGAGTGTCAAAATTAAGTAACTACTACCCAGGGCACAATGACCCCTGTCCTGTTCCATCAGGGCAGGATGGATCTGGACCAGCAAAGAAAAGGACAGGGTTTGGACCGAAGACTCCAACGATTGTGACCCCACAGATTCAGTAATTCCTCTGTTGTAGTGTTGCTCGCGAATATTCGCAATTTGAATATTATTCGCTAATATCGCATATTCGCGAATTCGCGAATTTCGCGAATATAGCGCTATATATTCGTAATTACGAATATTCGTTTTTTTTTTTTTTCTTCACAGCACACATCACAGTGATCACCCCTCTCTGCTTCCAGCTTGTGTGGTATAAAGAAGGCTCTAATACTACTGTGTGAGACTGCCGGGCGAAAATTAGCATATGCGAATTTTCACGTATGCTAATTTTGTATATGCTAATTTTCGTATATGCGAATGTTCGCATATGCGAAAATAAAACAAGAATATTACGAATATGCCAATATTCGCGAATATATGACGAATATTCGTCCATATATTCGCGAATATTCGCAAATTCGAATATGGCCTATGCCGCTCAACACTACTCTGTTGTATAGATTGTTCCTGCGGTTTCTGTTTTCAGTATTCTATAGATGTACAATGATTGTAGAAATTTGCATGGTGTTTGATCAGATGACAGCATTCTGGTGAATGAACATAGATTCAGCAGTTTTCTTGACTTCTTCCACTCTATAACCCAAATGTTTAATTTCTTATATAAAGGTTTCCAGTTCAAAGGGGTGCGTGTGTTCCAGGTGGGAAACATATTGCTCCATATCATTTTTTTGGTGTTTTGGTGGGCAAAGTGCACAGATGTTACTGCAAGTCCCAGTGCTTATTAAGCTGATCCCCCAGAGAGTCACAGGCTGGAGGAAGAGTTTGGGGCTCCGAGCGTGAGTAGTCCACCAAGGAGGCAGAGGGAAGGCCTTCTTGTGGGCAAAAGATCCGAAAAATTTCTCATTGGTGGACAAGTCACTGGTTTGAAGCATAGGAAGGACAGTTTTCTGTGTCTTGCAACCCATGAAGGAAGGACAGGGTAGAAAATGTCCTGAGAGATAGTGTTAGAAAGCAAACTTGCTTTGTCCCAGGGCACCAGAAGATATAAAAAGACCCCAACAGAAGCAAGAATGTAGATTACTTACATTACTTACAGAAATAGTGGGCAGTGAAATAAAGTGAAGGAGCTTGCAACAAGACAGTCCTCAGGATTGGGACCAGTTGTGTTGTGGTGACACTCTGGGCACTAACCCTGCAATGGTAGACCAAGGGCACACCGCACACGTATAGAGACAGGGCACTGTGGAGCAGCCTGTTCCAATCAGTCATGGCTGAAAGGAAAGAGTGCATTTATGAGACGGAAGCAACAGCACAACACTATCCGGCAGCAGTGCTGGACAACAATTTTTCTCTTCTCATGCTGGTGAATATCTAAAAAAGAAACAAATAATAGAAAATTATTTTAAAGCTAATTTGTTAGCTAGATTTTTGCCTTCTAGTGACAATTTATATCAGAATCGCTCATACTGTAAGCTAAATCTAACAAAAAGAGAATTCAGTTAGGAGGTATAAATATTTTAGTGAAACACTTTATTACTTGTAAAAATTAATTTCATTGTTTACTGCTTGATATGTCCTTTTGCCTTTTTTATATCGGGAAAACCAAACACAGCAATGTATGTAAGTAGAGTATGTGAGCACATCTATTCAATTAGGACCCATTATTGAAAATACAATGATATAAGATACATGTGGCAAATTTTCATTTTTGTAATTTTGCAATGTAGCATTTTTAAAGACCGTAATATGGTGCATATTTTTATAATTATCTTTGTACTGTACTTCTAAAACATGTTATGCTTCTATATATACTCTGTTATGCAGTTATAGTTTGTACATAGCACTTCATAGGGTTATATCATACAGGTGGGGCAGTTAGCATCAGGTATACTTTATATTTATTATCTTTAGACTAAATAAAAATCTGTGGCTCTCACCAGTCTGTCACTCAATCTTTTTTATTTTTTGTATATCAGGTGTGGGGTATAGACAAGGGTAAGAGAGAAAATGATGGACAATGGACAGGTATGGGAGGTGCACTGAGGTGCTTCTTCCGGAATTAATTGCGGCATGACATCAAAATACAAGCACTTATGTGTAAACAAGTGTGTTACCATGGTAACATAGAGAAAAAGTAAAAACAAAACAAAGAAACATTCTGGAGTCGTTGTGGTAATTGAGTTCAAGTGGACTCATTGTGTTCAGCTGCAGAATCCCGGTCTCACATTTAAGGAGGCAAGTATGTGGGTTCTTCTCTGGCACATCTACCCTTTCAATACCAGTGAACTTCAATACAGCAGTATTGCCATTATGTGTTTCTTTCATGTGTTCAATTATTTTACCGATCCTTATGTGCTCACATACTCTAGTAATCAATTTAAGTAGCTGTTTTTGTAATGTATTAACAATTTTATGATACAGTTTTACACAATTTTAAAAGGATCAAGTGTTCGCTCCTTACAAAAAATTACCCACCTCACACACTAGATTTATGAAAACATGATGTGTATGTATATTGATGCCAGAAGCCTCACTGATAAGATTGAAGAACTGGAACTGTTAATGTTGGAAGAAGATTATGACATACTGGAGATAAGTGAGACATGGCTGGATGCGAGATATGACTTGGCGGTTAACCCCTAAAGACCGGGCCATTTTAAATTTTTGCACTTTAGTTTTTCCCCCCTAAAAATCATAGCACTTAAAATTTTCACCCACAGACCCATATGGGGCTTTTTTTTTGCGTCACAAATTTTACTTTGTAATGACATCAATCATTTAACCACAAAATCTACGGTGAAACAAGAGAAACAATATTTATGGGGCAAAATTGAAAAAATCCCCACCATTTTGTAACTTTTGGGGGCTTCCAATTCTACACAGTGGACTTTTCGTTATTGTGTAGTTCCATACGGTCACAAGGATACCTGATTCATATAGGTTTTATTTTATTTTACTACTTGCACCATAACTACATGCACCAAAATTAGTATGTTTAAAATTGTCATCTTCTGACTCCTATAACTTTTTTTTATTTTTCTGCATACAGGGATGTATGAGGGCTCCTTTTTTGCACAGTGAACTTTGGAACTTTTTACATATACGCCATTGACCGTGCAGTTTAATTAACATTATGTTTTTATAGTTTGGACATTTACGCACATGTCATTACCACATATGTTTATGTTTATTTTTGTTTACATGGGAAAAGGAGGGTGATTCAAACTTTTATTAGGGAAGGGGTTAAATCACATTTATTAACTTTTTCCTACTTTTTTACACCACTTTTTAGTCCCCATAGGGGGCTATAACATGCAATCTTCTGATTGCATACACTGTGGCGATTTTGTCACCCCCCCAGGATCGCTGCTATTGGCTGGATGATCGTCCAGCAAAAAGCAGCCGGCAGGGGAGGGGTTAACGGCATCCTCCTGCAGCTCCCTCAGCTGGCTGGGTTCTGCAAGATTGGAGCCCCCTCAGGACCGAAGATCCCCCTTAGAGCAGGGACAGCTAAACCCCAGGGACAGGTAGGTGTTAAAAGACAGTAAAAGTAAAAAAAAAAAAAGTTAAAATGTTTTTTTTCCCCCCTGACCCCCTAATAGGTCCCCAAGGGTCCTCTGCAGTTTTTTCAGTGTGACCCGGGCCCTATTAAGGGTTCAGGGCACTGCATTTGGCCCCCCATTTTTTTGGGCCGCAGTGCTTTTTTTCCCCATATAACGGTGTGTGATTTCTAATCACACACCGTTATATATAGTATACACCAAGCACACAACACTACATACCCCCCCACACACACCCCCTCCCCCCGCCACTGCCCCCCCCCCCATCGTCACCGTAAAAAAAAGGCGATGGCTCGCCAGGCATTTTCGGCAGCGGAGGCATATGCTTTTCTTGCCTCCGACTCCGAATCTGTCAGTGAGGACGATGAAGATCCTACATTCCTGTTTTCTTCATCGTCCTCCTCATCATCTAGTAGTGATGATGAGTCACCTGTACGGCGGCGGAGATGACGCCAGGAGAGGCTACGCACCCCCCATGATAGTGGCCCAGTGACCGGCACTAGTACGAGCAACAATGCCGCTGGTACTAGGAGTCCGACCCCCCAGAAAAGTGTACCGGAGCCCCCTTACGGTGAACCTGTCTGGAGACCCCCAGAGGGTTATCAGCCACGGGTTCCGGAGTTTGTTGGCGACTACGGAATCAGGATTGACAAATCTGGATTGACTGAAATTGACTATTTCAGTTATTTTTTCAGTGACAGTTTCGTCAATCTGATGGTGGAGCAGACGAATCTGGACGCCCAGCAGTTCATCGCCCACCACCCTGATTCTTTTATGGCCAGGTCCAATGAATGGTACGCCATTGATGCAGCAGAAATGAGGACATTTTGGGGCCTCGCTGCATATGGGCCTGTTCAAAAAGCTAAGTGTCAGGCAGTACTGGAGCGGGGACTTCCTATACAAGACCCCACTTTACAGTATGGTCATGAAGCGGTTCGAGGCCATTCGGAAATGCCTTCATTATGCAGATAATAAGGCATGTCCACCCCGAAGTGATCCCACCCATGATCGGCTTTACAAAGTGAGGCCGCTCATCGATCACTTTTGGGCCAAATTTTTGGAGGCCTACGTACCGCTCAGGGAGCTCTCGGTCGATGAGTCTCTTATCAGTTTTAACCCTTTAACGACGCAGGACGTATATTTACGTCCTGCGTCGGCTCCCGCGATATGAAGCGACCCCGCATCATATCGCATCGGTCTCGGCGCTCATCAACGGCCGGGACCCGCGGCTAATACGACACATTGCCGATCGCGGCGATGTGCGGTATTAACCCTTTAGAAGCTGCGGTCAAAGCTGACCAGCGCTTCTAAAGTGAAAGTGAAAGTATCCCGGCTAGTCAGTCAGGCTGTTCGGGACCACCGCGGTGAAATCGCTGCGTCCCGAACAGCTTGCAGGACACCGGGAGGGCCCTTACCTGCCTCCTCGGTGTCCGATCGATGAATAACTGCTCCGTGCCTGAGATCCAGGCAGGAGCAGTCAAGCGCTGATAACGCTGATCAAAGGCGTGTTAATACACGCCAGTGATCAGCATAGGAGATCACTGTGTGCAGTGTTATAGGTCCCGATGGGACCTATAACACTGCAAAACAAAGTTAAAAAAAGGTGTTAATAAAGGTCATTTAACCCCTTCCCTAATAAAAGTTTGAATCACCCCCCTTTTCCCATAAAAAAAAATAAAACTGTGTAAATAAAAATAAAAATAAACATATGTGGTATCTCCGCATGTGTAAATGTCCTAACTATAAAAATATATTGTTAATTAAACCGCAAAGTCAATGGCGTACGCGCAAAAAAATTCCAAAGTCCAAAAAAGCCTATTTTGGTCACTTTTTATACCATTAAAAAATGAATAAAAAGTGATCAAAAAGTTCGATCAAAACAAAAATGATACCGAAAAAAACTTCAGATCATAGCGCAAAAAATGAGCCCTCATACCGCCCTGTACGTGGAAAAATAAAATAGTTATAGGGGTCAGAAGAGGACATTTTTTAAACGTATAAATTTTCCTGCATGTAGTTATGATTTTTTCCAGAAGTACGACAAAATCAAACCTATATAAGTAGGGTATCATTTTAACCGTATGGACCTACAGAATAATAATAAGGTGTCATTTTTACCGAAATATGCACTGTGTAGAAACGGAAGCCCCCAAAATTTACAAAATGGCGTTTTTTCTTCGATTTTGTCGCACAATGATTTTTTTTTTCCGTTTCTTCGTGAATGTTTGGGTAAAATGACTGATGTCACTGCAAAGTAGAATTGGTGATGCAAAAAATAAGCCATAATATGGATTTTTAGGTGGAAAATTGAAAGGGTTATGATTTTTAAAAGGTAAGGGGGAAAAAACGAAAGTGCAAAAACGGAAAAACCCTGAGTCCTTAAGGGGTTAAGGGGAGACTCATCTTCTGCCAGTATATTCCCTCGAAGCAGGCGCGGTATGGCGTGAAGCTCTATAAACTTTGTGAGAGTACCTCCGGGTACACTTTCAAGTTTAGAGGATATGAGGGATGAGATTCCCGTATTGAACCCCCTGATTGTTCCTCCACTCTGGGTGTTAGCGGGAAAATCGTTTGGGAGCTTGTGCACCCATTGCTGTATAAGGGTTACCACGTGTATGTGGACAACTTTTATACCAGCATCCCTCTGTTCACATCCCTTGCCGCCAGATCCACGTCCGCTTGTGGAACCGTGCGGAAAAACCAGAGAGGCCTCCCTCTAAATTTGATCCAGACACCTATGCCCAAGGGTCAGTCCCGTGCCCTTACCCATGAAAACCTGTTGCTGGTCAAGTATAAGGATAAGAGGGATGACCTTATGCTGACCACTATTCATGGTAACGGCAGCTCACCCGTCCCTGTGCGAGGTACCATAACACCGATCCTCAAGCCCGATTGTATTCTGGACTACAATCGGTATATGGGGGGAGTTGATCTTTCTGATCAAGTCCTCAAGCCATACATGGCCATGCGGAAAACACGGGTATGGTACAAAAAAGTTGCGGTCTACATGGTACAGGTTGCCATGTACAAGGCTTTTGTACTGTCCCAGTATGCTGGCAACACAGGGACATACCTCCAGTTCCAATAAGAAGTCGTAAAGGTCCTGATCTTTGGTGACCGGGAAAGAGCAGGCTGGAGTTCCGAAGGAACTTGAGTTATAGGTGCCAGGATCGTCCCAGGCCAACACTTTCCAGGTTAAGTCCCCCACACTGGAAAGAAGGGACGATCCCAGAAAAAATGCAGAGTGTGTTACAAGAGGGGGATTCAGAAGGACACCACCACTCAGTGTGACACTTGCCCCGATCATCCGGGCCTCTGCACTAAGGATTGCTTCAGGGAGTATCACACTTCCATGGAGTACTAAATTTTCCCTTTTCATTTAAATTTTCCATAATTTGACCCCAATGTACCAAGTCCAGAGTACATTGCAAATTTCAACCCCTAAAACCACTAAATTGCCCAAAAAACTCTTTTTATAAAAAAAAAAAATAAATTATAAGACCTCTGGGGGTATTTTTTACAAAAATGGGTCATGGGTCACTGAGTCACTATCATCAGGGACTCTTTATGTTGCCTCAAATGCGCAGCACTCTCTCTCCACCTGAGCGGGGTGCGTATTTGAGGCAACAGGTTAGGGACGGCCACACACATCACATTCCCAGAATGATGAATCAGAGAATAGGGTTTGGGGTGGGCATATTTTTTAGTTTTGGCTATGCTTTGGGTTATCATTCTGGGAACATAACCTGTTTTATGATTTTATGTCCCACTTTACCCCTTGTTAGTTATTAGTGTACCCCAAGGGGCTAGCCGACTGCCTTAATGAATACTTCTGTTCAGTTTTTATAGAAGAAAAAGAAGGAAAAGGACCTCCATTAGAGAGGAAAACTAAGGAATCGTTTGATGCATGTGTCTTTACAGAGGAAGAGGTTCTACGTTTGCTTTCTAAAGTGAAGACAAGTAAATCACAGGGGCCTGTTGGGATACACCCAAAATTATTAAAAGAGTTTAGTGGTGAGCTAACAAAACCGTTAACAGATTTTTTTAACCAATCAATGGTAACAGGAGCCGTCCCGGAAGATTGGAAATTAGCAAATGTTGTGCCCATTGTCACGATTCGGCTGGCAGGAGGTGGATCCTCTGTGCCAGAGAGGGATTGGCGTGGACCGTGCTAGTGGACCGGTTCTAAGCTGCTACTGGTTTTCACCAGAGCCCGCCGCAAAGCGGGATGGTCTTGCAGCGGCGGTAGCAACCAGGTCGTATCCACTAGCAACGGCTCAAACTCTCTGACTGCTGAAGATAGGCGCGGTACAAGGGAGTAGACAAGAGCAAGGTCGGACGTAGCAGAAGGTCGGGGCAGGCAGCAAGGATCGTAGTCAGGGGCAACGGCAGGAGGTCTGGAACACAGGCTAGGAACACACTGGGAAACGCTTTCACTGGCACGATGGCAACAAGATCCGGCAAGGAAGGGAAGGGGAAGTGAGGTTAAATAGGGAAGTGCACAGGTGAATGAACTGATTAAGCCAACTGCGCCAATCAGCGGCGCAGTGGCCCTTTAAATCGTAGAGACCCGGCGCGCGCGCCCTAAGGAGCGGGGCCGCGCGCGCCGGGACAGGACCGACGGAGAGTACGGGAGCCGGGGTGCGCATCGCGAGCGGGCGCCACCCGCATCGCGAATCGCATCCCGGCTGGGAGAGGTATCGCAGCGCACCCGGTCAGCAGGTCTGACCGGGGCGCTGCGATTGCGAGGATGTTGCGAGCGCTCCGGGGAGGAGCGGGGACCCGGAGCGCTCGGCGAAACAGTACCCCCCCCCCCTTGGGTCTCCCCCCCTTCTTGGAGCCTGAGAACCTGAGGACCAGACTTTTGTCTAGGATGTTGTCCTCAGGTTCCCAGGATCTCTCTTCAGGACCACAGCCCTCCCAATCAACCAAAAAAAATCTTTTTCCTCTGACCGTCTTGGAGGCCAGTATCTCCTTTATGGTGAAGATGTCAGAAGAACCGGAAACAGGAGTGGGAGAAACAAGTTTGGGAGAGAAACGGTTGATGATGAGTGGTTTAAGGAGAGAGACATGGAAGACATTGGGAATACGAAGAGAAGGAGGAAGAAGGAGTTTGTAAGAGACAGGATTAATCTGGCACAAGACTTTGAAAGGACCAAGATAGCGTGGTCCCAGTTTGTAACTGGGGACACGAAAGCGGACATATTTAGCGGAGAGCCATACCTTGTCTCCGGGAGCAAAGATGGGGGGAGCTCTTCTTTTCTTATCGGCAAACTTTTTCATGCGAGATGAAGCCTGTAAAAGAGAATTTTGGGTCTCTTTCCACATGGTGGAAAGATCACGAGTCACTTCATCTACAGCGGGCAAACCAGAGGACGTGACGGCCGTACACCACGAAAAATGGGGATTTAGCAGAAGATTCAGAGACTCTAAAGTTGTACGAGAATTCGGCCCAAGGTAGAAGATCTGCCCAGTCATCCTGGCGGGAGGAAACAAAATGCCGTAAATAGTCACCCAGGACCTGGTTAATTCTTTCTACTTGCCCATTGGATTGAGGATGATAAGCAGAAGAGAAGTTTAATTTAATCTTGAGTTGTTTACAGAGAGCCCTCCAGAATTTTGACACGAATTGGACACCTCTATCCGAGACAATCTGCGTGGGCAAACCGTGAAGACGAAAAATGTGTACAAAAAATTGTTTTGCCAACTGAGGCGCTGAAGGAAGACCAGGAAGAGGAATAAAATGTGCCATCTTGGAAAATCGATCCACGACCACCCAAACAACAGTGTTGCCACGGGATGGGGGTAGGTCTGTAATAAAGTCCATACCAATCAGAGACCACGGCTGTTCGGGGATAGGCAGAGGGTGAAGGAGACCAGCAGGCTTCTGGCGAGGAGTCTTATCCCGGGCACAGACAGTACAGGCCCGCACAAAATCAACAACATCTGTTTCCAGAGTCGGCCACCAATAGAAACGAGAGATGAGTTGCAAGGACTTTTTGATGCCCGCATGGCCTGCGAGGTGGGAGGAGTGACCCCATTTGAGAATCCCGAGACGCTGGCGTGGAGAAACGAAGGTCTTCCCTGGAGGAGTTTGCCTGATGGAGGCTGGAGAAGAGGAGATCAGACAGTCAGGAGGAATGATGTGTTGCGGAGAGACCTCTACTTCCGAGGCATCCGAGGAACGAGAGAGAGCATCGGCCCTAATGTTCTTGTCGGCAGGGCGAAAATGAATTTCAAAGTTAAAACGGGCAAAGAACAACGACCACCTGGCCTGGCGAGGATTCAGCCGTTGGGCAGACTGGAGATAGGAGAGATTCTTGTGATCGGTGAAAATGATAACTGGAAATTTTGATCCCTCCAGCAGATGCCTCCATTCCTCAAGTGCCAATTTAATGGCCAGTAGTTCTCAATCCCCGATGGAGTAGTTCCTCTCCGCCGGAGAGAAGGTCCTAGAAAAAAAAACCACAAGTAACAGCATGCCCGGAAGAATTTTTTTGTAGAAGAACCGCTCCAGCTCCCACTGAGGAGGCATCAACCTCCAATAGGAAGGGTTTAGATGGGTCAGGTCTGGAGAGCACGGGAGCAGAAGAAAAGGCAGACTTGAGCCGTTTAAATGCGTCTTCCGCTTGGGGAGACCAGGACTTAGGATTGGCATTCTTCTTGGTTAAAGCCACGATAGGAGCCACAATAGTGGCAAAATGTGGAATGAATTGTCTGTAATAATTGGCGAACCCCAAAAAACGTTGGATAGCACGGAGTCCGGAGGGGCGTGGCCAATCCAAGACGGCAGAGAGTTTATCTGGGACCATTAGTAGTCCCTGGCCAGAGACCAAGTATCCTAGGAAAGGAAGAGATTGACATTCAAACAGACATTTCTCCATTTTGGCATAAAGTTGATTGTCTCGAAGTCTCTGAAGAACCATGCGGACATGCTGGCGATGTTCTTCTAAGTTGGCAGAAAAAATCAGAATATCGTCCAGATACACAACAACACAGGAATATAAGAGATCACGAAAAATTTCATTAACAAAGTCTTGGAAGACGGCAGGGGCGTTGCACAGGCCAAAGGGCATGACCAGATACTCAAAGTGTCCATCTCTGGTGTTAAATGCAGTTTTCCATTCGTCCCCCTCCCTGATGCGGATGAGATTATATGCACCTCTTAAGTCCAGTTTGGTAAAGATGTGGGCACCTTGAAGGCGATCAAAGAGTTCAGAGATAAGAGGTAGGGGGTAGCGGTTCTTTACCGTGATTTTATTAAGTCCGCGGTAATCAATGCAAGGACGTAGGGAGCCATCTTTTTTGGACACAAAGAAAAATCCAGCTCCGGCAGGAGAGGAGGATTTGCGGATAAACCCCTTTTTTAAATTTTCCTGGATGTATTCAGACATAGCAAGAGTCTCTGGGGCGGACAGAGGATAAATTCTGCCCCGGGGTGGAGTAGTGCCCGGGAGGAGGTCAATAGGACAGTCAAAAGGCCTGTGAGGGGGTAAAGTCTCAGCTTGCTTTTTGCAAAATACGTCAGCATAGTCCATATAAGCCTTAGGGAGACCGGTTACAGGGGGAACCACAGGGTCACGGCAGGGAGTACTGGGAACCGGTTTAAGACAGTCCTTGAAACAAGAAGTACCCCAGCTCTTGATCTCTCCTGTGGACCAATCAAGGGTTGGGGAATGGCGTTGAAGCCACGGAAGTCCAAGGAGAATTTCGGAAGTGCAATTGGAGAGGACCAAAAACTCAATTTTTTCGTGATGAGGTCCGATGCACATTAGGAGGGGTTCCGTGCGGTAACGCACGGCACAGTCCAATCTTTCATTGTTAACACAATTGATGTAGAGGGGTCTGGCGAGACTGGTCACTGGGATGTTGAACCTGTTGATGAGAGAGGCCAAAATAAAATTTCCTGCAGATCCGGAATCCAAGAAGGCCTTAGTAGAGAAGGAGAAGGTAGAGGCAGATATCCGCACAGGCACAGTAAGGCGTGGAGAAGCAGAGTTGACATCAAGAACTGTCTCACCTTTGTGCGGAGTCAGCGTACGTCTTTCCAGGCGGGAAGGACGGATAGGACAATCCTTCAGGAAGTGTTCGGTACCGGCACAGTACAGGCAAAGATTCTCCATGCGGCGTCGTGTCCTCTCTTGAGGTGTCAAGCGAGACCGGTCAACTTGCATAGCCTCCACGGCGGGAGGCACAGGAACGGATTGCAGAGGACCAGAGGAGAGAGGAGCCGGGGAGAAAAAACGCCTCGTGCGAACAAAGTCCATATCCTGGCGGAGCTCCTGACGCCTTTCGGAAAAACGCATGTCAATGCGAGTGGCAAGATGAATGAGTTCATGCAGGTTAGCAGGAATTTCTCGTGCGGCCAGAACATCTTTAATGTTGCTGGATAGGCCTTTTTTAAAGGTCGCGCAGAGGGCCTCATTATTCCAGGATAGTTCGGAAGCAAGAGTTCGGAATTGGATGGCGTACTCGCCAACGGAAGAATTACCCTGGACCAGGTTCAGCAGGGCAGTCTCAGCAGAAGAGGCTCGGGCAGGTTCCTCAAAGACACTTTGAATTTCCGAGAAGAAGGAGTGTACAGAGGCAGTGACGGGGTCATTGTGGTCCCAGAGCGGTGTGGCCCATGACAGAGCTTTCCCAGACAGAAGGCTGACTACGAAAGCCACCTTAGACCTTTCAGTAGGAAACTGGTCCGACATCATCTCCAAGTGCAGGGAACATTGTGAAAGAAAGCCACGGCAAAACTTAGAGTCCCCATCAAATTTATCCGGCAAGGAAAGTCGTAGGCCGGAAGCGGCCACTCGCTGCGGAGGAGGTGCAGGAGCTGGCGGAGGAGATGATTGCTGAAGCTGTGGTAGTAGCTGCTGTAGCATCACGGTCAGTTGAGACAGCTGGTGGCCTTGTTGCGCTATCTGTTGCGACTGCTGGGCGACCACCGTGGTGAGGTCGGTGACAACTGGCAGTGGAACTTCAGCGGGATCCATGGCCGGATCTACTGTCACGATTCGGCTGGCAGGAGGTGGATCCTCTGTGCCAGAGAGGGATTGGCGTGGACCGTGCTAGTGGACCGGTTCTAAGCTGCTACTGGTTTTCACCAGAGCCCGCCGCAAAGCGGGATGGTCTTGCAGCGGCGGTAGCAACCAGGTCGTATCCACTAGCAACGGCTCAATCTCTCTGACTGTTGAAGATAGGCGCGGTACAAGGGAGTAGACAAGAGCAAGGTCGGACGTAGCAGAAGGTCGGGGCAGGCAGCAAGGATCGTAGTCAGGGGCAACGGCAGGAGGTCTGGAACACAGGCTAGGAACACACTGGGAAACGCTTTCACTGGCACGATGGCAACAAGATCCGGCAAGGAAGGGAAGGGGAAGTGAGGTTAAATAGGGAAGTGCACAGGTGAATGAACTGATTAAGCCAACTGCGCCAATCAGCGGCGCAGTGGCCCTTTAAATCGTAGAGACCCGGCGCGCGCGCGCCCTAAGGAGCGGGGCCGCGCGCGCCGGGACAGGACCGACGGAGAGTACGGGAGCCGGGGTGCGCATCGCGAGCGGGCGCCACCCGCATCGCGAATCGCATCCCGGCTGGGAGAGGTATCGCAGCGCACCCGGTCAGCAGGTCTGACCGGGGCGCTGCGATTGCGAGGATGTTGCGAGCGCTCCGGGGAGGAGCGGGGACCCGGAGCGCTCGGCGTAACACCCATTCACAAGAAAGGTAGTAGGGAGGAATCAAGCAACTATAGGCCAGTAAGTCTGACATCAATAGTGGGGAAATTAATGGAAACCCTACTAAAGGATAGGATTGTGGAACATCTAAAACCCCATGGATTGCAAGATGAAAAACAAGATGGGTTTACTTCAGGGAGATCATGTCAAACAAATCTTATTGATTTTTTTGACTGGTTGACTAAAATAATAGATGGCGGAGGGGCAGTAGACATCGCATATCTAGATTTTAGTAAGGCTTTTGACACTGTCCCACATAGAAGACTTATCAATAAACTACAGTCATTGAGCTTGGACTCCAATATTGTTGAGTGGATTAGGCAGTGGCTGAGTAACAGACAACAGAGGGTTGTAGTCAATGGAGAATATTCAGAGCACGGTCTTGTCACCAGTGGGATACCTCAGGGATCTGTACTGGGACTAATATTGTTTAATATCTTCATTAGTGATATTACAGAAGGTCTTGATGGTAAGGTATGTCTTTTTGCAGATGACACAAAGATATGTAACAGGGTTGATGTTCCTGGAGGAATATGCCAAATGGAAAAGGATTTAGACAAACTAGAAGAATGGTCAGTACTCTGGCAACTGATATTTAATGTGGATACGTGCAAGATAATGCAACTGGGGCGTAAAAACCCTCAGGCAGAATATAGATTATTTGACACAGCCCTGACCTCAATATCTGAGGAAAGGGATTTAGGAGTAATTATTTCAGAAGACTTAAAGGTAGGAAGACAATGTAATAGAGCAGCAGGAAACGCTAGTAGAATGCTTGGATGTATAGGGAGAGGTATAAGCAGTAGCAAGAGAGAAGTGCTCATGCCGCTGTACAGAACACTGGTGAGACCTCATTTGGAGTATTGTGCGCAGTACTGGAGGCCGTATCTCCAGAAGGATATAGATACTCTAGAGAGAGTTCAAAGAAGAGCTACTAAACTAGTACATGGATTGCAGGATAAAACTTACCAGGAAAGGTTAAAGGACCTTAACATGTATAGCTTGGAAGAAAGAAGAGACAGAGGGGATATGATAGAGACTTTTAAATAAATAAAGGGAATCAACACGGTAAACTAGGAGAGCATATTTAAAAGAAGAAAAACTATCACAAGAGGACATAGTTTTAAATTAGAGGGGCAAAGGTTTAAAAGTAATATCAGGAAGTATTACTTTACTGAGAGAGTAGTGGATACATGGAATAGCCTTCCTGCAGAAGTGGTCGCAGCAAATACAGTGAAGGAGTTTAAAAATGCATGGGATAAGCATAAGGCTATCCTTCATATAAGAAAGGGCTAGGGACTATTCATAGTATTCAGATTATTGGGCAGACTAGATGGGCCAAATGATTCTTATCTGCCGACACATTCTATGTTTCTATGTTCTATGTAATGCCCCTTGAGGGGGGGGGGGGGGGGGTCCCACTGTTCTTGCTCCATAGGCAGCTGTCTAGAAGCTCCAGGCCCCTGACTGCCCTCCTGTTCCTCCGTGACCAGTGAGCGGAGCCGCTCTATGCCCAGATACGAGGTATGTCCTTACTCCAAAGAAATGTATTTACAAATTAATTTTTTTTTGCTGTTCTGGCACTAAATGCGACATGCCCCCCCCCCCCATTTCAGCAAAGTGTGACTCCTTCTCTTCTGAGCATTGTAATGCACCAGCAGAGCCCTTGACATCCACACATGGGGTATTTCCATACTCAGAAGAGATGGGGGTTACACATTTTGGGGGACATTTCCTTCTATTGCACCTTGTAAAAATTTAACATTTTAGTAAAAACAGCATTTTAGTAAAAAAAAAAATGTAATTTACACATTCAAAGTCGTCAAACACCTGTGGGGTGTAAAAGCTCACCATACCACTTGTTACGATCCTTGAGGGGTGTAGTTTCCATAATATTATGCCATGCGGAGGGTTTTTTGCTGTTCTGGCACTATAGGGGCTTCCTAAATGCGACATGCAAAATTTGCAAATGTGACTCCTTCTCTTCTGAGCATTGTAATGCGCCTGCAGTGCACTTGATGTCCACATATGGGGTATTTCCATACTCAGAAGAGATAGGGTTACAAATTTTAGGGGCATTTTCTCCTATTACCCCTTGTAAAAATGTAAAATTTGGGGGAAAACCAGCATTTTAGTGAAAAAAAAAATCATTTACACATCCAACTTTAACGAAAAGTCGTCAAACACCTGTGGGTTGTTAAGGCTCACAGTACCCCTTGCTATGTTCCTTGAGGGGTGTAGTTTCCAAAATAGTATGCCATGTGTTTTTTTTTTGTTTTTTTTTGCTGTGCTGGCACCATAGGGTTCCTAAATGGGACATGCCCCCCAAAAACCATTTCAGCAAAATTTGCTTTGCAAAAGCCAAATGTGACTCCTTCTCTTCTGAGCATTGCAGTGCACCCACAGTTCAATTGACCTCCACATATGTAGTGTTTCCATACTTAGAAGAGATGGGGTTACATATTTTGGGGGGCATTTTCTCCTATTAATTCTTGTAAAAAAAATTAATTTGGGGGAAAACTAGCATTTTAGTGAAAAAAAAATCATTTATACATCCAAATTTATCGAAAGTCGTGAAACACCTGTGGGATGTTAAGGCTCACTGGACCCCTTGCTACGTTCTTTGAGGGGTGTAGTTTCCAAAATAATATGCTATGTTTTTGTTTTTTTTTGCTGTTCTGGCACCATAGGGGCTTTCTAAATGCGACATGCCCCCCAAAAAGCATTTCAGAAAAACTCACTCTCCAAAATCCTTCTGTCGCTCCTTCCCTTCTGAGCCCTCTAGTGCACCCACCGAACACTTGACATACACATATTAGGTATTTCATTACTCGAGAGAAATGGGGTTACACATTTTTGGAAGATTTATCTCCTTTTACCCCTTGTAAAAATTCTAAAACTGGGTCTACAAGAACATGCCAGTGTAAAAAATGAAGATTTTGAATCTTCTCCTTCAATTTGCTGCTATTCCTGTGAAACACCTAAAGGATTAACAAACCTTTTGAATGCGATTTTGAATACTTTGAGGGGTGCAGTTTTTATAATGGGGTCATTTGTGGGGTATTTCAAATAAGAAGGCCCTTCAAATCCACTTCAAAACAGAACTGGTCCCCAAAAAATTTGATTTTGAAAATGCTGTGAAAAATTGGAAAATTGCTGCTATACTTTGAAGCCCTCTGGTGTCTTCCAAAAGTAAAAACATGTCAACTTTATGATGCAATCATAAAGTAGACATGTTGTATATGTGAATAAATATATAATTTATTTGGAATATTCATTTTCCATATAAGCAGAGAGCTTCAAAGTAAAAAAAAAATGCAAAATTTTCATCAAATTTGGGAATTTTTCACCAAGAAATGATGCAAGTATCGACAAAATTTTACCACCAACATAAAGTAGAATATGTCACGAAAAAAACTGTCTCGGAATCAGAATGAAAGGTAAAAGCATCCCAGAGTTATTAATTTTTAAAGTGACAGGGGTTAAAAAATACGATTTGGCCAATTCGCCAAATTTTCCAAAAATGTTCAGTTTGGTCCGAATTCATTACCGGCGAATCGCTATTAAAAAAGGCTATTTCTGGGTTCAGGGTATTTCTGGGTGTAGAACACTTTGCCTTGTTGTAACACTCATAGGGAGTGTGCTGTGTTAGTGAAATAATAGAATGTTTTGGAAATATCCTTCATGCCATGAGAATGTAGTGACAAGAGTGAGGCTGCTTTCACACAAAAATTTTTTATCCGTTTTAAAGATCCTTTCAAGGTTCCATTATAAAAAAAAACTGAAAATCAGTCTTTAAACATCCATTACAATATCTCATGCAGCCGTTAGAAAATCGCATTATAGTCTATGGGGTTTTTACATTATCCGTTTTAACTTGTGATAGCCCGTTATTAATAATGGACATTATTTTGTGGCGGGTGAATCAACGGAAGAAATAGTGCATGCACTATTTCTCCCGTTACTATCTTCTGTCATAAAATAACGTCCATTATTAATAACGGCAATAATGGGTTAAAACCGATAATGTAAAAATCCCATAGACTAAAATGGGATTTTCTAATGGCCGTATGGGATTTTGTAACGGCCGTTTATTGGCCGATTTTCAGTTTTTTTTTATAATGGCACATTGAACGGATCTTTAAAACAGATACATTTTATAGTGTGAAAGCAGCCTTTCCATATATTCAGTACTTCCTATCTGACTTTTATGTATCAAAATTATTTATTTAAATTCTATTATTTTTTTATTTATTTTACAAGTCCCTCTTCATCAATTATAAAACTTAAACGTCTTTAACTTTAATTTTATTTTTGTTATCTTTTTTTCCTCCTTGCCTTCTAAAAATCATAACTCTTTTATATTTTCATCCACAGACAAGTATGAAGACTTGTTTTTTGTGCGACCAGTAGTCCTTTTTAATTGCATCACTCATTTTACCATAAAATGTATGGCACAACCAAAAAAATACTATTTAGGTGGGGAAATTGAAATGAAAACCGCACTGCGTGGAGGTGGCGGCAGCATGAGGAGACCATATAGTGGTTGAATAACACAGCGTGGAGGTGGCGGAAGCATAAGGAGACCATAGTGTCAGAATGACACAGCCTGGAGGTAGCGGCAGCCTGAGGAGACCACATAGTGGCTGAATGACAGAGCCTGGAGGTGGCATCCGCATGAGGAGACCATATAGTGGCTGAATGACACAGCCTGGAGGTGGCGGCAGCATGAGGAGAACATATGGTGGCAGAATGAGACAGCCTGGAGCTGGCATCAGCCAGAGTAGAACATATAGTAGCAGAATGAGACAGCTTGGAGCTGGCATCAGCATGAGGAGAACATATGGTGGCTGAATGAGACAGGCTGGAGCTGGCATCAGCATGAGGAGAACATATGGTGGCAGAATGAGAAAGCCTGGAGGTGGCATCAGCAGCATCAGGAGTCCTGAAAGTGACCCGGTGAGTGGGGCAGTGGGTGGAAATTCCAGTACCCGGTGATGAAGGTGGGTGAAAGAAGGAGAACTTGGCATCAGATGTGTGTCATCAGGTAGGTGGCAGGATCAGAATAGTAGCTGAGGCAGGTCGGCAGAAGAAAACGGTCTCTATTATAAAAGTGTAAATGTGCACAAGTAAGTATTGAGGATATGCGTATACATAAAACTTAACTTTTAATAATATTCTTAGGATAAAATTTCTGTACTCAATTATTATTTTTTTATTTAACAAAAGGAAAGGTATGCAAAAAACACCATGAACAACCTACCCCACCAAGTATTGATGTGATGCAAAGACCTATAAAAGGTGGAAGAGAACAGCATATAGTCCATTGTAACCGGTGGGGGTAAAAACTTCCTCTGTAAGGCTTCAATCGCACTATTAATTTCCTTCCTGGCAAGTGTTACTTGCCCTAAAAATGGCGGCCCCACTAAGCAACCTCTCCCTAGTTCCTCCCACAAACATTGCCATTTCCCAGGGTTTTTAGTTGGAACTAGGGAGAGGTTCCTGTGTGGGGCCGCCCTTGTTAGAACGAGTAACACTTGCCTCCAAAAGGTGGAAGGGAACAACGAATTGTCCATTGTAGCAGGTGGGAAGTAAAAACTTCCCTTGTAAGGCCCTACTCTGGCCCTATTAATTCCCTTCTTGGCAAGTGTTACTCACCCTAAAAAGGGCGGCGCCACAAAGGAACCTCTCCCTATTTCCAACTAAAAACCCTGGGAAATGACAGTGTTTGTAGGGGTAAATAGGGAGAGGTTCCTGTGTGGGGCCATCCTTTTTAGGGTGAGTAACACTGGTCAAGAAGGGAATAAATAATGCGAGAGTAGGGCCTTACAGGGGAAGTTTTTACCCCCACCGATTACAATGGACCATACATTGTTCCCTTCCATGGAGATATTTGCATCACATTAATACTTGGTTTTGCACTATCCAAATTTGTGAGGTGTTGGTGTGCCACCATGGACAATCTACTCTGATGCATCAGGCATTGGTGCGTGGAAATCCTGGCTCATCCATGCCTGATTGATCGTTACTGGCCGGGCAGGACAGCTTTTCCAGGACACATTCTGCTAGTTGCGGCCACAAATCAAGTTTGGCTGTCCAAAAGTCCAGCGGATCTTCAAAGTGGCATGGTCATGTCAAGTGTTGGCATGGTCATGTCAAGGTATGCCACCACCTGCTGGTTCAAGTCCTGCACCAGGTCCACCTGCTGCTGATGAGTTGTTTCACTATGCGGATCAAGAAAGCTACTTATCAGCAACTGTAGACTCAGGCTGCTTCTAATGGAACTGGTACTTCTCCTGCCACCCCACTCCTCCCCGGCAGTCATGGCAGTGGAAGGTGAGCGCAGAGGCCCCCCAGAGTCAGACCTGTGAGAGGATGGATAATGGCGCAGATAGGCATCGGCAACAGTAACTAGGACAAAATTAGTTTTTCAAGAAAAAAAAACACGGACACCACGTAGGTTTATGTACAGTTTATACTTTTGAGAGGTGGCCAATATGCTCCACTTAAAACTGTATTAGGCTACAAACTCTCCCTATCCCTCTCTCTCTTTCTCTCTCTGCAAAATGGCTGCCAATTATATACGGCTGTGACAGGGGTGGCTGGCTGCTGATAGGCTGCATGCTACATGTGATTCAGGGTCATCCCGCCTACCCGCCTTCCCATCTTCCCAGAGTTCCTTGCCCCATGTCCTCACATGTGGAGCCTGGACCGCATTAAATTGAGTTTAATGAAGCGATTCGCGCAATCGAATCGCAGCAATATTCAGATTCATTGCGTATTGAATTTGGATCCCTAGTGGTGGATGCAAAGACAATTCTACGAAATGCCTTATTCTCTACTGTATTTACAAAGGAGAATCAAATGCCAGATGACATGAGAAGGGATAATGTAAATTCTCCAGCAAATCTCACCTGTTCAATCCTACAAGAAGTGCGGTGCCCGCCTTGTTAACATTAAAAAACACAAATCACAGGGCCCAGATGACATCCATCCCAGGGTTTAGCAGTAATTAAGTACCATGTTAGACAAACACTTGTGTCTTAAATAATGACAGGGATTGTTCCACAGGACTGGCACTTAGCAAATGTGGCACCAATATCAAAAAGGGGTCAAAAGGGGTCAAAAGGGGATTCTGTGAATTATAGGCCTGTAACAGCTGGCCTGTTTAACATCTGTTGTGGGTATTTCAGGATTTATTCGATTCACAACGAATGCAAATATCTCCGCTATTCAATTGCGCAAATCACTTCAGTAAACTCCATTTTACAGCGTTCCAGGCTCCAGGACACCTAAAATGGCGGATCCACATGTCAGTACATGGGGCAAGGGATGCTGGGAAGGCGGGAAGGGAGGTAGGTGGGATGACCCTGCATCACATGCAGGATGCAGGCTATCAGCATTCATTGACCCCTGTGATGTCACAGCCCTATATAATTGGCAGCCATTTTGCGGCTGCTTATTTCATGCCATTCACTGCAGAGGGATAGGACGGACTGCGTCTCTGTGTGTTCCACTTCCAACTGCTAGTCACATCAGCGTTGTGGAGAGTAGTGCAGTGCTTTGATTTTTCTCACTGAGAAGGATTTTTACACTAGCCATAAACCTCCCAGTCACTTTATTTAGCATTTTATCAGAGAGGGACAGATAGCTTTTCGTTGCCTCATACATATCAACCAGCTGCCTTAACTTCATGAACCTTATCACAGGAGGCAGGAATGATTTTTCAGTGCAATTCTGTGTATTTTTTCCACAAGAAATCATTTGCTGCTTATACTAGTTTGTTGTTTTATGAAAAAACGTCTTCCAAGTGTAATGTAGTGCATTTTTTTGCCGTCATGCATGCATACCATATTGTACCTGTTAATCTGTCAAGGGCCTTCATACTGCGGAAGTCCAAGCAATAGTACTCACCGGCTGGTGTTTTACAAAAATACAGAGTTTTTAGGCGTATTGTAGCACCTTTTTCTGCCCTCATCAGTGTATACCGCATACGTACATCTTAGTAGTGTACCATTTTGTACCTGTTAATCTGTCAAGGGCCTACATACTGTCAAAGTCCAAGCAATAGCACACACCTGCTGCTGTTCTAGACAAATACAGTTTAAAGTGTAGTGAAGCATATTGTACTGCCCTAATACACGCAATAAGTATGTCAGGAAGAGTATTGCCAGGATGTGCACAGAGGAGTGACAGAGGCCTAAATTCATCAGGCGCAGGCAGAGGTCACAGCAGAGTAGGGGTATGTGCCAGCCAGAATCGTAGCGAAAGGTCTGAGCTTCCGGTGTCAGCTAGCAGTCATGTCGCAACCAGCAACCCAGCAGCCGTGATTGATCGGTTCACTCAGTCATCCACTTCATCTCAAGTGACATCCGACACCCCCAGTTAACAGTCACACTCAACCCTCAGTTAGCATGGCCCTCATGCTGCTGCTGCCACCTCCAGGCTCTGTCATTGTTCTGCTCTATGGTCTCCTCATGCTATTGCTACCACCTCCAGGCTCAGTCATTGTGCCGCAATATGGTCTCCTCATGCTGAGGTTGCCACCTCCAGGCTCTCTCATTCCTCTGCTCTATGGTCTCCTCATGCTCAAGCTACCATCTCCACGCTCTGTCATTGTGCCACAACATGGTCACCTCATGCTGATTCTACCACCTCCAGGCTCTGTAGTTGTGCCGCCATATGGTCTCCTCATGCTGATGCTACCACCTAAAGGCACTGTCATTGTGCTGCCAAATGGTCTCCTCATGCTGATGCTGCCACCTCCAGGCTCTATAATTGTGCTGCTCTATGGTCTCCTCATGCTGATGCTGCCACCTCCAGGCTCTATAATTGTGCTGCTCTATAGTCTCCTCATGCTGATGCTACCACCACCAGGCTCTCTCATTGTGCTGCCATGGATACGGCAAAACATAATTAAGGTGCTGGTCCCCAGTTTCAGAAATTCCTTGCATTAGGGTCCCTTTCAGGACTCCTGATGCCACCTCCAGGCTGTGCCATTCAGCCACTATATGGTATTCTCATGATTCAGCCACCTCCAGGCTGTGCCATTCAGACACTATATGGGCTTCTTATGCTTTCCCCACCTCCAGGCTGGGTCATTCAGCCAATATATTGTTTTCTGATGCTACTGGGATTGACTTGGATATTACCTACAAATTTTTATGGTAGCATTAGCAAACATACATGCTCAAGAAAGATTTCAACATTAGTCTTTTAATGTTAGGGGTTGTGAAGCCCTCTTATGTACACATCCTGCTGCCTGATCCATGCTGTGTGTTTCAGGAACTACTTGGCTTACTGATGCTGCTGGGCCTGTGCCTAAATGTTTTTGGATGTTAGCACTAGCTAAAATCCATGTTCTATACAGATTTCAATATTCACCTTTCAATGTTAGGGGTTATTAAGCCTTTTTGTGTACTTCTGTTGTTGTCTGATCCAGGCTGTGTGTTTCAGCAACTATATGGTTTAGTGATGCTAACTAGCTAGCTAACATACATCTTCTATACAGATTTCAACATTAACATAATATTAGGGGTTGTGAAGCCCTCTTGTAAACTCATGCTGATTGCTTGGTCCAGGCTGTGTGCTTCAGGAACTACTTGGCTTATTGATGCTGCTGGGCTTGGGCCTTACATTTTTGGATGTTAGCACTAGCTTACATACATGCTTAATTGAGATTTCAACATTGATCTTTCAATTTTAGGGGTTATGAAACACTCTTGTGCACTTCTGCTGCTGACTGCTCCTGTCTGTGTCAATCAGCAACTACATGGTTTAGTGATGCTGCTGGGCCTAGGACATTACCTATATATGTTTATGGTAGCACTAGGTACCATACATCGTCAATGGAAATTTCAAAAGTCATCTTTTTTTCTGAGAGATTGTGAGGCCCTATTGTCTCCTCATCTGCCACCAACTCCAGGCTGTGCCATTTAGACACTATATGGTCTCCTCATGCTTCAGCCACCTCCATGCTGTGTCATTCAGCCACAATATGGTGTCCATATATTGACTGTGTATTGTTGGAAACATGTGGCTATCCTTGAGTTACTCTCCCAGCATTATTGCCATGTTGATACCAGACCAGTAATAAAATGAATATCGCCAAGGAGTAGCAGAAACAGGGAACTGTGGATACTGACCACCGGCTGTTGGAATTGACTGACTATCCCAGGTGGTAGATTTACCATTTTGAAGTTCCTCAGTTCCAGTAGGCTTTAAGTCGTTCATTGTTTCTTGTGGTTCTTCAGTTGCAGAATTAAGTTGTATCATGTTTTTCTGTCCCTCCGATGAGCTAATGTCACTGGAACACACAATACTCATATTGTCATCTAATGAAGGATTATTTTCTTCAGAGAACGTATCTATCATTTTATTATTTTGAATGTCAAGTTAAAAGTTCAATTTCAAAATCCTCAATTTCAAATTCAAAATCTTAGATTTCTATTTAAAATTCTTGTATTTTAATGATCTCCTCATGCTCAAGCTACCATCTCCACGCTCTGTCATTGTGCCACTACATGGTCACCTCATGCTGATGCTACCACCTCCAGGCTCTGTAGTTGTGCCGCCATATGGTCTCCTCATGCTGATGCTACCACCTAAAGGCACTGTCATTGTGCTGCCAAATGGTCTCCTCATGCTGATGCTGCCACCTCCAGGCTCTATAATTGTGCTGCTCTATGGTCTCCTCATGCTGATGCTGCCACCTCCAGGCTCTATAATTGTGCTGCTCTATGGTCTCCTCATGCTGATGCTACCACCTCCAGGCTCTCTCATTGTGCTGCCATGGATACGGCAAAACATAATTAAGGTGCTGGTCCCCAGTTTCAGAAATTCCTTGCATTAGGGTCCCTTTCAGGACTCCTGATGCCACCTCCAGGCTGTGCCATTCAGCCACTATATGGTATCCTCATGATTCAGCCACCTCCAGGCTGTGCCATTCAGACACTATATGGGCTCCTTATGCTTTCCCCACCTCCAGGCTGTGTCATTCAGCCAATATATTGTTTTCTGATGTTGCTGGGATTGACTTGGATATTACCTACAAATTTTTATGGTAGCATTAGCAAACATACATGCTCAAAAAAGATTTCAAAGGTAGCATTATTTTGAATGTCAAGTTAAAAGTTCAATTTCAAAATTCTCAATTTCAAATTCAAAATTTTAGATTTCTATTTAAAATTCTTATATTTTAATGATCTCCTCATGCTTCAGCCACCTTCAGACACTACATGGGCTCCTTATGCTTTCCCCCACCTCCAGGCTGTGTCATTCAGCCAATATATCATTTTCTGATGCTACTGGGACTGGGATATTAACTCCAAATATGTTCTGGTAGCACTAGCTAATATAAATGCTTAATTGAGATTTGAAGCTTGATCTTTCACTGTAAGGGGTTATGAAACCCTCTTGGGTACTGCTGATGCCTGTGTCTCCTGTGTTTTTCAGGAATGACTTGGCTTACTGAGGCTTCTGGGCTTGGCCCTTAAATTTTTGGATGTTTAGCACTAGCTAAATACATGCTTAATAGAAATTTCAACATTGATCTTTCAGTGTAAGGGGTTATGAAACCTTCTGGTGTGCTGCTGATGCCTACCCCTGACAGTGTGTTTTTCAGGAACTACTTGGCTTACTGATGCTTCTGGGCTTGGCCCTTAAATTTTTGGATGTTTAGCACGAGCTAAGTACATGCTTAATAGAAATTTCAACATTGATCTTTCAGTGTAAGGGGTTATGAAACCCTATGGTGTACTGCTGATTCCTGCTTCTGACTGCTTCTGTGTCTTTCAGGAACTACTTGGCTTACTGATGCTCCTGGGCTTGGGCCTTACATTTTTGGATGTTTAGCACAAGCTAAATACATGCTTAATAGAAATTTCAACATTGATCATTCAATGTAAGGGGTTATGAAACCCTCTGGTGTATTGCTGATGCCTGCTCCTGACTGCTCCTGTGTCTTTCAGTAATTACTTGGCTTACTGATGCTTCTGGGCTTGGGCTTTAAATTTTTTGATGTTTAGCACTAGCTAAAAACATGCTTAATAGAAATTTCAACATTGATCTTTCAATGTATGGGGTTATGAAACCCTCTGGTGTACTGCTGATGCCTGCTCCTGACTGTGTCTTTCAGGAACTACTTGGCATATTGATGCTTCTGAGCTTGGGCCGTAATTTTTTGGATGTTTAGCACAAGCTAAATACATGCTTCATAGAAATTTCAACATTGATCTTTCAGTATAAGGGGTTATGAAACCCTCTTGCGTACTGCTGATGCCTGCTCCTGACTATGTGTTTCAGGAACTACTTGGCTTATTGATGCTTCTGGGCTTGGGCCTTACATTTTTGGATTTTTAGCACAAGCTAAATACATGCTTAATAGAAATGTCAACATTGATCTTTCAGTGTAAGGGGTTATGAAACCCTCTTGTGTACTGCTGATGCCTGCTCCTGACTGCTCCTGTGTCTTTCAGAAATTACTTGGCTTACTGGTGCTTCTGGGCTTGTGCCTTAAATTTTTGGATGTTTAGTACTAGCTAAATACATGCTTAATAGAGATTTCAACATTGATCTTTCAATGTAAGGAGTTATGAAACCCTCTGGTGTACTGCTGATGCCTGCTCCTGACTGTGTGTTTCAGGAACTACTTGGCTTATTGATGCTTCTGGGCTTGGGCCTTAAATGTGTGGATGTTTAACACACGCTAAATACATGCTTAATAGACATTTCAACATTGATCTTTCAATGTAAGGTGTTATGAAACCCTCTGGTGTACTGCTGATGCCTGCTCCGGACTGTGTGTTTAAGGAACAACTTAAGGACAGCACAAGACTTCTGGGAGTGATGGGATTCAGCGGCGCTGGTCAGATGAGGACACGTCAGGTAGGTAAAGGAATACTTTTTATTTGAACAATGCAACGCGTTTCACCGCAGGTGCGGCTTCATCAGGCATAACAAGCAGGAGAGGTGGATTTATATACAAGTTGGAATTAACCCTTCCCTGGGTTGCATCACTTTTTACATTAGTTTCAAAAAATACAAATACCGAAAGGAATATACACAATAGACTTGAACATACTTATAAAAATGTATGAATTAAAATAATATATACATACGCTCCAAAATACAAATATGTATAATTACACAGATATCTCGTGAAATATAAATCATAATCCAAGAACCTCAATAAACACGTGTATCGCACACATCAAAAGTGTGTGTGCACGCTCACATGTAGATGCGGTCACTCGGATATCTAACAGCCCACATACATACAAGTATATAGAAAATATAAAAAAATATAAAATATATATATATATATTAAAATTTTTTTTATATATATATATATATATATATATATATATATATATAAAGTGCATCAATCCAAATATACTATTGTCTCAATGGACATATATTAATAGTGCATGAGCATTCTACATGAATAATATCACTTCATAAAAACATTACAAAAACTTGTAATACAATGCATACTAAAAAAAAATGCACAGTGTGAATAGGACACAAGGATATCAACTTTCAACGTACATTTTCAATGGTCTCATTAAGTCCCTGAGGAAATAACGTGACTAATTTATGGATCCAAAATGACTCCCGATGAATTAAATGAATTCGAGTAGAATACAGACATAGCGCACATCTACAATCTTGTATAATGATCTGATTGCTTCTCAGCACAATATCAAAAACTAACAGGTTGTTAGTATTCATTTTTGATCAAAAAGTACAAGCCCACTCGCCACGTCAAGGCCACCTATTCAGAGTGGGTCCCTAACATCCCTAGCATAAAATGGCGTAGCACCGGGCGGCGACCGCCACCGCCGCGACACAGGTGCCCATGGGGGGGGGAAGCGACCCACTGGCAGAGCGGCCCCAATGCCTCTCAAACCAGTCTATAGGCTGCACCCGCCCGCAGACACAGTGCCACGGCAGCAACAGACGCCGCACCACACCAGTGTGAACAAGGTGTAATGGCTCACTTACCTTGCTCTCCCAGTCAGACTGGGAGGCAGCCAGGAGTGAAATGGCCCTAGTGTGGCTAATTACCACCTATATAGGTTTGGGCTGAGGGGGTGGGGAAGAGTGCAGCACATGTTCAAAAAAAAAAAAAAAAGGGGAAGATAGAAATCACAATATGAATTCGAGTAGAATACAGACATAGCGCACATCTACAATCTTGTATAATGATCTGATTGCTTCTCAGCACAATATCAAAAACTAACAGGTTGTTAGTATACATTTTTGATCAAAAAGTACAAGCCCACTCGCCACGTCAAGGCCACCTATTCAGAGTGGGTCCCTAACATCCCTAGCATAAAATGGCACACTGGTGTGGTGCGGGGCGGCGTCCGTTGCTGCCGTGGTGCTGTGTCTGTGGGCGGGTGCGGCCCATAGACTGGTTTGAGAGGCATTGGGGCCGCTCTGCCAGTGGGTCGCTCCCCCCCGTGGGCACCTGTGTCGCGGCGGTGGTGGTCGCCGCCCGGTGCTACGCCATTTTATGCTAGGGACGTTAGGGACCCACTCTGAATAGGTGGCCTTGACGTGGCGAGTGGGCTTGTACTTTTTGATCAAAAATGTATACTAACAACCTGTTAGTTTTTGATATTGTGCTGAGAAGCAATCAGATCATTATACAAGATTGTAGATGTGCGCCATGTCTGTATTCTACTCGAATTCATATCCCGATTAATTAAACGTTGCTAACGATTGGGACAATTTTCCGGAATTTGTTCCATTATAATAAATTTTAAGGAGCTCATGTCCTCATGAATAGTTGAAAAATGACGTGAGACACTGTGTAATAAAAAATGTTTCTATTGAACCTGTGCTTGCACATACGGGATCGCACCACCTGCACGGTGCGACCCACTTACTGTAAATCGCAAGCACAGGACAATAAGTATATTGTAAACTGTGAACCACAATTAACAAAATCTTTTATTATAAATTTCTTTTTAGTCTGAAAGGACGAAAAATGTTGAATCCTTGTACCCTCTAACATTCCGCAGCACAAACAGCGATCTTTATTGCATGGAACACATCCTCCTACTATGTTCTCCTCCATAGCTACCTCTATATCTTTTAGCCTACTAGGGGCTAATAGATTTTTTAGATTTTTGGCCCGTCGGTATGTGACCCCTGGAGATTTCGGAATAATTTGTTTAAATATCGGATCTGCCATTATGATAAACCAATTCCTCTCCAGAATTTTTTTGATTTTATTTGCACTGTTATTATAGTTAGTAATAAAATTATATCTAAAGTTCTTTTCGTCATTTGAACTTTTTTTCTTTTTATCTTTTGGTACTAAAAAGTCTGATTGTTTTTTTGTTTTCACTTTATTAAAGGCTGAATGTAATAATTTTTGGGTATCCCTTCTCCTGGAAACGTTTCTTTATTATTTCTGCCTGCATTTTAAAGTCTCCCTCACTAGTGCAGTTTTTTTCTTATTCGAACATATTGCTCATAGGGCACATTTTTCAACCACTTTGGGTAATGGGCACTATGGTAACTTAAAAAACTATAAACATCAACCTGTTTGAAAAAAGTGTGAGTGACGATCTGATTGTCTATGTTACTGATTTCAAGGTCCAAAAATTCAATAGTAACAGATGAATAGTGTAATGTAAATTGTAACCCCCATGTGTTCTGGTTTAAAAAAAAAAAATTCTTCCGCTTCAGATTGGGTCCCTGTCCAAATGAAAAATAGGTCATCTATGAATCTCCCAAATAATAATACGTGTTGGTGAAAAGAAGGGGACTGTGCCATGTACTGGGACTCGAATCACCCCATGAACAAATTAACTGGGGGCGAATCGAGTCCCCATGGCACAGCCCCTTATCTGCCTGTATATCATATGATTAAAAGTGAAAACATTGTGCTCCAAAATAAATTTAATAGAATTTAACTAAAAAAGAGGACTGATCGGAATTTAGATCTAAATCTCTACTCAGAAAATATTTGATGCTGTCCAGACCCAGTTCTGCATTAATATTAGAATAGAGAGAACACACATCAAGGGTTAAAAAAGAAAAAAATGGGGGAAGTGAGAAATCTTTTAATTCTTGTATTAATTGAGTGGAATCCCTTAAATATGATGGTAACTGTAAAACAAAAGACTGGAGAAATAAATCAACATAGTGGGACAAATGGGCCGTTATGGAAAAAATACCAGAAATAATAGGGCGACCGGGAGGATTAACTACATTTTTATGTAATTTGGGTAAATAATAAAAAATTGGGGTGGAATAATATTTAATATTTAAAAATCTGTGTTCTCTCCTATCTAGCAGTTTTAGATCGGCAGCATCATTAATTAATTTAACATACAATCGATGATATTCAGGGGATGGATCTTCAGTCAAAATTTCATAATAATCCGTATCCGATAATATTCGGTTGGCCTCACTGATATATGTATCTCTATCTAAGATGGCAATACCGCCCCCCTTATCGGCGGGGCGGACAAAAATGTTCTGATTTTTCTGTAGAGATTTTATTGCCATTCTTTCCTCATGTGTTAGGTTATCCTTAAATCCAAATGTCGATTTTTGCTCACATAGCTCATTAAACTCCTTTTGAACTACTGAAAGAAAGGTCTCTAGATGATTATCCCTATGATGTAATGCATAAAAGGATGATGCGGTGTGAACTGGTACATGTTTGATTACTGGTGCTGGGAAAAGGGAGTCAGATATCCCTCCTCCACTATCTACAGGAGTCGAATGGTCCAAAGAATTGCCAACCAGAGGGGGATTAGTAGGGATATTGAAATAACGAGTGAGAGTTAATGTTCTAATAAAATGATTTAAATCTAAAAATAATTGAAAATCACTAGGTGATGAGGATGGACAAAAAGAAAGACCTCTACTGAGTCGACTAATTTCACTTTGTGTTAAATTATATGAAGATAAATTAAACAGCTTCATTGTCTGTTTTTTTGGAGATCTGAGGATGTACACAGGGATGTGGATGACAATGTGTGTTTATGTTTTCTGGAACCTCCTCTACAACCACGGGATTTCCTTTTCTTTTTACCTGAGGAGTGGATACTACTGGGATAGTGTGGAAATAGTGAGTTATTCGGTGTGATGGGGGTTGGATAATCAGTGTTTGTAATGCTGCAGTGTGTACATGGATAGGTCGGGAATCTAAAAAGGAACAACTTGGCTTACTGATTCTGCTTGGCTTGGGCCTTAAATTTTTGGATGGTAGCACTAGCTAACATGCATCTTTTTAATGTTAGGGGTTGTGAATCCCTCTTGTGTACTCATGCTGCTCACTGCTCCTGTATGTGTCATATAGCAACTACATGGTTTAGTGATGCTGCTGAGCCTAGGACATTACCTATATATGTTTATGGTAGCACTAGGTACCATACATCTTCAATTGAAATTTAAAAATTCATATTTTATTATTTGAGATTGTGAGGCCCTATTGTCTCCTCATCTGCCGCAAACTCCAGGCTGTGCCATTCGGACACTATATGGTCTCCTCATGCTTCAGCCAACTCCAGGCTGTATGGTTTACTGATGCTGCTGGGACTGGGTCTGGGAATAAAAATGTTGTTATGGTAGTACTAGCTACACAAAATCTTCGTTTAAATTTCAGAATTCATCTTCTAATCTTAGGGATTGTGAAGGCCTATTGTCTACTCATGCTGCTTCCAACTCCTGGATGTGCCATTCAGATACTATGTGGTCTCCTCATGCTTCAGCCAACTCCAGGCTGTGCTATTCAGGCAATATATGGTTAACTGATGCTGCTGGGCCTGGGAATAAAAATGTGTTTATGGTAGCACTAGCTACCCAAAATCGTTGGTTTAAAATTCAGAATTCATTTAATAATCTTAGGGATTGTGAAGGCCTAGTGTCTACTCATGCTGCTGCCAACTCCTGGCTGTGCCATTTAGATACTATATAGTCTCCTCATGCTGCCAACACCTCCACACTGTGTCATTCAGCTGCTATATGGTCTCCTCATGCTTCAGCCTCTTCCAAGCTGTGTCATTCAGCCACAATATGGTTTCCTTATGCTGCCAACACCTCCACGCTGTGTCATTCAGCCACTATATGCTCTCTTCTTGCTGCCAACACCTCCATGCTGTGTCACTCAGCCACTATATGGTCTTCTCATACTGATACCACCTCCAGGCTCTGTCATTGTGCCGCTCTTCGGCAGTGATTCTAAAAGTGATGGCGGTAATCTGCATGTTATTATGAATAACAGTATTATTTCACTAACCAAGCACACTTCATATGCGTGTTAGAACACAGCAAAGTGTTCTACACCCCTACTGAGGCTCTCTGTAGGCCAGAAATAGTAGTTTTTAATATACCGTATTTATCGGGGTATACCACGCACCGGCCTATAACACGCACCCTCATTTTACCAAGGATATTTGGGTAAAAAAAGTTTTTTACCCAAATATCCATGGTAAAATGAGGGTGCGTGTGTGCGCGTGTATACCCCGATACACCCCCAGGAAAGGCAGGGGGAGAGAGGCCGTCGCTGCCCGCTTCTCTCCCCCTGCCTTTCCTGGGGGTCTAGAGCCCTGCTGCCGGCCCTCCTCTTCCCCCTGGCTATCGGCGCCGCTGCCCGTTCTGTCCCCCTGATGCGCCGATAGCCAGGGGGAGAGAAGCGGCGCCGACAGCTAGGGGGAGAGAAGGGGCCGCTGCCCTGTTGCCTCCCCCCATCCCCGGTGGCATATTTACCTGGGTCGGGTCCGCGCTGCTGCAGGCCTCCGGCGTGCGTCCCCTGCGTCGTTGCTATGCACGGCGCGGCGCACTTACGTCATGCGCCGCGCCGGGGACGCACGCCGGAGGCCTGCAGCAGCGCGGACCCGACCCAAGTAATTATGCCACCGGGGATGGGGGGAGACAACGGGGCAGCGGCACCGGCAATGGGTGCCGCTGTCCCTTCTCTCCCTCCTGGCGCCGATAGCCAGGGGGGAGAGAAGGGCCGGCAGCAGGGCTCTAGACCCCCAGGAAAGGCAGGGGGAGAGAAGCGGGCAGCGACGGCCTCTCTCCCCCTGCCTTTCCTGGGGGTGTATCGGCGTATAACACGCACATAGACTTTAGGCTAAAAATTTTAGCCTAAAAAGTGCGTGTTATACACCGATAAATACGGTAGATTTGCCGCAAATAAATTCGGATTGAAACTAATTTTTTTTGGAATGTTCAGCCAATTAAATTTTTCAAAAGTTTGCTCATCTCTAGTATTTATCAAGAAAGACAAAGAGGCTAGTGACAGTAACATAGTTTTATCTCTAAAAAATCTGTTTTCAGGCCACATATAGAGTATTGTATCAAATTTTGGGCACCAGTATATAAGAAGGACATGGCTGAACTGGACAGGGTGCAGATAAGGGCGACAAAGATAAATAATGATTTGGGAGGATTACAGGACCAAGACAGGTTATCAATGTTGGTGTTGTTTATTTGCAGAATAGATGTCGTAGGGGTGATTTTATCAAAATGGACAAATATATGATGTTTCTTATGATCTTTTTTTACCTAGGCCGATAACCATAACAAGGGGGCATCCGCTACGTTTAAGGGAAAGAAGGTTTCACCATCATCACAGACTTAGATTCTTAACTGAAAGAGCAGTGAGACTATGGAACTTTCTGCCACATGATGTTGTGATATCTGACTCAATAAACAAAATCTGACTCTGGATGTTTTTTTCTGAAAAAAATATACTCTTACAAGTTATGGATACTAAATTTATGTGAATAGAACATTGATCCAGGGACTTATTCTGAATGCCATATTGAAGTCAGGAAGGAGTTTTTCCTTTGTCATGGGACAATTGGCATCAACCTCATATGGGGTTGCATTTCTTTGGATCAACACAGTAGGTTAGGTTGAACTTGATGCGCTCATTTCAACTGTACAAACTATGTAACTATATTCCCTGCCACTGCCATTTCACTGGTGCCAAGTAAACCATTTCCTGTTCCCTGTCCCAACATACATTAATTAGCCACTCAGGCAATCACTGACCACAGCAGTGTCATATCTTTAGGTACCAGGCATTGCAGATCGGAGGTAGCCTGCACAATGGCAATGGCAGGGGGATGAGGGGAGTAGCTGTTTATATCTTTCTTAACTAGCCTGTCCCATTTCTTTCTAACTCTTATCCCACTCGACAATCTCTTTGGTAAGATATATTTGGATGGAAAAAAAAGAATTACTACATGCATATATCTATGTAGCAAAAAAAATCAAAAGGCATTCAAAAATCTAAAGTAAGGTATGTCTCAAAACATAGCCTAGAGGTTTTCATTCTCTCTGAAGTGGTAAATAGGCATACAAGATAACCTGTTTGTCATAAAATGTTATGGTAATTGAGAGCAAAGAGGTTACTAGAAAGCAATTGTTCAAATACAGTACTTTGCATAATGGTATATTAGCTGCAAAAAATGCCTCATAAATGTTCTTGAAACCAGAGGAGAGGATTGAATAAAGCAATTGGCATATCTTTACTAATAGATGACTTAGGCCTGACACTTCAAGTACAACTGTATCATTTACACTATACTGTACATGAGTGTTTTACTTTAGGTGACTGTCTGTTTTTTTTTTTTTTTAACTTAAATAGAATACAAGATCTTTGACAGCAATGTATTAAATTGTGTCTGTCTTCTGGAAGAACCAGCTTGAAGATTGAATTTATTTTATGCTATTCATGCAATAATAATCAATGTGTATTCCCTATCAAAGTGTGATGTCATTTTGCAGGAATATTACATCCTAACATTGTCCAATATTTCCAAAAATACATATTGATGGCATATCATAGTTACATAGAGGAAGATTTATCAAGGGATTTAAGCAGCTTTTTTTGCTTACAAAAGTCACACGTGCGCCTAAGCAATTTTTTGTGCGACTTTTGTGGGTAAGCAAAAAATACCAATCTGCCCTACCTAAGTAATTTGCAGTGGTCCTGGATTTATTATTGCGAAAGTTGCACATAAGTAAAAAAAAAGTCGCAAACCCCCTTCAAAAAGTCGCAAGTGTAAGCAAGGCCAGACTGGCTTACAAACTTGCCTATGACAGCATTTTCAAAAAGTGGCAGGTGAGACTTTTTTGTGCGACTTGTTATTTCTTTCATTTTCACAGGCCCGGTGAGACAAGCAGGTAAGAGATGTACAGGAGGGTGACAAGCTTGTCACCCGCCCGCACATCACCCGCCCACGTAACACTACTACAACTCCCAGCATGTCCTTACTGTAAGGACATGCTGGGAATTGTAGTTGTGTGGCATGGGGGGGTGTTAGTTGGGCGGGCGGATGACAAGTTTGTCACCCGCCTGCGCCGCATGACTACAGCTCCCAGCATGCCCCTACTGTAAAGGCATGCAGTGAGTTGTAGATATGCAGTGGGGGCAGGTGAAAAGCTTGTCACCCGCTTGCACATCTCCCCCCAGCCCTGCTGCATGACTACAACTCCCATTATGTCCTTACTGTAAGGGCATGCTGGGAGTTGTAGTCATGTGGTGCGGTGCGGGCGGGAAATGTGCAGGTGGGTTACAATAAATGTACTAACCTATTTTTCTTGTTTTTTATTTTCCTTCTCATTTCAGATACGTGCATCCTGTGGACTACGACGTTGACCAATGTTTTTTTGTTTTGTTTAATGTTAATAAAATGGTTAACAAGGGCTTGTGTGGGAGTGTTTTTTGGAATAAAAGTTTTTTAAACATGTTGTGTTTTTTTAAATTTACTTTACAGGCTTAGTAGTGGAAGCTGTCATTACTAAGCAAGGGTTTGGCGTTAGCCTCAAAAACAGACTCGCTAACCCCCAATTACTACCCCAGTACCCACCACAAAAGGGGTGCCAGGAAGAGCCGCTTCCAACAGGCCCGAGTGTCAAATATGGCGCTCCTGGGACTAGGCGGTATCAGGCTGGCGTTATTTAGGCTTGGGAGGGCCAGTAACAATGTTCATCGCCCACCCTGGTAACGTCAGGCTGTTGCTGCTTGGTTGGTATTTGGCTGAGAATGAAAATACGGGGAACCCTATGATTTTTTTTTCCATAAATAATTAAATAATAAAAGAAAAACTCATAGGGTTCCCCCTATTTTCATTCTCAGCCAGATACCAACCAAGCAGCAACAGCCTGACGTTACCAGGGTGGACGAGGACCATTGTTTCTGGCCCTCCCCAGCCTAAATAATGCCAGCCTGTTACCATCTAGGTCCAGGAGCGTCATTATTGATGCTCCGGGCCTGTTGGCACGGCTCTTCCCGGCACCTTTGTGGCAGTGGGTACCGGGGTAATAATCGGGGGTAGGCGCTAGCTGTTTTGGGGGTTAACACTAAGCTATAAGACGGCTTCCACTACTAAGCCTGTAAAGTAAATAAAATAAAAAACACATTTAAAATACTTTTATTCCAAAAAACACTCCCCCACAAGCCCTCGTTACAAAATGTTGTTAATATTAAACAAAATAACGTTGGTCATTGTAGTCCACCAAATCTGAAGTAGCCCACAGGATAGACGGATCTGAAATGAAAAGAAAAACAAACAAAAAATGGGTTAGTACATTTAGGGGGAAAAAAGTGGTAAGTGGTAAGTAATAAACACACATACATTTTTTCCGCCTATGTGTGCTAAGAAAATGGTATTCCAAAGTGATTTTATATATTTTTTGCCTTGTGCTCCGGCCACTTCCCCTGGCCGTGAGCGCACTGCCTCCCTTGTTACACTCTGTGCTCCGGCCACAAGCTCTGGCCGTGAGCGCAAGGTTCCTTTTGTCCCCGTCTGCCGGTGCGGCTGGGATACACATCGCGCCCGCATGTGAATCCCAGCCCGTCACTCACCATGCTCCGCTGCCTCTGTGTCTCAGCTCCGGTGTGCGCGTCCCTGTCTCCTAGGGCGCGCTTGTTGGAGCTCTGAAATTTAAAAGGGCAGTGCGCTCATAATCAGTGTTTGCACCAGACCCCGCATTATAAGTCCCTGCACCTTCCACACTTCCCTGCCGTATGTTCGCCGCCTGCCAAAGCAAATCCATCCTGCCTTGCGGCTCTGGTGAAGACCAGCTGCACCTTAGACTCCGCTCCCCGATACAGTCCGTGTCATCAGCCATTCAGGTCAGTGGATCCACATCCAGCATGGTTACAGCAAGATCGGGCCATGGATCCCACTGCCTGAGAATCCGGATCTCGCCACTATAGTGGCTCTTCAGTTGCAGCAGTTGGCCCAGCAGGCACAGCAGTTAAACCAGTTGTCTGCCATGATGCAGCAGCTGCTTACTGCCCAGCAACAACTGCAGCAGCCACAGCCTCCTCCTGCTCCGGTAATACCTTCCGCTCCAGCAGTCCGTTTGTCTCTTCCAGAGAAGTATGAAGGGGATCCCAAGTCCTGCCGTGGATTTGTGACTCAGTGCTCCATGCACATAGAGCTTATGGCGGAACATTTCACTACAAAACGAGCGAAGGTGGCCTTTGTTGTCAGCTTGTTAACTGGAAGGGCTTTGGCCTGGGCAACTCCATTATGGGATTGCAGTGACCCACTCACAGTCAGTCTTCAGGCTTTCATAATGGAATTCCGAAGTGTTTTCCAAGAACCTGCATGAGCTTCTTCCGCTGAAATGGCCTTGCTGAGCCTTTCTCAGGTTAACTCCTCTGTGGGCGAATATGCCATCCGATTCCGTACCCTGGCTTTAACGTTATCCTGCAATGAAGCTCTTTGCACCACTTTCAAAAGAGGACTCTCTATCTATATTAAAGATATTCTTGCTGCCCAGGAATTGCCATCTAACTTAAATTATCTTATACAGCTGGCCTCCCGGAATGATATCCATTTCTCTGAGCAATGTGAGGAACAACTTCAAGAAAGGGAGTCTGCGCTTTCCTCGGCGCTTTCCTTGCCTGGCACCCATCTTCCAGCAAACACTGCAACCCTTTACGTTGCCTCTCGCAGTGGAGGCTATGCAGGTGGATCGGTCTCGTCTGACTCTGCAGGAAAGAACTCGCCGACGAGCTGAGAATCTATGTCTCTACTGCGCCAGTGTGGATCACTTCCTCAAAGATTGTCCTGTATGTCCACAGTCTCAGAGAAATGCCCGCACCTAGGGTATGTGGGAGAGGCCTCCCTAGGTGTGAATACCTCCTCTCCACTTTTGAATTTGTCGGTCCAGCTTTCTCTACCCTCCAAAGAGGTTATTTCTGTTCTTGACTTCCTGGATTCTAGTTCCACGGGAAATTTTATTGATGTCTCCAAAGTACATAGGTATCATCTGCCGGTGTCTCGCCTTTTGAAGCCCTTGTACATCTCTATGGTTAACAGAGAAAATCTGGACTGTACCATGCTATACCGCACAGAAGGAACTGTTCTCCTTATGTAAGACTCCGACCTGCATTGATTTCGGTTCTATGTACTTCCTCACTGTACCTCTCCTCTCCTGCTTGGCCTTCCTTGGTTGCAACTCCATGCCCCGCAGCTGGATTGGAAAACTGGAGAAGTTCTCCGTTGGGGACCTTATTGCAACAGTCACTGCATTCATACTCGTCCGTTTAAGCGGGTTTCACCTTCTACTCCTCTGCCTGGTTTGCCTTTGTTTCTTCAGGACTATGTTGACGTTTTCAGTGAGAAACAAGCTGAAGTATTGCCACCTCATCGTTCCCATTATTATTGTATAGACTTATTGCCCGGGACCACTCCTCCTCGGGGGAAGAATTTACCCTCTGTCTATTCCCTAAACTCAAGCAATGTCTAAATATATTCAAAAAAATCTTCAAAAAGGCTTTATCAGGAAGTCATCTTCCCCTGCTGGAGCCGGATTCTTCTTTGTAGAGAAAAAAGACGGTTCTCTGCGACCCTGCATTGATTATCGCGGCCTGAATAAAATCACCGTCAAGAACTGCTACCCTCTTCCCTTGATCTCAGTGTTATTTTACTGTCTGCGTGGTGTGAGGATCTTCTCCAAACTAGACCTTCGTGGTGATAAATGGAAGACTGCATTTAATACTCGGGATGGACATTTTGAGTATCTGGTGATGCCGTTTGGACTATGTAATGCTCCAGCAGTCTTCCAGGAGTTCGTTAATGATATCTTTTGTGACCTCTTATACACCTGTGTCGTGGTCTATTTGGACGATATACTCATCTACTCAGACTCATCGTTTCCATATCTGCCAGGTCTTACAACGTCTTTGTGACAACCGTCTGTATGCTAAACTTGAGAAGTCTGGTTTCAAAAAGTCCAGTCTTCCTATTCTGGGTTACATTATTACTAGTCAAGGTCTTCAGATGGATTCTAACAAGTTGTCAGCTGTACTGGACTGGCCCCGGCCTACCGGCTTAAAAGCTATTCAGCATTTTCTTGGTTTTGCCAATTACTATCGGCAATTTATTCCTCATTACTCCACCTTGGTAGCGCCCATTGTCTCTCTCACCAGGAAGACTTCTAATCCCAAGGTCTGGACTCCAGAGGCTGAAGATGCTTTTAAACAGTTAAAGGGGTTGTGCGCTGCCCTAATTTTCGGAGCTCCGCTCACAGCATCCGGAAGTTCATTACGTCTCGCCCGCCCCCTCGTGATGTCACGCCCCTGCCCCCTCTACCAAAGTCTATGGGAAGACTTTCGTTGAGGGGGCGGGCGAGACGTCACAAGGGGCGGGCAAGACATTGCGGGGGGCCAGGCATGACGTCACGCCCGGCAGCTGCGAACATGGAAGCCCGCACACAGCGTTCGGAGTAATGAACTTCCGGACGCCGTGAGCGGAGCTCCGAAAGTCAGGGCAGCGCACAACCCCTTTAACCCCTTAAGGACAATGGACGTACTCCTACGCCCCCGTTTCCGAGTCCTTAAGGACCGAGGACGTATGATGTCCATTAACGCCCCCCCGCTAGCCGTAGGTGAGCCGGTGCCCGATACCTGCTGATATCGATCAGCAGGCATCGCGGCATATCGCCCAGGGGGGTCATGATGACCCCCCATGTCGGCGATGGCCGCAGATCGCTGAACAATTCAGCCCAGCGATCTGCGGCGGATTCCGAGTCAATCGGGTCTCCAGTGACCCGGAATTACTGGCGGATTGGGGCCGTCTCTGAAGGCCCCGAACAGCTATAGCCAGAAGGGGTGAGGTGGCGCTGGTGCCACCTCACGATCGCCCTGATTCGTCGGCCGGTTTACCATCCGACCAACCACTCTCCCTGCCTACTTGCCCATCCATCCTAAATGATGGATCGACAACTGTGCTCCGGTAAAGTGCAGTGGAGTTAAAACACAAATACACAGGCCAGAAACGGAAAACTACTAGACAACCGGATTTACCAGACAGGATATAAATACTAACAGGACACTGTTCACAAAAAGGTACAAGTACAAATGACAAATATCAGATCAACCAAACAGGATATAAATATAGGACACTGTTCCCACTGGGACAGAGAACAAACAAACTGGATACCCCACTCCACAAAAGGAGTAGCCATTAATAATAAAGCCAAATAGGCTACTGGCCAGCAAACAGTAAGCTACATAACCCTAGCTAAAACCAGAACATACAAAGTGCATGCTAAAGCAAAAATAGTAGATAAAAACTCAAACAAAGAGTGTTTCATCAAGCACTTCATAGCAGCATGTCAAGCATGAAAGGCTGTCAATCACCAGCTCAGAAGCTAGACTGAGCTGGCCTTATCTAGACCCACCCTAAGAGCTATTTGATGAAAAGCCAAAGGCTTTAACTATTCCCTGGCCAGGAAACATAAAACTGTTCAGACCACCAAAATCAAACGGCAGTCTGAACATAACTCAAAACAGACATTACAACAGCGCAAGTGTGCTCTAGTTCAGAGTGCAGTAAAAGCTTATTGCTTGCATCGGTACCAAGGTCTCTGATTCTTCTTTATCAGAGGGAGATTTATCTTTTAAGCCTCTCTGACAAGACCAAGAGCTTGATATGTAGGAGGACTTCTCTCAGCCAAGGGGCACTACTCATGGCTATATCTAGAGATCGGTAAAGGTCTACACACTTATACAAACTTTTTACATTGTCTGCATTACAGTATCACTTTAAAGCTAAATAATTCTTAGATGCTACCGGTCTGTTATGCATGTTCCATACAATATTTCACAGAAAGTAAATTAAATTTAGATATACATCATTTAATAGTAGTAGTAGTATATAGATTTCAATAGCTACATTTCTGCCCAGTCTTTTGCCTGTAGCTTTGATTTATTGCCTGTAGCTAAGGATGACTTGTGCAAGGAAGATTCTTGACAGTGTCTTTTTGTGTCTGCTGCTGATCTCTCCAGGCATGAGAAAATGTCTTTCTTCATGCAAAACCGCATCAGGGGAATGAAACATTGACAGGTAAATGTGTATAACAGCTTTAAGAGTAAGTTTATTTAATGCTGCATTAGGTGAACAAAATGGACAAGTTACTACAGAACATGACCTTTTCAAGCACTGGTGACACAGTTTCCCATTGACTTATAGCAGACACTAAATGTTGGAGCATAAAATAAATACACGAAGGGAGTATTTATGAGTCTGCACTTGCAGTCCATGTTACTTCCATTTATTTTATCCCTAAACAGAAGTAATGTTCTTAGATGGAAAAAGGATACCTCCTTCGAAGGATGGGTTTTTCTGTTTATATTTACCATTTCTGCTCTTTACTATTGCTGCTACAATGCATTTTTATTGTCAAAAACCCGGGTCTAACGAGGGACGTCGAGGAAGTGATGTACCTCCGCAGACCCGCGCAGGAGGACGTCAGTGATGTCACTCGTCAGGCTGCCGCCAGAGAGGAGAGGCGCTGCACAGGCCAGGTGAGTGTGTGTATGTGTGTGTGTGTGTGTGTGTGTGTTGGGGGGGCTACGCTACCTAATGTGGGGAAACTGCTACCTAATGTAGTGAATCTCTGCTTCCTAATGTGGAAAAAATGCTACCTAATGTGGGAAATCTATGCTACCTAATGTGGGAAACTGCTACCTAATGTAGGGAATATGTGCTACCTAATGTGGGGAAACGACTACCTAATGTGGGGAATCTATGCTACCTAATGTGGGAAAACTATGCTACCTAATGTGGGGAAACTATGCTACCTAATGTGGGCAAACTATGTTACCTAATGTGGCGGGCCTGAATGAGCTGCGACATATGGGGGGGCCTCAATAAATAATTAACTGATATTAGGGGGGTCCTCCTGAGCAACTGATATGGGTGGGGGCCATCCTAAGCAAGTGACATATGGGGGCCCACCTAAGTGACATATGAAGGGGGGTTCTGGAACAATTGACGTATGAGGTGGGGGGCAGGCACATTCTTTGCACAGGGGCACTCTGTTGTTTGTGTCCGTCCCTGATATTATGAACTACACTTATTTTACAGTCTCTGTAGCATAGTCAAATAAATAAAATTCCTGGAATACCCCCTTAAGATCAGAGGACTGTGAAGGCCAGGAAGCAAGAAAATCTTGCTGTCATGTTCCTTGAACTAATCCATTGCTACACAACCATTGGTCATTTCATTGTAGAAACAGAAAAAAGAGAGAGAAAAAAGAGATTGGTGGGCTCACACTATACATTTGCCGAGGTACTTGTACTGCAAAAAATAGTCTATACATTGGTCATTGTGCATTTCCCTGCTGAAAACATCCTCTGATATAGGGTGAACAGCTGCAAGCTGAACAGATGATCTGACCCTTCTAACATTTTTATTTTTCTGTCCACCAAGGGCTACTTTTATTTTACATGTTAAGCTGTACTTTGTATTATCATCATTTATGGGAAGATGTGACTTTTTGATATCTTTAATATTGCATTCTATTAATTTATTTACAAGGATTACTATGCGTGATACACATTACCTTTTAATACTATGGACAGGTGGAGATAGGAATTATGTTAATGTATTTGCAATTTGCAACCAGCCCCTGACACATCATGCTCACTGCTGTCTCTACCAGCGGTGCGCTCGTCCTAACAGGACGCGTCGACCTGAAGACGCGCTGCTACCACGTGACGCACACGCTAGTACCATAGCGACGCGTCCATGGATACCCGCACTTCTGCCCCTCGCTCCGGATGCACGGAGCGGGCAGCGATACTGTCCACTTTGTGAACATTCTTATATTTGCTCCAGCAGCTTGCTGATTCCTCTTCATTTCACCAGCATTTCCTTTCTAATGTTTATTGTGTATTTTGTGTGCATGTACCTTGTTCTTTTTACACTGCCCTCACCCCTACACATTCTTGTGGCCCCTCCCTCTTATGTTTTTGGCACCATTTTGAAATGTATTTATACCCTGTATGTGACAACATGTGGTAGCAACGATCTGAAGAAGGGGGTGCTGTTCCCCGAAAGGCGTTATCCTGTTTATACTTGATCACCTGCCTAATAAATTGATCCAGCGTGGTTCTATATTCTCCCGCTTGATCATTTCACTTTTACTCTGGACATCTCCTTCACTGGACCTCAGCAGCGCCTACCTTGAAAGGGTTTTTTCCACGTTTTCCTTGCTTCATTTTTTGTTAACCACACCCATTTTTTGTAGTAAAAAAACACTCTGGGTGTTTTTAAAAGTGTAAGTTGTGCGGCGTAAAGTTTGGGAGCAGAATTAGTCGCAAGGATGGTGCAACAAAAATGTAGGTGTCTAAACCAAGAAAAATAATTGGTTGGACTTTAGCAATCAAGGCCAATGTGTGTGTGTGTGTGTGTGTGTATGTGTGTATGTTCCAGCATCACATCCAAACGGCTAAAGATATTAACCCCTTAAGGACTCAGGGTTTTTCAGTTTTTGCACTTTTGTTTTTTCCTCCTTACCTTTTAAAAATCATAACCCTTTCAATTTTCCACCTACAAATCCATATTATGGCTTATTTTTTGCATCACCAATTCTATTTTGCAGTGACATTAGTCATTTTACCCAAAAATTCACGGCAAAACGGAAAAAAAAAATCATTGTGCGACAAAATCGAAGAAAAAACGCAATTTTGTAACTTTTGGGGGCTTCTATTTCTACGCAGTGCATATTTTGGTAAAAATGACAACTTATCATTATTCTGTAGGTCCATATGGTTAAAATGATACCCTAAAATGTCGTAAAAAAATCATAACTACATGCAGGAAAATTTATACATTTAAAAATGTCATTTTCTGACCCCTATAACTTTTAAATTTTTCCACGTACAGGCCGGTATGAGGACTAATTTTTTGCGCCGTGATCTAAAGTTTTTATTGGTATGATTTATGTTTTGATCGGACTTTTTCATCACTTTTTATTAATCTTTTTTTTGCGCGTACGGTATTTACCGTGCGGTTTCATTAATTATATATTTTTATAGTTCGGACATTTACGCACGCGGCGATACGACATATGTTTATTTTTTTTATTTACACTGTTTTATTTTTTTATGGGAAAAGGGGGGTGATTCAAACTTTTATTAGGGAAGGGGTTAAATGACCTTTATTAACACTTTTTTTTAAACTTTTTTTTGCAGTGTTATAGGTCCCATAGGGACCTATAAGACTGCACACACTGATCTCTCATGCTAATCACTGGCGTGTATTAACACGCCTGTGATCAGTGTTATCGGCGCTTGACTGCTCCTGCCTGGATCACAGGCACGGAGCAGTCATTCGTCGATCAGACACCGAGGAGGCAGGTATGGGCCCTCTCGGTGTCCTGTAAGCTGTTCGGGATGCCGCGATTTCACCGCAGCGGTCCCGAACAGCCCGACTGAGCAGCCGGGATACTTTCACTTCAGATGCGTCGGTCAGCTTTGATCGCCGCGTCTGAAGAGTTAATACAGGGCATCACCGCGATCGGTGATGTCCTGTATTAGCCGCAGGTCCCGGCTGTTGATGGCCGCCGGGACCGACCCGATATGACGGGGGAACACCGCGTGACCCCGCGGCATATTGCGGGAGACGGTGGAGGACGTAAATATACGCCCTGCGTCGTTAAGGAGTTAAAGGGGTATTCCAGGCCAAAACTTTTTTTTATATATCAACTGGCTCCGGAAAGTTAAACAGATTTGTAAATTACTTTGATTAAAAAATCTTAATCCTTCCAATAATTATTAGCTTCTGAAGTTGAGTTGTTGTTTTCTGTCTAACTGCTCTCTGATGACTCACGTCCCGGGACGTGACATCATCAATGAGCAGTTAGACAGAAAACTTCAGAAACTAATAACTATTGGAAGGATTAAGATTTTTTAATAGAAGAAATTTACAAATCGGTTTAACTTTCCGGAGTCAGTTGATATATAAAAAAAAGTTTTTGCCTGGAATACCCCTGTCTGGTCTGGGAGCCAATTTGTCTGACAATGAAATAAGGGCTCTACGTGATCTTGAACAAGATACTAATATAACCATCAAACCCTCCGATAAGGGGGGGAATCTTGTACTTATGGATACCTCACAATATAGAGAGATGGTCCAGTCCCTCCTTAGAGATCGGGAAACCTATAGAATTCTAGCTAGGGACCCCACTGGCATATTTTGTGAAAAATTGGAACAATTGTTAATTCTTGGATTGGAACAGCTTCTTATTTCTCACAATGAGTTTAAATTCATGTATCCTACCGACCCCTTGATACCAACCTTTTATGCTCTACCCAAAGTACACAAGGAGCTGTCCCCACTTAAGGGACGGCCCATTGTGTCTGGGGTAGACTCTATTATCCATAATGTGGGAATCTACTTGGACCGCATTCTGAGGGCCTCCGTGTCCTCTCTTCCCTCTTATATTAGGGACACTAGTGATCTTCTAGGTAAGATTGATGGAATACAGCTGGAATCGAATATGTTTCTGGCATCTATTGATGTAGAAGCTTTATATAGCTCCATTCGCCATCAAGATGGTTTAAGAGCAGTCTCTTACTTTTTGCAGGCTAGAGGAATTCAGTTCCGGGCACACAATGAGTACATCACTCTCCTGCTAGATTTTTTGTTAAATCATAATTATTTTTTGTTTGATTCAAAGTACTACCACCAGCTCAGGGGAACAGCGATGGGTAGCCCAGTGGCTCCCTCGTACGCTAATTTAACCCTGGGCTGGTGGGAGAGTACTATCGTTTTTCCGGAGGAGGAGGAAAGCAGGTGGAACCCAAATATCATCTATTATGGGAGATATATTGATGACGTGCTCATTGTGTGGTCGGGAACTGAAGAACTCTTTAGGGGGTTTGTTAACCATCTAAATGTTAACCCCCTTGGCCTACGCTTTACGTATGAAATCAATGCCAATAAATTACCCTTCCTTGATGTTTTGATCACTAGAGGAGAGGGGGGCTATTTGGAAACAACTACGTATAGGAAGTCGACGGCTACGAATAGTTTGCTCCGTTGAGATAGCTATCATCCTTTTCCTTTGAAGAGGGGTATCCCAACGGGGCAATTTTTGAGAATTCGACGCAACTGTTCCTCCCAACGTTCATTTAGACATCAAGCTAGGGAGTAAAGGGAGAGATTTGCCCAAAGAGGATATCCGAGGGCAACCTTAACTTCAGCCTATAAGAGGGCTCTGATGGCGGACAGAGGAGAACTGCTCAACCCTAAACCAAAGGAGATGCCTACCGGCCAAATGAGGCTGATTGGCACCTTCGACAATCAGGTGGGACGAGTACAGACCATCTTGCGCAAATATTGGCCAATCTTACTCCGTGATGAGGATTTGACGGATGTCATAACCCAATATCCCTCTATCACGTTTAGAAAGGGGAGATCACTACGCGACAGATTGGTAAGAAGTAGTGTTGAGCGGCATAGGCCATATTCGAATTCGTGAATATTCGCGAATATATGGACGAATATTCGTCATATATTCGCGAATATTCGCATATTCGTAATATTCTCGTTTTATTTTCACATATGTGAAAAATTTGCGAATGCGAAAATTAGCATAAGCGAAAATTTGCATGTGCACAAATTAGCATATGCAAATTTTTGCATATGCGAAAATTTGCACACCAGTCTCACACAGTAGTATTAGAGCCTTCTTTACACCACACAAGCTGGAAGCAGAGAGGGGTGATCACTGTGATGTGTACTGTGAAAAAAAAAACGAATATTCGTAATTACGAATATATAGTGCTATGTTCGCGAATATTCGCAAATAAAATTCGCATTGCGAATATTCGCGAGCAACACTAGTAAGAAGTCATTTCGTGGGGGAAAGGAAAGAGGGCACTTGGCTGGATAGGCGCCCCCTAGGCACTTTCCGTTGTGGAAAGTGCAGGGCATGTGCAAATATACAGCAGGTCAAAACGTTTTCCAGTATTGTGACACAAAGGATCTACATGATGCGAGATTTCGCAAATTGCGAGACGGAGGGTGTAGTTTATTTGTGCAATTGCACATGCCCGATGCAATATGTGGGCAAAACCAGACGTGCCTTCAAGAAACGTGTAAGAGAGCATATATGTGATATACAGAACAAAAGGGATACCCCCCTAGCTAAGCATGTCATAGAGAAACACGGGGGTAGGACAGGTGAGATCTCCTTTTGTGTTATTGAAGTTGTTCCTAAATCAGCTAGAAAAGGCAAGTGGGACAAGAGAATCCTACAAAAAGAATCTGAATGGATTCACAGACTTAGAGCGGTGGCCCCCTTGGGCCTTAATGAGACATTAACCTTTAGTTGTTTCATTTAGGTATTTCTCTATTGCTTTTCTTTCAGTATTTACTCCATCATCTTTAGTCTAAGGTGCCCATATGAGTATCATTATGTGTAGAGTTGGTGAGTGGACAGGGTGGATTGTTGGCCCTGTCCAATCACCTACCATATAGGATATAGGAACCCTGAACTCTAGAGAGTTAAAAAATTAGGCATCGTTCCAATCGTGGTGTATCCTAAAATTGGACCCACGTTTTTATCGAATTATCTAATTAGTATTACAGGTTGGATTAAGTATATGAGTACAGTTGGCTAACATGATATATAATATTTTTCTATCTTTTTATGTATATTGAGGGGCCAGTATATTATGGGGACCATATGGGGAATATTTATGTTATATGTTTCTTTGATAGCCGTCCTCATGGTATCATGAGGCCCCTTAATGTGATCGGTTTCTGGGGGGACATACTAATAATTTAGGATTTTCCTAGTTTGACGACGGAAAATATAGATTTTATAAAGACAAGAGGCGAGTATCAAATGCATTATCCTTCTTTATTCAGCCCAATAGCAGAAAGAAATGAAATGTAATGTAATACCAAAAGAAAAAAGGGGTAGTGCTGGTCACCTAGCAACCATCTACACCCCTTTCTACATTCCACCAATCCTATTCCGACTTGCTCCATATTAACCGAATCCAGCTCCACCTCCTCCTCTTTCTTTATGCAGCTATCCCATCGGAACCAATTTGCAGTCTAGGAGAAGGCCAAAACCGACCGAACAGCAAACACGAATCCCACGGCGGATCCAACCAGCAACGAATTCAGGGACTTGTCTCCACTCGGGAAAACCGCTGGAACACGAACCATCCACCAACCTCCCACGAACAGAGAGGTCCGAAAAACCGTATCAACAGATAACCCATCCACTGGAACTTGGTCGGGTGCAATGTTCAATATCCTACAAAAGAAAACAAAACCATGACAGGGATGGGAGATAGGGAGGGGTGATACTCGCCTCCTGTCTTTATAAAATCTATATTTTCCGTCGTCAAACTAGGAAAATCCTAAATTTTATGTCAGACAGGAGGCTCGTATCAAATGCATGTTCAAAGCAATAACAGCAATATCACATAACAAAATATTACAATACTGACATAGAAACATGACTCTCTGGCCGAAAGTAAAACGTGCGAAACGTGTTTTCCGAAGACCAGTCTGCTGCCTTCATAATGTCTGACAGGGAGCCTCCCGCCTGAGCCACCTTGGTAGCCATGGCTCCCCTAGAAGAATGAGCTTTAAAGACCGAGACATCAATCCCAGCCAGAATCATCGTTTGGCGAACCCAACGTGACAAGGTTGGAGAAGACACCGGAAGATGCGGAGTACAGAAAGATATGAGAAGCTGAGAAAAAGAGTCCGAACGCAATTGTGACGTCATAAGCTCATATGCTTTAAGACACCGCACTACACACAACTTAGGCTGTCCCGGAAAACTCGGATAGAAAACCGTTCTCAGATCGGTCTTCGTCCGACGCGAAATGGAGAAGAGTACACCTAGGGGTGTAAACTGCCTCCTCGATATATCCAATGCCCGAACATCTGACACGCGTCTGATAGAGATCAAACACAACAACGTAGTCAATTTAAATGATAGAAGTTTAAGAGATAATTCTTTATTATCTTCCCAAGAAGAAAACATACGAAAAACCAGGGATACATCCCAAGTAGACTGATACCTAGGTGCAGGAGGACGCTTAAAGCGAATGCCTCGCAAAAGACGGCACACCAACGGGTGTCTACCTAACGTCCCTCCCTCTATTTGGGAATGACGAGAAGAAATCGCGGACCTATAGACATTAATAGTCCGATAAGCCTTCCCGGAGTCAAAAGCCTCCGACAAAAAATTTAAGACTCCGGACACAGGGGCATGAATGGGATCCATCTGCCGTTGTGAGCACCAATGAACCCATAATCCCCAGGCAGATCTGTAAGCCGCTCTGGTGCCTGGAGCCCATGCATCACGCATGAGGTCTCTAGCTGACTGTGAAATTTCGACACTAAGTCCCGGCATCCCGATATCAGCCAAGCCACCAGCCGCAGCTGACCCGACAAGACTAACGGATGTGCTTCCCCCATTGGGTCCTGCAGAAGTGATGGGAAGACGGGGCAGATCCGTGGACAATCTATGGACATCCCGAGTATCTGGGGAAACCAAGATTGGGTCGGCCACCAGGGGGTGACCAGCACCAGAGTGGACGCCTGGGACTCCGCCTGCCACAAGACCTTGGGAATCATGGCAAACGGGGGAAACGCGTACAGCCTTCCCGGAGGCCACGTTTGTAGAAACGCATCCGTGGCCAGCGCCTCCGAATCCGGTTTCCAACTGAAGAAACGTGGTAATCTCCGATTGAGCCGGGATGCGAACAGATCCAGGTCTAAAGGACCCCACAGGTCCCAAAACATTTGGAAAACCGAAGGATGTAAGGTCCAGTCGCTGCCGTCCGTCAGATGTCTGGAGTTCCAATCCGCCACGGAATTGGAAATTCCCGGCAGATACTCCGCTACAAGAATAATGTCCTTCTGAAGACAGAAAAGCCAAAACTCCTTCGCTATGTCCGCCAACATCTTGGATCTCGTGCCCCCAAAGCGGTTGATATACCGCACGGCTGATATGTTGTCCATGCGAAGCAGGATACAACAATTCGACCTGTGGGAGGCAAAACTTTTGACCGCAAAGGAACCTGCCAGAAGTTCCAGGCAGTTGATGTGCAATCGGGACTCCTCCGAGGACCACTTGCCTCCCGTGGAGGACGAACCGCACCGGGCACCCCAACCGGTCAGACTGGCATCTGACTCCACAATCAGATCCGGTTTGGAATTGAATATTGTCCTGCCATTCCAGTCCTGAACATGGCGAAGCCACCACAACAGTTCGTCGCGGGCCTCTCTGGACAGAGGTACTTTGTCTGCATAAGTAAGACCCTCTGCCAACCTCTCGGTCTTCAGCCGTTGTAACGCCCTGTAATGAAGCGGTGCCGGTAGAATCGCCTGAACGGAGGCCGACAATAGTCCCACAATGCGGGCAATCGCCCTCAGTGAAACAAGACCTTTCCTGAGAGGGGACCTTATTTCCTTGCGAAGCAACGTAAGCTTCTTGTCTGGAAGACTCAATATGGCCATAGGGGTATTCACCATGAAACCCAGAAATTCTATGTCTTGTGTGGGAACAAATACGGATTTCTTGTGGTTTATCAAGAACCCCAGCTCTGTGAGAAGGGAACTTGTCCATTCCACGTGCCGAATCACCTGTTGAGGGGATTGAGCCATGATCAATATATCGTCGAGATATATGATAAGTCTCACTCCCCAACTTCTGAGAAGAGCCATAACCGGTCTTAGAAGTTTGGTGAAACACCACGGGGCGGACGAGATTCCGAATGGGAGACACGTGAACTCCCACTTTTCGTCGTCCCAGAGGAACTGCAGATACTGCTGGGAAGAAGGGTGAATCGGTACCGTGAGGTACGCGTCCTTTAAATCGATCTTTGCCAGCCAGTCGTCGGGAAGGAGAGAATCCCTGAGTAGATGTATGCCCTCCATCTTGAAGTGGCGATACAACACATACTCGTTGAGATCTCTTAGATTTATGACGGGCCTGTGGCCTCCATCCTTTTTCTTCACCAGGAAAAGGTTGCTGAGGAAACCCGGCTTGTCCATAGGTACCCTGGCGATGGCGTTTTTGTTGTGCAGGTCCGCGACCTCCTTGCAGATCAGAGCTCTGTCTGCTACTGAGAAGCAAATTTGTGTCGGCCATCTGGACTGCACAGGTGTGGATACGAGGTCTATCACGTATCCAGAGACCACTTGCAGCACCCATGGGTCTGAAGAAATCATGGACCAATGGTGGGTAAAATAACGCAGCCTGCCCCCCACAGGGGTTGAGCAAGAACTCTGAACAGTCCAACCCACCTGTGTACTTGCCTCTGGAGAAACCTCTGGAACTGCCACGTGCCCTCCAGGGCCTTCCTCGGGTCGGATAAAAGGGGTTGGTGGCCACGGGTGCAGGAGCTGCCTGAGGTTGAGGTCTGTCCTGCACATACTGGACGGAGGGTCTAGCATAGGGTTGAGAATAGGCACCCCTGCCGGAAGGTCGACCCTTACCCCTTCCGGCCCTGCCGAAAACCTTAGTCGATTTCTTTAGCGAGGACTGAGCCTTATCCAGGCTGGAAAATAACCCTACGAACTTATTAATGTTCTTGATTAGGGAATCCCCAAACAGAAGGCCCTCAGCGGACGGGCCCGGTTCCTCGGTAGCAAGATGAGTCAGCTGAGGATCAAGACGCATCAGTATAGATCTACGTCTCTCAGCCGACATCGCTGAATTTGCGTTGCCCAGCAGGCACGTGGCCCTCAAGGCCCAGTTCCTGAGGACTCCAGCGTCCACCGATCCGCCTGTCGCCACAGCCTGTTCAGCCAAGTTTAGAATCTTGGTAAGGGGTCCCAAGACATCCAGCAACTTGTCCTGCACGGACATGAAGGATCTGTCCAGACCCTTCTTCGGGTTTTTACCCGATTTAAGTAAGTACTTAATAAGTATCGGGTCCAATTCAGGAGTAGCTGCAACCCTGTTGGCCACCGACGGCCGAGGACATTCCGATCTCAGATTACTACGGTTGCCCCGATCTAAAGGCTTCCGCAGCCACGCCTCCACATATTTAGCCACCTGCGGTAGCGGGGACCATTCTCCAGACCTCGGGTGTTTGATGTCATCAGGGTCGAAAAATGGTACCCCCAGGGAGTCCAATATGGCGTGCGGATTATCTGTAGTAGCAGAGGACCCCGAAGGGTCGCAGTTCGCCTCATCGCCTACCTCCCCTTCTTCGCTGGCGCCAGAAGAGGGTATCGATAATTCATAATCCGCCTCAGACTCCACCTCCGATTCGTCCACATAGGAATCGGGTTTCGTCCGCTTAGCAGAGCGGATAGCCCGGAGATCATGTTCTTCCTCCCGGGTGGAGGGTCTTAAACCCGATTTCGGGTTGGCGCCCACATGTGAAGGGCCGCCTGAGATTTTTTGGCTATCTCCCACCGTCAGTTGTGTTGTGGGAGAGGTCATTTGCTCTGAACAATAGTGGCGTTTTCTGTCAGATTTTCCGGATTTCTGATGCTCAGGAACCGAAATAGGCACGGGTGCCATGGACGGCAGATCCGTGCAGGCCATGAGAGCCTCATGGCGGGATTGAGACACCGCCAGAGAAACAGACTTAGAAATATTTTCATTCATAACCGCCATGGCGGATGTAAGAGCAGAATGAATGGACTGGTGCACTAGTTGCTGAATCTCAGCAGCGGACATAGAATCAGGCATATGTGCAGGACTGGGGCCATCCCCCAAGGTCACCTCCAACTTTTTGTCAGTCATATTGCCACTGAAGGAGGAAAAACTACAGTACAGTACGGGTCTGTGAAGAGAGGGAAAAAGGGGGGGGGGAGACCGTAAATAACTGTTCACTGTAAGTAATACACAGTAGCTGCAGCCTTGTAGTGCAGACAGGCTGCAGCCCAAGTACACAATTGGTTAATAGAGAAACTGCCCCAGAACCTGAGGAACAGCCGACACAGCTATACAATAGATAGCTGTAATTCGGCTAACCAGCAGGGACACAGCTCTGTCAGCGCCTGGAGAGGCGCAGACAGCGGCTGCTGAGACACTCGGGCAGTCTTGCGCAGATCCGTCCGAAATCAGTGATATAAGCACTGAGGAACGGCCGTGTTGCGCGATCTCGCGATACCCTGCGTGCTCACGTGACTCGCTGACACAGCGGGTACGAGAAGCGCGCAGGGAGCAAGAAGAGGGGGCGGAGACGGCTGGCGAAGAAGAACGCCGACGTCACCGCAATGGCGCCGCCAAGACAGGTAGGCGAATTTACCTCAAGAGATAAAAAGCCGCCCGAACACCTGGGAATGGTCGGGAGGGGGAGAAAAAGAAATACAGAGCTAGCGCCAGTAAAGGAGAAAACACAAGATGTAAAAGTACAGGTACAGAAAGAAAAGCAGAATCCGGCGTATGAAGTATCTACGCCGGAGCACTAAAATAGGAAGAATAGAAAGATTTGAGGGTGGCAGAAGAAGATAGAACCCTTCTAGCCACCAGAAATTAAAAACAATTAGGAGCATATACTTATCTGATGTTGCCTCTGCTATTGAGCAGAAAGAAAGAGGAGGAGGTGGAGCTGGATTCGGTTAATATGGAGCAAGTCGGAATAGGATTGGTGGAATGTAGAAAGGGGGGTAAATGGTTGCTAGGTGACCAGCACGACCCCTTTTTTCTTTTGGTATTACATTACATTGCATTTCTTTCTGCTATTGGGCTGAATAAAGAAGGATAATGCATTTGATACGAGCCTCCTGTCTGACATAAAATTGTGGCTATTATCTCTTTTTCCTTTTTATTTTTATTTTTCTTTTAATTATCTGTAATTACTTATTGCAGTTAATTCTTAATTTGTTTATCTTCTATTTTCTATAATTTTTGCCCCTAATTAAGTTACTGGCCCGGATAATATGTACCTCCAGAGTTGTATATGGGATACTTACATCTACTCCCTGATTTTGATATATCTCTCTCTTTTTTGCACTTGGTGCGATGTGGCTGAGATGGAACGCATTGAGTGGGGGCGGGGTCGCACCTACCAATCATGCAATCCCTAGGTCTTGAGCGCCTGTGAGAAAGAGGTGTGGGACGCATCATGATGCGTGGTAACCGGAAGCGGAGATAGATCAGGGCTTTGTTGACACGCAAGCTCCGGGGTTGCTTAGCTTCCCGGAGTGCACGGCCGGAAGTGACGCATCTGGCGTCCGACTCGGCAGGTGCCAATTTGCACCTAATGGAGGATACTATTTATATCATGGTTAGCCACCGTACTAGCACCACATCCCTCATCATCAGGAGCGGTGGTCATGTGCAGTGGTGGTCGCTAGGACAAGGTGAGCTTTATTGTTTTAGAGTATAATCTATGTGAATTTTCTTTTAGAGGTGAGAGGGGGTTTTTCTTATCTGGTTCTTTGATTTCTAGTTAATGTGATGACCAACAGTGGGACCTGTTATGGAGGAGAGTGCCTTTAGAGTGCAGCTGGTTGGGACTGTTTGTGGCTATCTGTCTATGCTAAGTAAGTTTTACCATCTGTTTGCATATGACACAATATTCATTGTCCCTTATACCATATATACATATATATTTTTCTGTATAGAGGATTATCTCTGATTCTTGGATATAAGGCCTAGATGGTGGATTTCTTAACCAAGGAGGAGTGATAGAGTACTTGAATTGTCCTTTGCTTCTCGGGTATTTTTGTACAACTAAGTAAGTGCTTATTTATCATAATATCATTTCACTGGCTATTTGGTTGTGGGTTAATATATGGTATTCATATCATTATTTTACAGTGATAGTCCTGTTCCCCCATATCTGTGTATAATTATACTACAATTGTGACATCTCTGGAGAACATATTGTCCTGAGGTATGCTTTTAGCTGGAGGGTAACTTCTCATATATATTTGTACATTTATACAATTTGATATAGTGATTTATGATGATTTCATCTATCACTAAGTTCTCTTTCCTTACGTTTTTCCCTATTCCCTTATGTTGTATAGTTTATCCTCTATATATCTGTGAGGTCGGCTATCTTAAGGGACATACTGTTTCATGAATATGTTGGAACGCTAATGAAAGGTACTTAGAGATTGTACATGGGATGTTGTGACTATGGGTTCACATTTCTGCATTTTCTATTATACACATTATATCATCTGAATTCCTTTATCTATACTTCTTTTGCCTCTATGCTCTTTATGTCATGTATATTTGCTATGTGTTTTGTTTGTAGCTATATTTATGTGCTTTGTTTGTTGCTTGCTTTTTGCTGTTTGTTTCTTTGTTTCCTTTTTTAGGTCTGAAAACACGTCACGGCAGTTCTTATCGATAACTAGCAGAGCCGAGCCTTTTTCATCGCATGATTATGTATATGTTCTATATGTATTCATTATGTGTATGTGCATCTTTGTCCTAATGCGACCACTTTAATTGCTTTTGTACCCCTGATGAACCGTATGTTCTTTTATTGAATTACGGGGAAACGCGTCGGGTGAGGCATGTATTACGGGGGATTGTCCCTATTATTATTGCACTTTGTGAATTAATTGATATCTACTGTTTTTATGGGGATTTGTGTACATTATTCTGTAATAGAATTTTTTTGTAATAAAAGGTTTATAATTTAGCTATTGTTATTCTTGATTGGTGGAATACCCCTTTAACCTCTTCTGGACCCAGGGCGTATGGATACGCCCTCACACCCTGGGCCTTAAGGACCCAGGGCATATCCATACGCCCTGGCGTTTTCCGGTCCCTGCCGTGCGCCGGGCAGAGATCAGAAGCGGATGCCTGCTGAAATGCTTCAGCAGGCATCCAGGGCGAACGCCGAGGGGCTCCCCTGCGATCTGCGGCGATAAAGGGCTGATCGGGTCTCTGGGACCCGACCGCCCGGTAATTTTGCATGATCCCGGTTGTCACAGACAGCCAGGACCATGCTGAAGTATAGGAGCGAGGTGGCAAGCCTATCACCTCCTCCTATCCCCTGCGATTCTTCGGTTAGCTAACCGACCAATCACAGGGGGGGGGCGGTTACTTCCTCCCGCCCTGCCCGGCCCCTGGAAGTCTGGAGAGAACAGGAGGAAGACCGGAGGATGCGACGGGGGACAGGGGAGTGCTGGGGCCCGGCCCTGGTACTTATCTCGTCCCTGAAGACCCGGATCCCGGCGGCGGAGACGGCGGCAGTGGCGACAGGTGAGTGGAGACCGCCGTAAAGCGATCTGGACTGCTCCATCTGGTCCCCTTACACTACAACTCCCAGCATGCCCAGACAGCCCGTGGCGTCTGGGCATGCTGGGAGTTGCAGTTTTGCAACATCTGGAGGTCCACAGTTTGGAGATCACTGTGCCCTTCCAGATGTTGCAAAACTACACATCCTCAGTATGCCCTTACTGTCCAGGCATGCTGGGAGTTGTAGTTCTGTAACATCTGGCCCTTCAGATGTTGCAGAACTACAACTCCCAGCATGCCTGGACAGTTTTAGCATACTGGGAGTTGTAGTTTTGCAACATCTGGAAGGGCACAGATTGGGAACCACTGTATTAGTGGACTGCAAACTGTAGTCCTCCAGATGTTGCAAAACTACAACTCCAAGCATGCCGAACTACTACTTCCAGCATGCCTAAGAATGTTTGGGAGTAGTGGTTTTGCAACAACTGGAGGCACACTGGTTGGGAAACATTGTCTGTTTCCTAACTCAGAGTTTCCCAACCCATGTGCCTCCAGCTGTTGCAAAACTATAACTACTAGCATGCACTGATAGACTGTGCATGCTGGGAGTTGTAGTTTTGCAACAGCTGGAGGTCCCCCCCCCCCTGTGAATGTACAGGGTACATTTACTTGGGCAGGGGGCTTACAGTGAGTATCAGGCTGCAAGTTTGCGATGCAACAAATTTTGCGCGGCAGCTCAAACTCGCAGCGGGAAACTCGCTGTAATCCACCGCACATGTTACTGTACCCTAAAAACACTACACTACACTAACACAAAATAAAATAGAAAGTAAAAAACACTAAATATACACATACTCCTACACAGCCCCCTCCCCTCCCCAATAAAAATGAAAAACGTCTAGTACGCCACTGTTTCCAAAATGGAGCCTCCAGCTGTTGCTAAACAACAACTCCCAGTATTGCCGGACAGCCGTTGACTGTCCAAGTATGCTGGGAGTTTTGCAACAGCTGGAGGCACCCTGTTTGGGAATCACTGGCGTAGAATACCCCTATGTCCACCCCTATGTAAATCCCTAATTCAGGCCTCAAATGTATATGGCACTCTCACTTTGGAGCCCTGTTGTATTTCAAGGCAACAGTTTAGGGCCACATATGGGTTATCGCCGTACTCGGGAGAAATTGCCTAACAAATTTTGGGGGGCTATTTCTCCTTTCACCCCTTATGAAAAGGTGAAGTTGGGGTCTACACCAGCATGTTAGTGTCAAAAAATTTATTTTTTTCACTAACATTCTGGTGTTGCCCTATACTTTTCATTTTGACAAGAGGTAAAAGGGAAAAAAGCCCCCCAAAATTTGTAACGCAATTTCTCCCGACTACGGAGATACCCCATATGTGGGCGCAAAGTGCTCCGGGGGCGCACAACAAGGCCCAAAAGGGAGAATGAACCATGTACATTTGAGGTGATTGCACAGGGGTGGCTGATTGTTATAGCGGTTTTGACAAACGCAAAAAAAAAAAACACATGTGACCCCATTTCGGAAACTACATCCCTGCACGGAATGTAATGAGGGGTGCAGTGAGAATTTACACCCCACTGGTTTCTGACAGATCTTTGGAACAGTGGGCTGTGCAAATTAACAATTTTGTACAGCCCACTGTTCCAAAGATCTGACAGACACCAGTGGGGGGTAAATGCTCTCTGTACCCATTGTTACGTTCCTCAAGAGGTCTAGTTTCCAAAATGGTATGCCATGTGTTTTTTTTTTTTTTTTTTTTTGCTGTGCTGGCACCATATGGGCTTCCTAAATGCGACATGCCCCCCGAGCAAAATTTGCTCTCAAAAAGCCAAATATGACTCCTTCTCTTCTGAGCATTGTAGTTCGCCCATTGTGCACTTCAGGCCAACTTATGGGGTGCCTCCATACTCAGAAGAGATGGGGTTACAAATTTTTGGGGGTATTTTCTGCTATTAACCCTTGCAAAAATGTGATATTTTGGGGGGAAACACTTTTTTTTTTTACGTATGCAAAAGTCGTGAACTGGTCCCTGAAAAATAGTGAGTTTGGAAATTTTGTGAAAAATTGGAAAATTGCTGCTGAACTTTGAAGCCCTCTGGTGTCTTCCAAAAGTAAAAACTTGTCAATTTTATGATGCAAACATAAAGTGGACATATTGTATATGTGAAAAAAATTTTTTTTATTTGGAATATCCATTTTCCTTACAAGCAGAGAGCTTCAAAGTTAGAAAAATGCAAAATTTTCTAATTATTCATAAAATTTTGAGATTTTTCACCAAGAAAGGATGCAAGTTACCAAAAATTTTTACCACTATGTTAAAGTAGAATATGTCACGAAAAAACAATTCTCGGAATCAGAGTGATAACTAAAAGCATTCCAGAGTTATTAATGTTTAAAGTGACAGTGGTCAGATATGCAAAAAATGGCCGGGTCCTAAGGTGTAAAAGGGGTTAAAATTTTACTTGGCACGCATGGTACTAATATGTCAACAACAAACATAGGATAGGTAATTTAAAGGGGTACTCCGGTGGTCAACGTGTTTTTCCGTTTTTGACTTACCCTATTTGTTTTGTTACATTTTTATTCTTGTTGTTTAGCCTACTCTATTTTCGTTCTTTGTTGTCTTTTTATCCCCCACTTTGTTTTCCTATCTTTGCTTCTATTTCCTGTTTCTTGCTGTGCTGAAAACTACAAATCCCAGCATGCCGCATGCCTTGCTGGTTTGGGGCGGCTCCTTTTTTTTGTTCCGCCCTTTACCCACCCTACTATTTTCCCGGGTCAGCCCCCTTATACACCGCACACTAATATAATCAGCCATGGTTGGGATACACTGGCATACACACACAAAAGGGACTACAACTCCCAGCATGTGTCATTCAGGAGTCTTTAGTCTGTGGTATAACACCAGCATGCTGCCTCTGTAGTCTCCTGGGGGGTTGTAGTTCACCACACCTCTATAGGGCATACACCTGTGTTTTCCAACCAGGGAGCCTCCAGGTGTTGCAAAACTACTACTACCAGCATGCCCGGACACACAAAAGCTGTCCGGGCATGCTGGGAGTAGTAGTTTTGATACAGCTGAAGACACCCTGGTTGGGAAACAATGCACTTTGTTTGTAATATACTGAAAAGGCTAGGCCGGTGTTTCCCAATCAGTGTGCCTCCAGCTGTTGCAAAACTACAACTCCCAGCATGCCCAAAGACTGTCAGGGAATGCTGGGAGTTGTAGTTTTACAACAGCTGGAGGCACACTGGTTTGGAAACACTGGTGTGACATGATGTGTAAGCTGAATAGGCTAGGACAGTGTTTCCCAACCAGTGTACCTCCAGCTGTTGCAAAACTACTACTCCCAGCATGCCTAAAATCTGTCCAGGAATGCTGACAGTTTTAGTTTTGCAACAGCTGGAGGCACACTGATTTGTAAAACATTAGCATACACACACATAACTGGGACTACAACTCCCAGCAGGTGTCATTAAGGAGTCCCCCCCCCCGCCTCCTTCACATTTAGAAATCATCCCCAGTCCGAGATTTATTCCCCTGCAGTCTATACATCCCCAGTGTAAGATTTATTCCCCTGCAGTCTATACATCCCCAGCCTGTGCACTTTGTTATCCTCCCCTTCAGATAACACTCTTATCTTCTCTGTCTTCTTTCAGTTCAGACCTGCTTCCTCAGAAGACAGAGGAGGGGGAGGGGAGATCAGGAGCTGTGTACGTCCTCTCTCTCCCCCTGCTCTGGCTTATTTTTCTCATGCAGTTCTGAAAGAACAGAGAAAGAAAAGCCATGACATGTTGTCCACAGCCTAATCCTAACATGTGGACAACAGTAAGAGATCCAACACAGAACTACAGAATAGTGATGAGCGGCATTGCCCATATTCGAATATATAGATGAATATTCGTCCTATATTCGCGAATTTCGCACATTTGTTATGCAAATATTTGCGTATGTGAATATTTGCATAATCTCGTATTTGAGGAAAAAAACTGTGGGGGGTGGGCAACTTTACTATTGGTTGCTAGGGATGTTGTTGATAACCTCTCACAAGTGTATTTGCATCATTCTAATTGGCCCACAAGTGAAAAGAAGGAGCATGCGAATATTCACATATGTGAATATGCACATATGCGAATATGCACATATGCGAATATGCGCATATGCGAATATGCGCATATGCGGGGAAAAAGCAAATATTCTGGGCCCACTGTTGTTTAATTTATTTCTCAATGATATAGAGGATGGTATTAACAGCTCTGTTTCTATCTTTGCAGATGACACCAAGCTTTGTAGCACGGTACAGTCTATAGAGGATGTACATAAGTTACAAGATGACTTGGATAGACTAAGTGTCTGGGCATCCACTTGGCAAATGAGGTTCAATGTGGATAAATGTAAAGTTATGCATCTGGGTACTAATAACCTGCATGCGTCGTATGTCTTAGGGGGGATAAAACTGGCAGAGTCACTGGTAGAGAAGGATCTGGGTGTACTTGTAGATCACAGACTACAGAATAGCATGCAATGTCAGGCTGCTGCTTCCAAAGCCAGCAGGATATTGTCATGTATTAAAAGAGGCATGGACTCAAGGGACAGGGACATAATACTCCCCCTTTATAAAGCATTGGTACGGCCTCACCTGGAATATGCTGTTCAGTTTTGGGCACCAGTCCATAAAAGGGACACTGCGGAGCTGGAAAGGGTGCAGAGACACGCGACTAAACTAATATGGGGCATGAAACATTTTAGCTACGAGGAACGATTAAAGGAGTTACAATTGTTTAGTCTTGAGAAGAGACGTTTAAGGGGGGATATGATAAATGTATATAAGTATATAAATGGCCCATACAAAAAATATGGAGAAAAACTGTTCCAGGTTAAACCCCCCCAAAGGACGAGGGGGCACTCCCTCAGTCTGGAGAAGAAAAGGTTTAGTCTAATGGGGTGACACGCCTTCTTTACCATAAGAACTGTGAATTTATGGAACAGTCTACCTCAGGAACTGGTCACAGCAGGAACAATTAACAGCTTTAAAACAGGGTTAGATACATTCCTGGAACAAAATAACATTAATGCTTATGCAGAATTATAAAACAACATCCCTTCCCCTTATCCCCTTACACCCTTCCCTTCAATTCCCTGGTTGAACATGATGGACGTATGTCTTTTTTCAACCGTACTAACTATGTAACTATGTAACTATGTTTAAAGTCCCATACAAGTCTATGGGAAATGTTTGTTACTGCATAACTTCCAAATGGCTGGAGATATTTCGATAATACTTGGTCACATGTTACTTATATGTCCACTTAAAATAGAGGATAGCTAATTTAACCCTTAACTACCCGCATTTCTGTGTAAAGTCCCATGCAAATCAATGGGAAATGTATGTTCCCACATAACTTCCATACGCCGGAGATATTTCAATAATACCTGGTATACATATTACTTACACGTCAAATAAAAATTTATGATAGTTAAAATAACCCTTACCTACACCTTTGCAAGTCCCATGCAAGTATATGGGACTTCCAGTACCTTACTCCACAAGTTCCTGGTGAATTTGTCAGTCTGGCTTGCAAGCCACACCACATCTCACAAAGACACGCCCACTGTTTAAGCCCCACCCCTTTTATTATCTACCTTTTTGTGCATTGGTATGGCGTGCAAATCATGCCCAGTTCCACAAAGCCACATCTCCTTCTATTTTCAGCTTACAATATCTTCATCACAAATCAGTACCACCTGAGGACAGGATATGAGGATGGGACATAAGGGCGGGATATGAGGAAAGCATATGAGGACGGGATATGAGGGGGGATATGAGGTCGGGATATGAAGAGGGGATATGAGGACAGGACATGAGGTCGGGATATGAGGACTGGATATGAGGATGGGACATAAGGACGGGATATAAGAACAGCATATGAGGACAAGATAGGAGGTCGGGATATGAGTTTGGTATATGAGCACGGGACATGAGGTCAGTACATGAGCACAGGACATGAGGACGGGATATGATGTCAGGATATGAGGATGGGATATGGAGGACAGATATGAGAATATGAGGATGGATATGAGGACGGGATATGAGGACAGGATATGGGGACAGGATATGAGGACGGGATATGAGGTCGAGATAGGAGGACGGGAAAAGAGGATGGGATATGAGGATGAGATATGAGGTCGGGATATGGGGTCGGCATATGGGGATGGGATATGAGGTTATGATATGAGGACGGGATATAAGGACGGAACATGATGACGGGATATGACGACGGGATATGAGGGCGAGATGGGAGGTCAGGATATGAGGACGGGAAATGAAAACGGGATATCAGGATGGGATAGGAGGTCGGTATATGAGGACAGGATATGAGGACGGGATATGGGGTTGGGATATGACAACAATATATGAGGATGGGATATGAAGTCAAAAGCTTCCTCCTTTGTTGATTTCCTCCCCAACAAGGATTAGGATGGAAAAACCGGGCAACGCCAGGTACTCAGCTACTTAATAATAAATTATAAAATATTACTGTAAATATTAAATATAACTTTTTTTTAAAAAACAGTACACTACAAAAGGATTTCCCAATGTTCATAGAGACTAGAAAAATAAATATGGTCTGTCTCTTGGTAAAATGAAATTTGGAGCTTAAACTCACCAACCAAATGATGGCCTTCAACCAATAGGATGTGATGGCAGAGCTTTCCTTGACCAGGAACTTTGTTGTTCATCAGGAGAAAATTAAGGCTATGTTCACACAGTGTAATTTTAGAACGAAATAGGAAGCAAAAATTCCACATGAAAATTCTGTTGCAGCAGTCCCAGAGTTTATGCTGTGGTAACATATGCCGTGGAAATTCCAATTACAGCCTTTGCGGGGTCTGGAGAATCCACAGCACATTTCTAAGCGGTCGTGGCACTTAGAAATGCACTGTTTGCTTAGAGAGCAATGCATTTCGGAGAGGATTCTGCAGGTACCAGTGACAGCATGTTCTGCCACCACACACTGTCTGAGGAATGTCTACCTGGAAATTAGTTATGGAAATTTGGCCATGTGAATATAGCCTAAGGGAGAAATTTAAAGGGAACCTGTCAGAGGTTTCATGCTGCCAAACCATGAGCGGCAAGAAATACAGACGGGTCCCCTTACAAGAACAATATATCATTTAGAAGAGAAATCATATGTTTAAAACTGTCTGGGAGTGGGGTTTGGAGTCACTGGAGAAGCCCCTGGCTGCATCTCCTCCTGCTCCAGATCTAATTGAAAGGTCTCTTGATATTTGTGCATAAGCAGAGATCTATCTACTTTAAAGCACAAAATTTTAGTTTCAGCACTGTCATAAACACATTGGGGGGAATTTATCATTGCATACATTTTTTGGGGGGTGTCAAAAAGGCAAATTTTTTTGTAACTTGAATAAACTGCACAACATTTTTTCAAAACCTTTCCTTTACAACAACTTGAAAGGAGCATAGCATTGATAGATTTTTTCTGTGGTCAGTGATTTACTACAACGCAAAATACTTTGCTGCAATCACAAATACACACCAGTCCGGGTATGGCTTACAAAACTAGCTGTGGACAGCCTTTTAAAATGGCTTACATTTTTGTGGAACAGGTTAAAAAGTCACAACAGAGAAGCCATACAAAGTGGTATCCTGAAGTGTTTGTTTTTTTTCCTACAAAAAATGTGTACTAGCACCATATTAATCACTAGTGTTGAGCGGCATAGGCCATATTCGAATTCGCGATATTTCGCGAATATATGGACGAATGTTCGTCATATATTCGCAAAATTTGCGTTTATTTTAGCATATGCGAAAATTTGCATGTGCTAAAATTTGCATATGCGGAAATTTGCATATATGAAACATTTGCATATGCGGAAATTTGTATATGCAAATGTTAGCACATGCGAAAATTTGCACGCCAGTCTCACACAGTAGTATTACGGCCTTCTTTACACCACACAAGCTGGAAGCAGAGAGGGATGATGAACACTGTGATGTGTACTGTGAAAAAAAAATAAGAATATTCGTAATTGCGAATATATAGTGCTATATTCGCGAATATGCGATATTCACGAATAAAATTCGAATTGCGGAGGGGCGTGTCCTGCTATGGCACGTGTAAGACGCTAGAAAGAAGAGCTCCGTCTCCCAGGCCTGCAAAACAGGGGAAATCAATACCTCACATGGTCGCCAGGAGATCGGGGAAGAGGGGGCGATCTGCAGGAGCACCCAGGGTTACGGGGACCCCGATCCACAACTTCTTCAGCCCACTGAGTGAGCTAACGGAACCGCCACAGAAGATGCCTGCGCAATCCAAGATGGCGCGGGACCAACGGGATCCAGGAGCTCCCGCCCATTCCCCTCCAGCCACGAGACAGCGCGCCGCGGCCTCAGGAGCGGCTTCACAGGGGACCCCGCTGCCTGCTCTTCTGGACTTGCCCTCCCGGGATCGCCGTGGAACGGAGCAGCTGCCGCGACCTTCCGACAGAGCAGAGGACAGACCCCGGCCTCTACAGCAGCAGCTGAGCGGCTGCCTTCCCTCAGACGGCCGCCATCAGGAGAGAAGCGGCGTGAGGCAGGAGGGACCACGGGAGGAGGTGAGTGCTAGGGGGGTCCTAGCCACACAACCATCTGAGTCCCTGGCTCCTCTGTCCTCAGTCATGATGGAGGGATGCTGGGCCCCCTCGCCATCCCTGAGCATCCCCTCCATATTTAGGAGCCAGGAGGGGCCCCCCTCGCCCCCCTCCCCGCTATACCCCTCTGAGATGGAACCCGGGCAGGAGCAATCATATTCAGCTGGCCCGCACACTGCTACCCTTGGAACCCCCCTGGAACACCCAGGACACTCATCACCCTGGCTTTCTCCCTCTGTGGCCCCCAACCTGATTATTGCAGATAGGGGTCCAGCCCCTCGCCCACAGCAACAGCAGAGGGTCCCAGAACCAGCAACACCATCTCACCAAGGGCCCCAGGGCTCTCAGGACAGTGTGTATCTTGCATCCTCCCTTCCACCTCCTGCCCAGGCGGTTGCACTTTTAAAGGGACATCCCAAATTACAAGCATTACTGGCACTACTGCCCACCAAGGCGGACTTGTCTGCATTGGCCTCTGATCTCAAATTTGCGTGGCGCCAAGATCTACAACCCGTTCAGCGTGAAGTGGCGGACTTGCAGGGCAGGATGACGGTGCTGGAGGACTTTAAAGAATCTGTCACTGTCTCATTGAAAGATATGCAAACGGCACTGAATGCCCAGACGTCCACTCACCATGCATTTGCGGATCATCTGGACGACATTGAAAACAGGAATCGCAGAAACAACGTCCGCATACGGGGCCTCCCTGAGGCGACCAGAACGCCTGACCTACACGCTACGATTACTGGAGTCTTCAATATGATCCTGGGACGTCCTCCAGAGACCCACATCGAGCTTGATAGGGTGCATAGAGCGTTGAGGGCACCCAGTACTGACCCGACCCGCCCCCGAGACGTCGTCTGCCGCATTCATAAATATACTGTGAAAGAGCAAATCATGCAGAAGGTGCGACAACAAGGAGACATTGGCTTTGATGGTGCCGTTTTGCAAATATACCCGGATCTATCACGCCGCACTCTCCGCCAAAGAGCACTTCTGCGCCCACTCCTACGCCTGCTACAGGAACGTAACATTCAATATCGGTGGGGGTTCCCGTTTGCGCTACATGTCACGTCTGGCAACCTGACTGCATCTCTGAGACATCCTGGGGACTTGTCTAACTTTCTGGATACTCTGGGACTTCCGCCTCTCACCTTGCCTGACTGGATTGCCTTCCTGAGGGACCCATATGCCCCTCCACCGGCCTTGCGATCGTCGCAACGCTCCTCGACTCGGCGAATGGCTACTAGAGATCCGCTCCCCCAGAGGCAAAGGAGACCGCCTTTCAGACCGGAACCTGGAGACATGGAACCTTAAGCGACTGCTACTTGAGGTGAAACTCCGGTTCCCCAGGCTGGACTAGTCATGAACAGTACACATCCCCTCCAGTTTTGCCATATGGCCAGAAATCAAGCCCCCCCTCCAGTGGATAATCCCAGTTCCTACTTTGCCTCTGTCCCTTCCATCCCCCTGCCCCGCCCCCCCCCCCCCCCTCAGATTCCTGGAGCTTCATACCGACCATGGCTTGGACTGTAAGCACTTCCCCCTTATATCTCTAGTTCAGTTGAAGTGCTTTAAAACCCTGGTGTAGACGGGCTCAACGGATAGGTTAATCTTTCCAGCGGATAGTTGATTGACAGGATTGTCTTACTGCTATAGTTTAACTCCCCCACCTAGGGTTGGTGTAGGTCACATACACCTGTTTAGCAGAAGTTTTGTTCTGCAGATAGCTAAGATTGCAGGTTGACTTGCTTTTATTTTTTCTCGTTTTGTTTTGTTCTCTTATTTTATTTTTAATTTTCTTTGTTTTTTTATTTATTTTTTTTGTTTCTTCCTGTCTCTTTCCCTTTGCCTCACTTATCTAACCTCCCTCTTCCCCCTGTGTGTTTTCCTATCCTCTGTCTAGGCCTCGGGACTCACCGCTGACCCCTCCACTCCGTGCCTCTGCTCCCGGACTCCAAGATCACAGGTACTATGTCAGACATTAAGATTACTACATTAAATGTCCAGGGCTTCAACACTCCGGAAAAGAGATCCCAGGTCCTCTACCACCTACACAAACACCATACCAAAATTTTATGTATTCAAGAAACTCACTTCAAGACAAATCACATGCCGGAGCGTCTTGGCCGATACTTCACCACTTGGTTCCACAGCACAAACCCTGAGTCTCGTTCGAAGGGGGTTTCGATTGGTTTCCATCGTTCCCTGCCCTTCACTGCCTTGGACGTCAAAGTTGATCCTGGCGCCAGGTATCTATTTGTTAAGGGGATGATCCTGGAACAAGTGGTGACAGTGGCGACAATATACGCTCCTAATACCTTGCAAATCCCATTCCTAACGCAAACGCTAGAGGACTTATCCTCCTTCACCCAGGGTATGCTGATACTGGGGGGTGACCTGAACCTGGCCTTGCAACCCATGCTGGACGCTTCCACGCAGCGCTCGGCTGTCTCGTACGGTCAACTTAGTAAGCTCAGGAAACTTTTACATACCATGCAGTTGTGTGATGTGTGGAGGCTCCAGCATGCCACTGACCGAGACTACACCTACTACTCCAGCCCCCATAACTCGTACAGCCGACTGGACTACATTTTCCTCCCGCACTTTTACCTACCCAGACTGTCTTCATCCCAAATCGGGAACCTTTTCTTGTCTGATCATGCACCAGTTCACTGCACACTCTTCCTCCCCACCCTTAGTACACCGTGATTTAATTGGCGTTTGAACGAATCCTTGCTACTGGACTCGCTTTGCCTGTCTGACCTAAAATCCACAGTGGTCCACTTTGTATCTGACCACGCCACTGACGACACGCCGCTCCCCACCCAATGGGTAGCACTTAAATGCGTGCTGAGGGGGGTTCTGATTAGACACGGTTCGCGTCTCAAAAGGGAGAGGTCAGACAGGCTACGGCGATTACTGGAGTTACTGACATCCCTAGAAGCCCAACATAAGAGATCATTGTAGGAGCAGTCCTTTCGAGCCGTTATTAAAACCCGTCATGAAATTTGTTCTCTTTTAAATGACAGCTACAAGTACTATCGGCAACACTGCTCGAAAGCCTTCTACGAGTGGGGCAACAAACCCGGGAGGTATTTAGCCAGGGCATTGAGAGACAGGAGGGCGACACTTTATATCCCTTCCATCTCCTCCCCACCCAACGGGAAATCATTCCTTACAAAGGATATCCTGGCTGCCTTTGAGCGATATTATACCGACCTTTATAATCTCCCCCCACCGGCCGACACTCTCCCCTCCTCCTCACCTCCTCTTTCCCTGACTGACTAAATTACCAACACTGCCCTCCCTGGCTTGTCTGAGGAGAGCGTTGCGTCCTTGGAGGCCCCATTCATGGAGGAGGAGCTGTCCACAGCAATAACGAACCTCCCGTCCGGTAAAAAGCCCGGGCCCTGACGGTTATACCGTCAAGTTCTATAAAGCCTTGAAAGGGGATCTGCTCCCCCTCCTGCGTGGGGCTCTCAATGTGATCTCCCATGAGATTTCTTTTCCACACGATGCCTTAGACGCCCACATCACTGTAATACCCAAGGAGGGCAGAGATCCCAACTTGTGCGCCAGCTACCGCCCCATTTCATTATTAAATGTAGATACAAAATTGTTCGCCAAGTTACTGGCGAACCGAATGGCTGCCGTTCTGGGCCCCCTGATTCACCCTGACCAATCTGGCTTTGTTAAATTGAGAGAGACTCGCAACAATACCATTAGAGCATTCTCTATCATTCACTTAGCTAAGACATCTCGCCAGAAGCTGATGTTACTGTCGCTCGATGCCGAAAAGGCATTTGACAGGGTGGACTGGGGGTTCATGAGGGCCACCCTTGCTCAAATTGGTTTAGGCCCTGCGATGATGGGACGTATCATGGCCCTCTACTCAAACCCTCAGGCGAAGGTGAGAGTTAACGGCTCGCTCTCCTCCCCCATACCAATCCGTAATGGTACGAGACAGGGGTGTCCGCTCTCCCCCTTGCTTTATGTTTTATGTATGGAGCACCTGTTGAACGCTCTGAGACTGGACCCCGCTATCATGGGGTTCCAGCGGGGGGGTGAGAGCCACATCTGCTCGGCATACGCGGATGACTTGCTCCTCTACGTCGCAACACCACAGTCATCCCTGCCCGCCATATTACAGACCATACAGACGTACTCGCACTTCAGTAATCATAAAATTAATCTTGATAAGAGCGTGGCCCTTAATGTCAGTCTTCCCAGGGAGCAGGTGACCCAACTTAAGAAGGATCACCCTTTCCGCTGGAATTCCTCGTCCATTAAATACTTAGGGGTTCAGGTACCGGTGGACCTGTCTGACAGTTTCACCCTCAATTTTCAACCGGTAGGGACCGCGATCGACAGCGACCTGCGCAAATGGACCAAGGGGACTTTCTCATGGTTTGGGAGGGTGAACATTCTTAAAATGAATGTTCTCCCAAGGCTGCTCTACTTATTCCAGACAATACCCATAACTCTCCCCCTTGCCTTCTTCAAGAAGTTAGAAGCGCTATTCAGGACCTTCATATGGGCGGGCAGACCGTCGAGGATAGCCAGACAAATCCTGACCAGGCGTAAGCAGGCGGGGGGCTTGGCAGTCCCGGACTGTAAGGCCTACTATATCGCAGCTACGTTGGTGAGATTGCTGGACTACTTCCATGGCCACACGTCCAAGAGGTGGGTGGGGGCCGAGGTAGACGTTAACAAACATTTTGCTTCCTTTCCATGGTTGCCCCAGGGGGCCACGTCGTCAGGGCTCTGCAGTGACTTACCTTGGGTGTCTCGAGAGTTGGTCACGACATACCGTAGATATGTTGCGGGTGGGGGATTGATAACGCCCAATGGACCATTAACTCCGGTCACCGGCAATCCCCTCTTTCCTCCTGGACTACAGCGCACTGAGTTCCTGGGTAGAACCGGCCAGGCGCTCCTTCCATTGGGCTCCTTTCTGGACGGGACAAGACTGAAACCCTATACGGACTTGGTTCCAGAGCAATCTCGTACACCGCTAACCCATATGCAATACTTACAGTTGGACCACTTTATACAGACCGCGGGACTGACCTTACATCTAACCAGACCACTCTCACCTCTGGAACGGATGTGCACTTCTGACTCCATGCCTCTCAGACCGGTCTCCCAGATCTACAATCTGCTGATGGATGAGACTGAGCGATCCCCACCTAGATTTGTGGGGGCGTGGGAGTCAGAGCTGCACACGACCTTCTCACCGTCTGACTGGTCGATGGCCTTTACTTTATGTCATCGCTTGTCTATCTCTTGTAGGGCTCAGGAGACGAATTATAAGCTCTTATCCCGGTGGTACAGGGTCCCAACTATACTACACCACATGTTTCCCTCGATACCAGACTCATGTTGGCGCTGCGGTGAGCCTGAGGGGACGATGACACATATTTGGTGGTCGTGTCCCTCACTTGCCAGTTTCTGGGAAGCGGTAGTTGCCCGCATCGCCTCCATATCTGGGGTTTCCTACCCAAATGACCCTAAGGTCCTTCTTTTGTCCATTTTGCCTGCCACCAGGAAGACCCCTTCAAGGACATTGGCTCATTTCCTACTGATAGCGGCGAGAACTGTTATACCTAGGCACTGGAGGGACACACATGCCCCCACCATCTCTGAATGGTACAAGGAGATTCTTTTCCTGTGCCGCATGGAGGAGTTGATGGCGAACTCCTCTGGTAGGCAGGACAAGTACACCAAGATCTGGCTCCCCTGGCTTGCTTTCCTTGAATCACCACTTTACACGACTGATGGTGGGGTATGACGGGGACATGGACCCTCGGAGAGCAGAGGATGGACTGTCGGGCGGTGGATGTGCTACGCAGTTGTTGTCTGAGTGAGTACCCGAGTTCTATTGTCCTTCCCTTACAGCCTTGTGTGTTCTCTTTTTCGCCCCCCACTGATGTTTCTAATCCCTTCTGCAGCTTTTCTCACCTACCTATTCCTGTGGATATGACCTCCCGAGCTCGTTGTCATGGAGCATCCTTCCTTTCATGCGTTTTTCAGCTCGCTTCTCCAACCTATTCTTTCTCATTTTCATCCCGCCTTTCTTACATCCCCGCCCCTTTCTAGCTACCCATCTTCCCTTCTCTCTTTTTGTATCCTATTTGATAACGGAGCTTGGTTTCTCAGGCTTATATTCCTTCAGCGGTCGACAGTAGTTTGGAGTTATGACTGGTGATAGACGATGATTTCAAACAGCTCAGTTAGACGCATAATCTCTCTGTCTTACCACCGCTGATATACGTTATTGCTAGTGAATGCTGACCTCTGAGTTGTGAATTTTATTTCATTGTCTGTTGTTCAATTTCAGACCAATAAAACATTCTTGTTTGAATAAAAAAAAAAAAATTTGAATTGCGAATATTCGCGAGCAACACTATTCATCACATGCTCTGCAGCTATTTACTAAATTTGGTGTACATACACAAAAAAGGTGGAAAAAAAGAGTTCACCTACACCAAATTGATAGAAGATAAGATTCAGTTCCCCAGAGTACCTCTTTAACTCCTGAAACAGTTTGTAACACAATTTATATTAGTACAGTTTTAGTAGTATAGCTTTAGCTTTAAGAAAAGAATTCTAGTATCTGTCCCTTTAACCTGTTAAGGACAAAAGGGCATACAGATAAACCTTTGAGTCCTGGTACTTAAGGATCAAGGGCGTACCTGTACGCCCTGAATCCATGAGCAGCTTTGAAGCGAGCGCAGGAGCAGGCTATCAGTAACCAAACACTCCCTGCTTATGCCTGGCAGTGGTGATCCCGCCGCTGCCCAGCATTTAACCCTTTAGACGCCATGATCAATGCCGATCATAGCGTCTAAAGTGAGGAGGCCAGCAGCTCAGTGGAGCTCATGGAACCCACGCAACATGATCACGGGGGTTCCGTGAGCCAAAATGGGGAAGGAGGGTTCCATTACCTGCCTATTGCCACCCTATCGCCGATTCAATGATGTAGCCTGGCTTAGCTAGGCTATATGAGTGGATCGCCGATCTTACTGTGTAATGCTATGCCATAGGCATAAAATTATTCAATAAATGCAATCGAATGATTGAATATAAAAGTCCCCATAGTGTAAAATAAAATAAGAAAAGAAAAGTTTCTAAAATTGTATAAAACCCCTCCCCTAATAAAATCCCCTTAATTTCCCATTTTACAAAAGAGATTTAAAGAAAAGAAAAAAAATTACATCTGTTGTATTGTCACATGCGTAAATATTCAAACTGTTATAATATAATGTTTATGATCCCACATGGTAAGCGGCGTAAATTTAAAAAAAATACCAAACACAGAAAATACAGATTTTTAACCATGTCATATATTAGAAAACTATTAATAAAAAGCAATCAAAAAGTCTCAGCAAAACAAAATCCTTGTATACGGAAAAATTTAAAAGTTATAGGGGTAAGAAAATGACAATTTTATGCGTACCAATTTTGTTAAAATAAGTTAGCATTTTTTTAAAATAGTACAGTAATAGAAAATATATATAAATTGGATATGATACAAATGTATCATTTTTACCATAAAGTACTCTGTGTAAAAAGCAAACCCTCCTAAAGTTGTAAAATTGCAGTTTTCTTATAAATTTACACCCGGAAATAATTTTTTTTTTGTTGCGCCTTACATTTTATGATAAAATGAAAGATGTCATTACAAAGCACAAATGTTTGCACTAGAAACAAGCCCTAATAAGGGTCTGGAGGTGAAAAAATAAGAGTTATGGATGTTAAAAGGAAAGGAGGGAAAAAGGAAAATGCTAAAATGAAAATATTATCACTAACCACTTAAGGACCCTGGGCGTACAAGTACGCCTTGACGCCCTAGTACTTAAGTACTTTCGGTCCCCGCGGCGCACCTAACAGGGACCAGACCAGGGTGACTGCTGATATCTAACAGCAGATATCTATCTGGCGATCACCGCAAATAGCCAGCCAATTCAGACCGGCGATTTGCGGTGATTCCGGGTCAATCAGGTCTCTGGTGACCCGGAAAAAAGGGGTGAATGGGGCTGTCCAAGAGAGCCCCATTCACCCTTACCCAGCAGGATTGAGGTGCCACCTCACGATCACGTGATTGATCGGTCTGAATGACTGACCAATCACTGTCCTGCTGAGTAGTGATTGGGGCAGAGATCGGGCCGGCAGGGGTCTTTTACCTCTTCCTGGTCCGGCGGGGTCCCCTCAGGAGCAGCGGCGGTCCCAGTGGCAGGAGCAGCGGCAGTTCCGGTGGCAGGATAGAGCAGGAGGTGAGGCCTGTTAACCTCCTGTTGTTGCTTAGCAGCAACTCTCAGTATCCACAGCCAAATGGCATGCTGGGAGTTGTAGTTTTGCAACAGCTGGAGTTCCTATGGTGCCAGAACAGCAAAAAAAAAAACACACGGCATACTATTTTGGAAACTACACCCCTCAAGGTAAATAACAAGGGGTACAGTGAGCCTTAACACCCTACAGGTGCTTGACAAATTTCCACTAAATTTGGACGTGAAAATGAAAAATTCGATTTTTTTTTCACTAAAACGCTGGTATTACCCCACATTTTTTATTTTCACAAGGGGTAAGTGGAGAAAAAGTCTCCCAAAATTTGTAGACCCATTTCTTCTGAGTATGGAAATACCCCATATGTGGATGTAGAGTGCTCTGCGAACTACAATGCTTAGAAGATAAGGAGCACCATTGGGCTTTTGGAGAGAGAATGTGTCTGAAATTGAAGGCCATGTGTGTTTACAAAGCCCCCATAGTGCCAGAACAGTGGACCCCCCCACACATACGTGACCCCATTTTGGAAACTACACCCCTCACGTAATGTAATATGGGGTGCAGTGAACAGTTACACCCCACATTTATTTTTTGCACAGCCCACTGTTCCAAAGATCTGTCAAACGCCAGCGGGGTGTAAATGTTCACTGCACCCTATATTAAATTCTGAGAGGGGTGTAGTTTCCAAAATGGGGTCACATGTGGGGGGGTCCACTGTTCTGGCACCATAGGGGCTTTGTAAACGCACATGGCCTCCCACTTCTATTCCTACTAAATTCTCTCACCAAAAGCTCAATGGCGCTCCTTCTCTTCTGAGCATTGTAGTTCGCCCGCAGAGCACTTTACATCCACATGTGGGGTATTTCCATACTCAAAATAAATGGGGTTCCAAATTTTGGCAGGCTTTTTCTCCAATCACCCCTTGTGAAAATGAAAAATTTGGGGTAACACCAGCATTTTAGTGAAAAAAATCGAATTTTTCATTTTCACGTCCAAATTTAGTAGAAATTTGTCTAGCACCTGTAGGGTGTTAAGGCTCACTGTACCCCTTGTTATTTACCTTGATGGGTGTAGTTTCCAAAATAGTATGCCATGTGTTTGTTTTGCTGTTCTGAAAAACCATTTCAGCAAAATTTGCTTTCCAAAAGCCAAATGTGACTTCTTCTCTTCTGAGCATTGTAGTGCTCCCATAGTGCACTTGACGTCCACACATGGGGTATTTTCCTACTCAGAGGAGATGGGGGTTACAAATTTTGGGGGAATTTTCTCCTATAACCCCTTGTAAAAATGTAAAATTTAGGGGGAAACCAGCATTTTACTGGAAAAAAAAACATTTGCACATCCAACTTTAACGAAAAGTCGTCAAACACCTGAGGGGTGTTAAGGCTCACTGTACCCCTTGTTACATTCCTTGAGGTGTGAAGTTTCCAAAATAGTATGCTATGGGTTGCAAATTTTGAGAGGCTTTTTCTCCTTTTACCCCTTGTAAAATTTCAAAAACTGGGTCTACAAGAACATGAGAGTGTAAAAAATGAAGATTTTGAATTTTCTCCTTCACTTTGCTGCTATTCCTGTGAAACGCCTAAAGTGTAAACACACTTTCTGAATGTCATTTTGAATACTTTGGGGGGTGCAGTTTTTATAATGTGGTCATTTATGGGGTATTTCTAATATGAAGACCCCTGAAATACACTTCAAAACTGAACTGGTCACTGAAAAATTTCGATTTTTAAAATTGAAGCCCTCTGATGTCTTCTAAAAGTAAAAACATATAAACTTTCTGATGCAAATATAAAGTAGACATATTGTATATATGAATCAATATATAATTTATTTGAGAGTTTCAAAGTAAAAAAAACTGCAAAAGAAAGGATGTAACGTCGAAAATGTACAAAAAAAGAATATGTCACAAAAAAACCATCTCGGAATTAGAATGAAAAGGAAAACCATTCCAGAGTTATTAATGCTTAAACAGTGGTCAGATTAGCAAAAAACGCTCTGGTCCTTAAGGTGAAAATGGCCTTTGCTCTTAAGGGGTTAATGCTTACCCCGAACAAGTTTTCGCTAAGGCGTTATCAAGCAGCGCCCCTTGATAAAGCCTTAGCGAAAACACGTTTGGGGTGAAGTGAGGTATTGTATGGGGGTATATGGTCTGGCCAGTCTGTAATATGCTATGTGGGACCTTTTCCTCTTCCAGCCTTTTTCCCTGCAGTGTATAACTATTATTATTACTATGTCAGTCTTTTTTGCGGCTTGTTGATTTCTCTGGATATAGCATTTATTAGTGATCCTGCTCCACTGTTCTACCTATTATTATGTAAGGTGATTATTTCCATCAGGTGCTTTGTACGATATACTCACCTCTATTTTTCTGTGTGTGTAACTGCCCCTTTAAGTGATATTGTAATTTTTTAATCTGTTGGATTGTTTTAATCAATTTTGTAATAAAGATATATATTTTTTATGACCATTATTTTGGCCCCTTCTTTTGGTGTATATGGCGTGTTTATTGTAGACTATTATTTTAGCAAATCATTTTCTTTGGTGACTTTCTGATGCACTAGCTTTGTGTCCTTATTTCTTGAGCTAACTGAAAAAGGATTCTTACAGACTGTGAACTGTGCTAAAAGAAACTTTAGAACTTCACTCCACTTACTTTTATGGAAAACAAGCGAATTCAGGAGAAGTCCCCCCAAATTAACAGGTAAGGACCATGAGCTGAGGAAAAGGGTTGTGTAGGGTTATTGTTGCTTTAAAGGGGTAGTCCAGTGGAAAACTTTTATTTTTTAACCCCTTAAGGACTCAGGGTTTTTCTGTTTTTGCACTTTCGTTTTTCCCTCCTTACCTTTTAAAAATCCTAACCCTTTCAATTTTCCACCTAAAAATCCATATTATGGCTTATTTTTTGCGTCGCCAATTCTGCTTTGCAGTGACATTAGTCATTTTACCCAAAAATGCACGGCGAAATGGAAAAAAAATCATTGTGCGACAAAATCGAAAAAAAACGCCATTTTGTAAATTTTTGGGCTTCCGTTTCTACACAGTGCATATTTCGGTAAAAATTACACCTTATCATTATTCTGTAGGTCCATACGGTTAAAATGATACCCTACTTATATAGGTTTGATTTTGTCGCACTTCTGGAAAAAAAATCATAACTACATGCAGGAAAATGTATACGTTTAAAAATTTCATCTTCTGACCCCTATAACTTTTTTATTTTTCCACATACAGGGCGGTATGAGAACTAATTTTTTGTACCGTGATCTGAAGTTTTTATCGGTAGGATTTTTGTTTTGATCGGACTTTTTGATCACTTTTTATTCATTTTTTAATGGTATAAAAAGTGACTAAAAATCCGCTTTTTTTGACTTTGGAATTTTTTTGCGCATACGCCATTGACCGTGTGGTTTAATTAATGATATATTTTTATAGTTTGGACATTTACGCACGCGGCGATACCACATATGTTTATTTTTTTTTTTTTACACTGTTATTTTTTTTATGGGAAAAGGGGGGTGATTCAAACTTTTATTAGGGAAGGGGTTAAATGACCTTTATTAACACTTTTTTTTTACTTTTTTTTTGCAGTGTTATAGGTCATAGGGACCTATAACACTGCACACACTGATCTTTTACACAGATCACAGGCGTGTATTAACACGCCTGTGATCAGTGTTATCGGCGCTTGACTGCTCCTGCCTGGATCTCAGGCACGGAGCAGTCATTCGCTGATCGGACACCGAGGAGGCAGGTAAGGGCCCTCCCGGTGTCCTGCAAGCTGTTCGGGATTCCGCGATTTCACCGCGGCGGTCCCGAACAGCCCGACTGAGCACCTGGGTCACTTTCACTTTCACTTTAGAAGCGGCGGTCAGCTTTGACGGCCGCTTCTAAAGGGTTAATACCGCACATCGCCGCGATCGGCGATGTGTGGTATTAGCCGCGGGTCCCGGCCATTGATGAGCGCCGGGACCGACGCAATATGATGCGGGATCGCGGCGCGATCCCGATTCATATCGCGGGAGCCGGCACAGGACGTAAATATACGTGCTGTGTCGTTAAGGGGTTAATTAACTGGTGACAGACAGTAAATCAGATTTGTAAATTACGTCTATTAAAAAATCTTAATCCTTCCAGTACTTATTAGCTGCTGAACACTACAGAGAAAATTATTTTCTTTTTTGAACACAGAGCTCTCTGCTGTATCACAAGCACAGTGCTCTCTGCTGGCACCTCTGTCCATTTTAAGAACTGTCCAGAGTAGGAGAAAATCCCCATAGCAAACATATGCTGCTCTGGACAGTTCCTAAAATGGACAGAGATGTCAGCAGAGAGCACTGTGCTCGTGATGTCAGCAGAGAGCACTATGTTCCAGAAAGAAAAGAATTTCCTCTGTAGTATTCAGCAGCTAATAAGCACTGGAAGGATTAAGATTTTTTAATAGAAGTAGTTTACAAATCTGTTTGACTTTCTGGCACCAGTTGATTAATAAAAAAAAAAAAAAAAAAAAAAAAAAGGGTTTTCCACCAGAGTACCCCTTTTAAGTGGGGAAAGTGATGTCCAAAAGCTGATTTACCCTTGAATTAGGACTGTAGGTTAGGAGACATGCTGATTTGGCTGGTAGTGAACATTTGTGGCCAACTTGTAGGAGGTAAGCTTGACGTGAACTTGACCTAGGCTTATTACTCTTGCCTCCTCAGGTAGTGTGAGAAGAGCTGGCAAACTGACATGCTCTTCTGACCAAGACTACAGTTAGATTACTACTAACTAAAGAGATGAAGATCCACCATCTCCTATGCTAGGGGGTGAAGTTGAGACAATTCCTTCATCCATGACTTGGGAAAGCTCCAGGCCTGCCAATTTCACCCATACTTGCCATATAGCAGACATGTATGAACTCTAAATTGCTAAATATTCCCAAATATTCTGATATGAACATCAATCAAACTAAGCTGATAACCACCCCCTTTAAACCAGACCACCACAAATCAACCACTAGCTCTTGGCCTTTACCTTATAAACTTATCTAACCTAAGAATGATGGTCATTCTTTATAAGCTCACAAACTCAGCAATAGGAAATCTGATAATGGATCAGCAGCACACATTCTTCTGTAGGGAAGAATGGGGAGACTGGGGTTCCAATTCTAGTAATCTACATGTCCCAGCAGTTGGAACCTGACTAATCTAATATAAATCACGCATCCATTATAATGTATTTTTCTACTATACTTTAACACTTGAACTTGAACATTTTACTCAATATAATACAAACTTAGATTGCAGTAATGTATTAGTATTATTTTATTTATTTATTTAATTATATATTTTTTTCTTTTTCTTTTTTGCTAATTGAATGAAAACTATTACAGTATACATTTCTTACAGATTTTATGATTCTTCGTGGGAATGCAACTTTATGTAATCTATTTTGCACAGTTTTCAAAAAGATTGATAAGGCCGATGCCCTGCAGTCTGTATTTTGCACATTTAAATTCAAAGAACACTCCACTGTAGTGTCACTTTTCTTCACTCATGTCTTATGTAAGATGAAATTCAGCATTTGTGAAAAGATTTATGCTTCCTCAAACACTAAAATCCTGACAGCTGTCATGTATCATAAATCATAATTACACAGATGTGAATAGCAATACACAGAGCATTGTGTTTTCCAGGCAGTCTTTTAGAATCCATCAATAGAATATATTTGCGGCACAGTGTTGTTAATAAACTTATTTTTCATGAACTATTGCCTTTGTGAGCCAAAGTCAGAGTTTCTTTATTCTGGGAAAGAGATTTTAAACATATTTATTTTTAACTGAAGTTTAATTCCAAAACTTTCAACATATGAAAAAAAGAGAATCACATAATTTGTGAGTAGATTCCTAAGTCAATTGTTTTCAGGTAAAGGTAGAACAATTCAAACATGCAAGAACAAGCCTCATTTACTAAGCAGAAACCGACCAGTTTTTGTCAGGTTATTTTGGCGCATAGTGTCTGTGACATGTCTGTGCCAGTGTGCGCCAGGAAAATCCAACATACCCGACATTGCACTGTGGAAAGCCAAAAGGGGGCGTGGTCAGTCATAAAGGGGGCGAGGTTGGCCAAAAAGGGGCATGGTTTCACTATCTCACCTATTTTCTATCGAATTAATAGAAAATCCTGTGGATAAATGGCTGGCAATTTCCACCAAGAAAAAGCTGGTCAGAAAATGTTCCCGACTTGTAAATCTGTGATCCCCATAGTAAATAAGATGGAATCCTGCAAGTCTGAAACAACATTTCACACTAGTAAAAATTCTTAGTAAATGATGCCCATATTGACATTTTATTCAAACTGTGAATATCAGAAAAACAAATAAAATAGACAGAAATCCCATTTAAATCCCATAAAAAAAAAAAAACATGCTAACCATGGCAACTGTTAAGAGTCAACATTTCATTCTTCTCATTCAATTCCAAAAAGGCAATGCACTGTTTATTTCTAAGGTATCTTTTTATCCAAACAAGTTTAGACCTTTAAAGGGAACCTGTCAGCTCTATTTGCCGCTAAGAGCTGCATGCACCATTAGATTTTGGATAGCTGTTAGTATATGAAAGCAAAATGGTACCTTTCCTGGAGCTGATGGTGGTTGTGCCAGACTTATAAAATTGCCTTTTTTATTTTCCAGCTAAGTGTCAAGGAGGTGGAGCCGAGCTGCTAAAATGCCACAACCTGCCATGCCTCCTTGCTTGGCCTTACTTCCCCCCCAAAAAATTCCTGAGGCGAGTTTAAACTGCAGCAAATTTTCCGCTGCAGCTCAAATTCCCAAAGGGAAACTCTCTGTAAACCCCACCACTGTGAATGTACCATAAAAACACTACACTACACCTACACGAAATAAAGAAAAAAAACACAACATATACACACACCCTTACACAGTTACCCCCCCCCCCCCCATAAAAATGAAAAATGTCTCATACGACACTGTTTCCTAAACGGAGCCTCGAGCTGTTGCAAAACAACAACTCCCAGCATTGCCGAATAGCCAATGGCTGGCCAGGCATGCTGGGAGTTTTGCAACAGCGGGGGCACCCTGTTTGGGAAACACTGCTGTAGGGTATAAATGGTGGAGGAGACAAGCGCCATGCTAGCATCTGAGTCCACCCCTGTGAAAATCCCTAATTTAGGCCTCAAATGCGCATGGAGCTCTTTCACTCCAGGGCCCTGTCGTATTTTAAGGCAACAGTTTAGTGTTGTGTTACAGCTTTTTCTCCTTTTACCCTATGTGGAAAAGAAAATTTGGGGGCTACACCAGCATCTTAGTATAAAAGATTTTTTTACACTAACATGCTTGTGTGGCCCCATACTTTTCATTTTCACATGAGCTAAAAGGAGAAAAAGACCCCCAAAATTTGTAAAGCAATTTAATACCCCATATGTGGACACAAAGCGATCTACGGGCGCATAACAAGGCTCAGGAGTGGGAGCACACATGTACATTTGAGGCCTAAATTGGTGATTTGCATTGAAATGGCTGATAGTTGCAACAGTTCTTACGTAAATGCAACATGTGGGGGGGGGGGGGGGTCCATTGTTCTGGCACCATGGGTGCTTTGTAAATGCATGTGGCCCTCGACTTCCATTCCAGCCAAATTCTCTCTCCAAAATCCCAATGGAACTCCTTCTCTTCTGAGCCCTGTAGTGCGCCTGAAGAGCAGTTTGCATCCACATATGGGGTATTTCCATACTCAGAAGAAATGGGGTTACAAATTTTGGGGGTCTTTCTTTCCTATTACCCTTTGTGAAAATGAAAAATTTGCGGTTACACCAACAATTTTGGTGAAAAAAATAAAATTTTCCATGCGACATGCCCCTAAATGCGACATGCCCCTCAAAGACCGTTTCAGCAAAATTCGCTCTCTAAAAGCCACATTTTGCTCCTTCTCTTCTGAGCACTCTTGTGCACCCCAGGGCACTTTACATGCACAAATGGGGTATTTATATACTCAGAAGAAATGGGATTTCAAACTTTGGGGGACATTTTCTTCTATCTCCCCTTGTGAAAATGAAAAATTTGGGGAAACACCAGCATTTTTGTGCAAAAAAATTATATTTTTCATTTTCACATCCCACTTTAACGAAAGTTTGTCAATCACTGTTGGGTATCACTATACCGCTTGTCACGTTACTTAAGGGGTGTAGTTTCTCAAATAGTTTTCCATGTGTTTTTTTTTTTTTTTTGTTTTGTTTTTTGCTGTTCGAGCACCATGGGGGCTTCCTAACTGCAACATGCCCCCCTTAAACCCTTAAGAACCGGGGTTTTTTCCGTTTTTGCATTTTCGTTTTTTGCTCCTTGCCTTTAAAAAATCATAACTCTTTCTATTTTGCACCTAAAAATCCATATGATGGCTTATTTTTTGCGCCACCAATTCTACTTTGTAATGACATCAATCATTTTGCCCAAAAATCTACGGTGAAATGGGAAAAAAAAAATCATTGTGCGACAAAATTGAAAAAAAAACGCTGTTTTGTAACTTTTGGGGGCTTCCGTATCTACGTAGTACATTTTTCGGTAAAAATGACACCTGATATTTTTTCTGTAGGTCAATACGATTACAATGATACCCTACTTATATAGGTTTGATTTTGTCGGACTTCTGGAAAAAATCATAACTACATGCAGGAAAATTAATACGTTTAAAATTGTCACCTTCTGACCCTATAACTTTTTTATTTTTCCGTGTATGGGGCGGTATGAGGGCTCATTTTTTGCGCCGTGATCTGAAGTTTTTAACGGTACCATTTTTTGCATTGATAGGACTTATTGATCCTTCAATTGATTATTCATTTTTAAATGATATAAAAAGTGACCAATAATGCACTATTTTGGACTTTGGAATTTTTTTTGCGCGCACACCATTGACCGAGCGGTTTAATTAATGATATATTTTTATAATTCGGACATTTCCGCATGCGGTGATACCATATATGTTTATTTTTATTTTTATTTACACTGTGTTTTTTTTTTATTGGAAAAGGGGGGTGATTCAAACTTTTAATAGGGGAGGAGTTAAAGGATCTTTATTCACTTTTTTTTTTCACTTTTTTTTTGCAGTGTTATAGCTCCCATAGGGACCTATAACACTGCACACACTGATCTCCTTTGCTGATCACTGGTTTCTCATAAGAAACCAGTGATCAACGATTCTGCCACATTACTGCTCATGCCTGGATCTCAGGCACTGAGCAGTCATTCGGTGATCAGACAGCGAGGAGGCAGGATGGGGCCCTCCCGCTGTCCTGTCAGCTGTTCGGGATGCCGCGATTAGCCACGGCTATCCCGAACAGCCCGACTGAGCTAGCCGGGAACTTTCACTTTCACTTTTAGCCGCGCGGCTCAGCTCTGAGCGCGCGGCTAAAGGGTTAATAGCGCTCGGCGCTGCGCGCTATTAGAGGCGGGTCCCGGCTTCACTATGACGCCGGGCCCGCCGTGATATGACGCAGGGTTACTGTGTAACCCCGCGTTATATCAGAAGAGCAGGACCAAGGACGTACCGGTACGTCCTTGGTCCTTAAGGGGTTAAACCATTTCAGCAAAATTTGCACTCCAAAAGCCCAATGTCGCTCATTCCCTTCTAAGCCTTCTAGTATACCCACAGAGGTATCCACATAGGAGGTATTTCCTTACTCAAGAGAAATTGGGTTACAAATTTTGGGAGGCTTTTTCTCCATTTACCCCTTGTAAAAATGAAAAAAAAATGGGGCTACAAGATCATGTTAGTGTAAAAAAAAATAGATTTTGAGTTTTTTCCTCCACTTTGCTGCTATACCTTTGAAAGGGTTAAAAAAAAACTTCTGTATTTCATTTTGAATACTTTGAGGGGTGCAGTTTCTCCAATGGGTTAATTTATGGGGAGTTTCTAACATAAAGAACCTCAAATTCACTTCAAAACTGAACTGGTCCCTGAAAAATTCAGATTTTGAAATGTTTGTGAAAAATTAAAAAATTGCTGCTAAACTTTAATGTCTTCAAAAAGTAAAAACATGTCAACTTTATGATGCCAACATAAAGTAGTCATATTGTATATGTGAATCAATATATCATTTATTTGGCATGTCCATTTTCCTTACAAACAGAGTTTAAAAGTTATAAAAATGCAACTTTTTTCAATTTTTTCATTACATTTTTTTTATTTTTCACCAAGAAATCATGCAAGAATTGAAGAACATTTACCACTAACATAACGTTGAATATGTCATGGAAAAACAATCTTGGACTCAAATACATAAGTACAAGCAACTTAGAGTTCTTAATGCATGAAGTGACACAGATCAGATTTGCAAAAAATGGCCTGGTCCTTAGGGTCAAAATGGGCTTCGCTCTTAAGGGGTTAAACAATAACATACTAGATATAAATGCCAAATTAGCCACCAAAACCATTTCTCTTAAACTCCCTACAGTATTTTTTGCAAGATAAAAAAAAAAATTGAAACCCTACTTGAAATGCAACCTATGACTGCTGAAGAATATAAGCCCTCTATGTGATCTCTAAGACCACTGGCGCTGTGTACCTTATTTGTTATGTGGTATACTTTTATGTTGAAGCGCAGCATAGCATTATATATCTATTCAAAAAGTCAGATTGACTGAAGCAACACAATTAAAGGGGTATCCTGGGGATGTTTTTGACCAACCAGCAGAGCACAAGTGCACAAGAGGGGTTGCTATACATCTACATTTACAGTAAATGGGTAGAGGCTACACATGAACAGCAATCTACAATTCTCTTCTGCCTATGTACATTTAGTTTTAAAGCAGTTGCTATAGGGGTTGCAGTGGTCTCACTTGTTACTGGGCCCCTATGCCAGGGGGCGCACAGGCCTCCTTTACCACACTAATACCTACTGGGTTCAGCTGTAGCTGCATATAGCCATGCAGCAATACAGATGGTAAGCTGTGGAGGGAAGTTGTGTTGGATATGGTGGGTGGTTGAGGATTTTTGCTGGTGACTGGTCCACACTTGGTAGCACAGCAGCCGACAAGTCAGTCCATTGTGATGGAGGAGGAAGGGCCTGGACCTCTTCTCCTGTCCTGAAGAAGCAGACATGCATTATATTTTAGAATGTCTCAGACTCTTGTTTTGGTAAGAGAACTGCCTGTCACCAATCGAAGCTGTCACTGGGCTGTCCTAAGTTGTCTCCTGTCAAGTTGTTGAAGGCTGTTTATTTGGGTTATGTTTCTGGGAAAAGTGGGTGACATCAATTCAGCACCCAAAGGATTGTGATCAGCCTTTTAATATCCTAAGTGACAAAACTTCCTAGATACAGTGGGGCAAAAAGTATTTAGTCAGCCACCAATGGTGCAAGTTCTCCCACTTAAAAAGATGAGAGAGGCCTGTAATTTTCATCATAGTATATACCTCAACTATGAGAGACATAATGAGAAAAACAAATCCATAAAATTACATTGTCTGTTTTATAAAGAATTTATTGGCAAATTATGGTGGAAAATAAGTATTTGGTCAATAACAAACGTTAATCTCAATAATTTGTTATATACCCTTTGTTGGCAATGACGGAGGTCAAACGTTTTCTGTAAGTCTTCACAAGGTTTTCACTAACTGTTGCTGGTATTTTGGCCCATTCCTTCAAGCAAATCTCCTCTAGAGCAGTGATGTTTTGGGACTGTCTCTGGGCAACACGGACTTTCAACTCCCTCCAAAGGTTTTCTATGGGGTTGAGATCTGGAGACTGGCTAGGCCACTCCAGGACCTTGGAAAGCCACTCCTTTGTTGCTGGGGCGGTGTGTTTGAGATCATTGTCATGTTGAAAGACACAGCCACATTTAATCTTCAATGCCCTTGATGATCTCACCATACATGGCCCCATTTATTCTTTCCTTTACAAGGATCAGTCGTCCTGGTCCCTTTGCTGAAAAACAGCTCCAAAGCATGATGTTTCCACCCCCATACTTCACAGTAGACATGGTGTTCTTTGGATGCAACTCAGCAATCATTCTCATCCAAACACGACGAGTTAAGTTTTTACCAAAAAGTTATACTTTGGTTTCATCTGACCATATGACATTCTCCCAATGCTCTTCTGGAGCATCTAAATGCAAACTTCATATGGGCACGAACATATACTGTCTTAAGTAGGGGACATGTCTGGCACTGCATAATTTGAGTCCCTGGAGGCGTATAGTGTTGCTCGCGAATATTTGCAATGCAAATTTTATTCGCGAATATCGCATATTCGCGAATTTGCGAATATAGTACTATATATTCATAATTACAAATATTCTTCTTTTTTTTTTTTTCACAGTACACATCACAGTGATCACCACTCTCTGCTTCCAGCTTGTGTGGTATAAAGAAGGCTCTAATACTACTGTGTGAGACTGGCGTGCGAATTTTCGCATATGCAAACATTTGCATATGTTAAATTTTGCATATGCAAATTTTTGGTTATGCTAATTTTTACATATGATAGTTTTCGCATATGCAAATTTCAAAAATAAAACATGAATATTACAAATATGCTAATTTAGCGAATATATGACTAATATTCGTCCATATATTCGTGAAATATCGCAAATTCGAATAAGGCCTATGCCACTCAACACTAGCGGCGTAGTGTGTTACTGATGGTAGCCTTTGTTACTTTGGTCCCAGCTCTCTGCAGGTCATCTGGGATTTTTGCTCACTGTTCTTGTGATCATTTTGACACCATGGAGTGAGATCTTGCGTGAAGCTCCAGATCGAGGGAGATTATAAGTGATCTTGTATGTCTTCCATTTTCTAATAATTGCTCCCACAATTGATTTCTTCACACCAAGGTGCTTGCCTATTGCAGATTAATTCTTCGCTGCCTGGTGCAGGTCTACAATTTTGTTTCTGGTGTCCTTTGACAGCTCTTTGGTCTTGTGAATGTTTGAGTTTGTGGACAGGTGTCTTTTATACTGATAACAAGTTCAAACAGGTGACATTAATGAGTGGAGCACAGAGTAGACTCTTAAAGAAGAATTTTAAAGGAGAACTCCAGAATATAAAAATTGTCCCCCATACTGCCGGCAGTAAAAAAAATAAAGATGTACATACCTTCCTCCGGTAACCGTCTCTGGTCTCTGCCGCGATCCTCTTCCTGGTTGCTGGTGGTCGGTGAGTCATACTGCGCTCAGCCAATCACCGGCCGCAGTGAAGTCCCGACTCGGCCGGCGATAGGCTGAGCAGCAGTGTGACGTTTTCGGCCCTGGCAGCAGGTGCCGTTGTAGTGAAGAATTTTGTGTCCTGAAGCGTTCTCACACTGCCGCTCAGCCTATCGCCGGCCGAGTCGGAAGAGGATCATGGCGGAGGCCGGAGCCGGTTACCGGAGGCCCTGGGGGAGCGGAGGAAGGTATGTACATCTTTATTTTTTTACTGCCGGCAGTTTGGGGGACAATTTTTATATTCTGGAGTTCTCCTTTAAGAAATCTTGCTTGTTTGTAAGTGACCAAATACTTATTTTCCACCATAATTTGCAAATAAATTCTTTAATAATCAATGTGATTTTATGGATTTTTTTCTTATTATGTCTCTCATAGTTGAGGTATACTATGATGAAAATCACAGGCCTCTCTCAAGTGGGAGAACTTGCACAATTGGTGTCTGACAAAATACTTTTTTGCCCCACTGTATTTAGTATTCAGACATATTGCCTAACAACCCCACCCTTATAGTAACACAGTATTAATAGAACTTTTTTCTCGGATAATTTCGATTCTATTCGTTCATACTTATTACATGACACTTTTTCTAATCCTACAAAGCGTAGTACATCAGGGTTATTATTATGGGCTTCTCTTACGTGGGCCTGCAGACGGGACGCTCCTGGCTTTCCAGCGCGTATGGTATAAAAATGTTCCCTAATACGCATAATAATAACCCTGATGTACTACGCTTTGTAGGCTTAGAAAAAGTGTCATGTAATAAGTATGAACGAATAGAATCGAAATTATTACGAGTGGAGACACTATGGATCATTAAAACTAATGCCACAGGCAACATAGGGTTAAACGACAAAACAGAGCTCTCAGCATGCTTCTAACTATCTTTGCTTTTAACACACCTCCCCCCTACCACGTCACCTGATCATGTGAGAGATGTTCAGGTGCGTGATAGGTAAAGCACTAGGTTCACTTGTATATAAGGCAGTCACAGGCAGTATGGGTCATGGCCGGACGAAGCACACCAAGTGTGCGAAACTAGAGCTCGGTCGCCACCACTTGTCCCCCCACTCCCCTCTCTTCTGTACCCCGCATGTGAGTATGTCTCAATAAAGAAGACCCTGCAGCCACACTGGTGAGTGCCGATATTTTCATTTCTCTTCACGGATATCATGAACTTTGCTTATTATAGTATCTGAGCACCACCAGAGGCATTACAGCTACACCAACTCCCACCTGCCATTCCTAATCCAGCACACTCACGCAGTGCCGCACTACCTCCTTTGTGAATTAAATTTTTACGTTTTCATTTTTTCCTCCTCGCCTTCTAAAAATCATAACTCTTTTATATTTTCATCGCCAGACTAGTATGAGGGCTTGTTTTTTGCGCGACCAGTTTTCCTTTGTAATGACATAACTCATTATATCATAAAATGTATGGCACAACCAAAAACACTATTTTGTGGTGAAATTAAAAAGAAAAACGCAATTTTGCTAATTTTGGAAGGTTTCGTTTTCACGCCGTACAATTTACGGTAAAAATGACGTGTGTTCTTTATTCTGAGGGTCAATACGATTAAAATGATACTTTTGTATTATTGTTGTGCTTAAATGGGGGGGGGGGAGTCGGGTGAGATTATTCTCCACAGGGCTGCAGCAATTGTAGATCAGGTGTGCTGCAATGGGTGAGGTGACTGATGTGTGGGAGAGAGAAAAGTGAACTCACACTTGTAAAAAAGGGAACCTGGGACTTGTAGTTGGAGGGAGGGGACCCCAAGAGAGAATAGCCATGTCACAAAAAGAAAGCAGCAACAGCTGGCAGTTAAGTACTAAGTCACCTGATGATTGATAAACCCTTTCATTTAAATTCTAAACATTCCTACCTTTTTAAATGTTCAGGTCAAAAAGTTATGAATATCACATTGTTAATATATTTCATTATCGTAGCATATTTTTATTCGGCATAAGTGTTATTTATAATATTTAAATATGGAACAAATATTTTTTGGGTAGCTTTAGTTAATGTTAGTACTATTTGTAATAGATTTAATCTATACAGTTTAAATAGAGGTGCTTAAGACTGAATTATTGTAAGGTACTATTTTGAAATCCATCTCTCCTACGCTGACATAGAGCACCACCTCTGTAGTGATAAATGCTTGCTTTTTGGAGGATAATTATCAATTTTCACCTGGACCTTCAAGAAGAGTATTCTTGGTTAATTATACGGTATCTTGAGCCCTAACAGCAGGAGGATGAAGGAGTTGCTGTGAGACAAGATGTTCATGCAGAGGAGCCATCATTCATATAAAACTCAAAAAAGTATACCGAAACCATAGATACTGAACTGTAGTATGCTCTATTTCAGTACGAATGACCAAATAATGAATTACAGCTATAAAATATAGACTTCTGCTGAAGCTATTTGCATGGCATATGTTCGATCCAAAGGTTCTGACTACTGGACACAATATATAATGCATCCTTTGTAGATGTGGTTCACACTTTGCAGTTTTGATGGATTTTTTTAAAGCTTTTACATAATTTATCTGTAAATCAGGTGCAGACTACAGTGTGGACAGTTTCTTTGTGTCGATTCCTCTATTTTTGGTAAAAATTCTGACCAAAATTACTTTCAAATACTGACAAACTAGTATGTGTTAACCCAGTCAAAGAAAAGTTCTCTATGAAAGATCTGTGACATGTGCAGAGGTCATTGCTCAGAGAGACAGAGCGGTGACCACCAGCTATTCTTAATGGCCTGCTCCCTATCCTATCTATATACACTGCTCAAAAAAATAAAGGGAACACTATGGTAACACATCCTAGATCTGAATGTACTAATCGTATTAAATACTTTCGTCTTTACACAGTGGAATTTGCTGACAACAAAATCACACAAAAATTATCAATGGAAATCAAATTTATCAACCCATGAAGGTCTGGATATGGAGTCACACTAAAAATCAAAGTGGAAAACCACACTACAGGCTGATCCAACTTCGATGTAATGTCCTTAGAACAAGTCAAAATGAGGCTCAGTAGTGTGTGTGACCTCCACGCGTCTGTATGACCTCCCTACAATGCCTGGGCATGCTCCTGATGAGGTGGCGGATGGTCTCCTGAGGGATGTTGTCCCAAACTTGGACTAAAGCATCCTGGACAGTCTGTGGTGCAACGTGGCATTGGTGGATGGAGCGAGACATGATGTCCCAGATGTGCTCAATCGGATTCAGGTCTGGAGAACAGGCGGGCCAGTTCATAGCATCAATGCCTTCCTCTTGCAGGAACTGCTGACACATTCCAGCCACATGAGGTCTACATTGTCTTGCTTTAGGAGGAACCCAGGGCCAACCGCAACAGCATATGGTCTCACAAGTGGTCTGAGGGTTTCATCTCGGTACCTAATGGCAGTCAGGCTACCTCTGACAAGCATATGGAGGGCTGTGCGGCCCCAAAAGAAATACCACCCCACACCATTACTGACCCACCACCAAACCGGTCATGCTGGAGGATGTTGCAGGCAGCAGAATGTTCTCCACAGCATCTACAGACTCTGTCACATCTGTCACATGCTCAGTGTAAACCTGCTTTCATCTGTGAAGAGCACAGGGTGCCAGTGGTGAATTTGCCAATCTTAGTGTTCTCTGGCAAATGCCAAATGTCCAGCACAGTGTTGGGCTCTAGGCACAACCCCCACCTGTGGATGTCGGGCCCTTATACCACAGTTTCTGACCGTTTCAGTGGACACATGTACATTTGTGGCCTGGTGGAGGTTATCTTGCAGGGCTCTGGCAGTGCTCCTCCTTGCACAATGGCGGAGGTAGTGGACCTGCTGCTGGGTTGTTGCCGTTCTACGGCCTAATCCACGTCTCTTGGTAGCGCCTCCATGCTCTGGACACTACACTGATAGACACATCAAATCTTCTTGAAACAGCTCGCATTGATGTGCCATCCTGGATGAGCTGCACTTCCTGAGCCACTTGTGTGGATTGTAGACTCTGTCTCATGCTACCACTAGAATGAAAGTTACCAAAACATCAGCCAGGAAGCATAGGAACTGAGAAGTGGTCTGTGGCCACCACCTGCAGAACCACTCCTTTATTGGGGGTGTCTTGCTAATTGCCTATAATTTCCACCTGTTGTCTGTTCCATTTGCACAACAGCATGTGAAATTGATTGTGGACAGTGTGATTACACAGGAGTGTGATTGACTTGGAGTTACATTGTGTTGTTTAAGTGTTCCCTTTATTTTTTTGAGCAGTGTAATAGTGACATGACTGCTTTTCTATACAGAAGAAGTGTCAAGAGGAAAACACCACCAGATCACCAGATAGAAGGTATGGGAGGGAGCCTTAGGATTCTTTCACACTGGCATTAGTGCACGGCAATGTGACAACCGCCAGGAGAGCTAGGCAGAATAGTGGGAGAAAAATTACTGCATGTGCCATCTTTTTCTCCCGCTATTCATAATGGCGCCCGGTGGTCCCCATAGTAGTAAATGGGAGCCTTTACTTGCCGTTGCTCCCCGTCATGAGAACAGCCATTAAAATCAGGGGGGAAAAAGGCTTTGACGGTCGTTCTTGACGGGGAGCAATGGCAGTGTGAAAGAAGCCTTATAATGTGGATAGTTGTTTTTTCTTCCATGTGTAGGACATAAGTTGACAGGCAGCTAAACTCTCCACAAAATGCATTGGCTCACGAGCAACACACAAGACCTATTCACTCCTGCCCACACCGAAAAAATGTGGTTTGGGTCGAATTTATTCAAGACGAATTGCTATTAAAAACGGCTATTTCTGGCCTACAGAGAGGCTTAATAGGGGTGTAGAACACTTTACTTTGTCCTAACAAGCATAGGGAGTGTGCTGTGTTAGTGAAATAATACTGTTATTCAGTATGACATGCATATTACAGGCATCGCTATTAGAATCACTGCCAAAGAGCATCTGGATGTGGTAGATTTTTTTATTTAATTTTCATTTAATTTAATTTTCCTTTATTATAATTTTTGATTACCCATTCTGGTGAGCATCGAGCTGGCGGTCCGCCGCGAGGCGAGCTACCACCTGTTCCAGCATCTACCTCTCAGCGCACCCCCATACTCTGAGTGTCCACTTGAAAAGGGAGGGACTGCAGTACCAGGCTCTTGGAAAGGAGCACATTCAGCTTCTGTGCCATTGGATAAGTGGGCGCATAAAGCTAGAAGTGGCTGTAGTAAAAAAGCTTGTATCTTAAAATCGAGCTGGTGGTCACGCTACAAAAAATGAGAACTCATACCACCCCGTACGCGGAAAAATAAAAAAGTTATAGGGGTCAGAAGATAACAATTGTAAACATATAAATTTTCCTGCATGTAGTTATGATTTTTTCCAGAAATACGACAAAATCAAACCTATATAATTTGGGTATCATTTTAATCGTATGGACCTACAGAATAAAGATAAGGTGTCATTTTTACCGAAAAATACTGCGTAGAAACGGAAGCCCCCAAAATTTACAAAATGGAATTTTTTCTTCAATTTTGTCGCACAAGGATTATTTTTCCGTTTCGCCATAGATTTTTGGGTAAAATGACTGTCATTACAAAGAAGAATTGGTGGTGCAAAAAATATTCACATTCAGCTTCTGCGCCCTTGAATGAGTGGGCACATACTGTTGTCTCTTGGACATGGCTTCGCAGATGGATTGCTGGCAGAAACACTGACTAAAAGAAGGAGGAGCATCTGGAGCAACAGAAGGAGGGTAGGACACACAGCTCCCTTCGGCTGAGGTGGTAGAGCCTTGGCTGGCTGAAAGAAGGAGCGGCATACCACTGGGTGATGCACTAGGCTGGACCACTACATCGGAGGCATGGTTCTCCCAGGCCACTTTATGGTGCCGCAGCATATGTTAACGCAGTACTGTGGTACCAACATTGGAACCCCGGCCACACTTCACCTTCTGCCGACACAGCTTGCATGTGGCTATGCTAACCTGTGTCTGCAAGTGTCTGCAGACTCAGGTTCCTCCTCAGGTTCCTCAACAGTGTCTGCTTCAGGACCCTGAACGCTGGCAACACCGCCTCCCACGTCACTCTCCTCATCAATATTTCCCGCCTAGCTGAGGAAGCAGCGGATGTCTCCTCCACTTCTTGGCTGGGCAGTTGCTGCTGACTGTCCTCTATTAGATCGTGCTCACTAAATAGTGGAGCTGAGCCCACAGCATAAGATACTTCTTTAGGGGAGGGAACAGCATAGGACAGAGGCAATGGGAGGACAGGGACTGCTCCCAGGCCATGCCAACTGAGGGTTGTGTCTGAGGCACCCACTGAATGTTGACTGGGGGTATCAGATGCCCCTTGTGATGAAGTGGATGACTGTGTTAACCAATCGATGACGGCAGATGGGTTGCTTGACCAAACACGACTGCTAGCTGATACCAGGAGATCAAGCTTCTCGCTGCGACTCCTGCTGCCACTCGCCCCTAGTCTGCTGCGACCTCTGCCTGTGCCTGATGAATTTAGGCCTCTGCCACTCCTCTGTGCACGTCCTGGCACTTCTCTGCCTGACATACTTAGTGCGTATATGAGGGAGTACAATACGCTTCACTATGCCTAAAACAGTATTTGTCTAGAACAGCAGCAGGTGTGTACTTTTGGCTGTCTTTTCACAGTATCTAGGCCCTTGACAGATTAACAGGTAAAAAATAGTACCCTACTTAGATGTAGGTATGTGGTATGCACTTAGGAGGGCAGAAAATGCCCCACAGTACTCTTAAAGAAGTAGTGGAGTAAAACACCAGCCGATATTATTTTTGCCTGACCTCTCACAGTATCTAGGCTCTTGACAGATTAACAGGTACAAAATTGTACACTACTTGGATGTAGGTATGTGGTTAGCACTTATGGGGGCAGAAAAATGTGCTACAGTATACTTAAAAAAAGTATTTAAGTACAACACCAGCCAGCGAGTACTTTTGCCTTGCCTTCGACATTATCTAGGCCTTGACAGATTAAAGGGTACAAAATAGTACACTACTTAGATGTATGTATGTGGTATGCACTTATGAGGGCAGAAAAATGCGCTACAGTACGCTTAAAGAAGTAGTGAAGTAAAACACCAGCCGGTGATTACTTTCCCCTGGTCTTTCACAGTATCTAGGCCTTTGACAGATTAACAGGTACAAAATAGTACACTACTGTCCTATCTCTTTGCAATTAAAGGCTTAAGTGACTGGCCAGAATATGGCTGTCGATTATATAGGGCTTGTCACGATTCGGCTACAGGTTGTGGATCCTCTGTGTCAGCGAGGGATTGGCGTGGACCGTGCTGGTGGACCGGTTCTAAGAGGCTACTGGTGTTCACCAGAGCCCGCCGCAAAGCGGGATGGTCTTGCTGCGGCAGTAGCAACCAGGTCGTATCCACTAGCAACGGCTCAACCTCGCTGACTGCTGAGAAGGCGTGGGACAGAAGGACTAGGCAGAGGCAAGGTCAGACGTAGCAGAAGGTCGGGGCAGGCGGCAAGGTTCGTAGTCAAGATGGATAGCAGGAGTTCAGGTAACACAGGCTTTGGACAACACTAAACGCTTTCACTGGCACAAGGCAACAAGATCCGGCAAGGGTGTGCAGGGGAAGTGATGTGATATAGCCAGGGAGCAGGTGGAAGCCAATTAAGCTAATTGGGCCAGGCACCAATCATTGGTGCACTGGCCCTTTAAGTCTCAGAGAGCTGGCACGCGCGCCCTAGAGAGCGGAGCCGCGCGCGCCAGCACATGACAGCAGGGGACCGGGACGGGTAAGTGACTTGGGATGCGATTCGCGAGCAGGCGCGTCCCGCTGTGCGAATCGCATCCCCGACGGCCATGTCAGTGCAGCGCTCCCGGTCAGCGGGACTGACCGGGGCGCTGCAGGGAGAGAGACGCCGTGAGCGCTCCGGGGAGGAGCGGGGACCCGGAGCGCTCGGCATAACAGTACCCCCCCCCTTAGGTCTCCCCCTTTCTTTGTCCGGTAACTGCTTCCCATGGGATGAGGACACCGGGAGTGATAGAAGGGTTTCCTCAAAGGCAGGCCGTACAGCAGGAGTGGGAATGGGGAGGGCAGAGGGTGAAGCTTGACACGGGGCAGGGTGACACCAGGACGGGGGCCATGAGGAGGCACTGAGGCTTGCCTGACGGGACTGGGAGGGGGGGAGAGGCATTTCTTGTGGCAAGCAGAGTCCCAGTTCTTGATCTCCCCGGTGGTCCAGTCAAGGGTGGGAGAATGAAGCTGGAGCCATGGCAGACCGAGGAGGACCTCAGAGGTGCAGTTGGGAAGGACGAAAAATTCAATCCTTTCGTGGTGGGGTCCAATGCACATTAAGAGGGGTTTTGTGCGGTAACGCACGGTGCAATCCAATCTAACTCCGTTGACCGCGGAAATGTAGAGCGGCTTGACGAGACGGGTCACCGGGATGCAGAACTTATTCACCAAAGACTCCAAAATGAAATTCCCAGAGGCACCAGAGTCCAAGCAGGCCACGGCTGAGAGGGAGGAGTTGGCTGAAGGAGAAATCCGCACGGGCACCGTGAGACGTGGAGAAGCAGACTTTGAACCAAGAGACGCCACACCCACGTGAGCTGGGTGCGTGCGTGCGTTTCCCAGACGTGGAGGACGAATAGGGCAATCCACCAAGAAATGCTCGGTACTGGCACAGTACAGACAAAGATTTTCTTCCCTACGGCGATTCCTCTCTTCCTGGGTCAGGCGAAACCGATCCACTTGCATGGCCTCCTCGGCGGGAGGCCCAGGCGTAGATTGCAAAGGATGCTGTGGGAGAGGTGCCCAGAGATCTAAGTCTTTTTCCTGGCGGAGCTCCTGATGTCTCTCAGAAAAACGCATGTCAATGCGGGTGGCCAAATGGATAGGTTCTTGTAGGTTGGCAGGAATCTCTCGTGCGGCCAGCACATCCTTGATGCTACTGGATAGGCCTTTTTTAAAGGTCGCGCAGAGAGCCTCGTTATTCCATGATAATTCAGAAGCAAGAGTACGAAATTGGATGGCGTACTCGCCCACTGAAGAATTACCCTGGACCAGGTTCAGCAGGGCAGTCTCGGCAGAAGAAGCTCGGGCTGGTTCCTCGAAGACACTACGGACTTCAGCGAAGAAGGACTGGACTGTGGCTGTGGCAGGATCATTGCGGTCCCAGAGCGATGTGGCCCAAGACAAGGCCTTTCCTGAAAGAAGGCTCACTACGAACGCCACCTTAGACCGTTCTGTAGGAAACAAGTCCGACAACATCTCCATATGCAGGGAACATTGAGACAGAAATCCACGGCAGAGTCTAGAGTCCCCATCAAATTTGTCCGGCAGGGACAAGCGGAGGCTAGGAGCGGCCACTCGCTGCGGAGGAGGTGCAGGAGCTGGCGGAGGAGATGGTTGCTGCTGTAGCAGAGGCAGAAGTTGCTGTAACGTAGCGGTCAACTGCGACAGCTGCTGTCCTTGTTGGGCAATTTGCTGCGATTGCTGAGCGACCACCGTGGTAAGGTCAGCGAGACTTGGCAGCGGCACCTCAGCGGGATCCATCGCCGGATCTACTGTCACGATTCGGCTACAGGTTGTGGATCCTCTGTGTCAGCGAGGGATTGGCGTGGACCGTGCTGGTGGACCGGTTCTAAGAGGCTACTGGTGTTCACCAGAGCCCGCCGCAAAGCGGGATGGTCTTGCTGCGGCAGTAGCAACCAGGTCGTATCCACTAGCAATGGCTCAACCTCGCTGACTGCTGAGAAGGCGTGGGACAGAAGGACTAGGCAGAGGCAAGGTCAGACGTAGCAGAAGGTCGGGGCAGGCGGCAAGGTTCGTAGTCAAGATGGATAGCAGGAGTTCAGGTAACACAGGCTTTGGACAACACTAAACGCTTTCACTGGCACAAAGCAACAAGATCCGGCAAGGGAGTGCAGGGGAAGTGATGTGATATAGCCAGGGAGCAGGTGGAAGCCAATTAAGCTAATTGGGCCAGGCACCAATCATTGGTGCACTGGCCCTTTAAGTCTCAGAGAGCTGGCGCGCGCGCGCGCCCTAGAGAGCGGAGCCGCGCGCGCCAGCACATGACAGCAGGGGACCGGGACAGGTAAGTGACTTGGGATGCGATTCGCGAGCAGGCGCGTCCCGCTGTGCGAATCGCATCCCCGACGGCCATGTCAGTGCAGCGCTCACGGTCAGCGGGACTGACCGGGGCGCTGCAGGGAGAGAGACGCCGTGAGCGCTCCGGGGAGGAGCGGGGACCCGGAGCGCTCGGCATAACAGGGCTGTGACATCACAGGGGTGACTGGCTGCTGATAGGCTGCATCCTGCATGTGATTCAGGGTCACCCCACCTACCCTTGTTACCGCCTTCCCAGAGTTCCTTGCTCCATGTCCTCACATGTGTATCTGCCATTTTAGATGCCATGGAGCCAGGACCGCACTAAATGGAGTTCAATTAAGCAATTTGCATGATGAAATTGCGGCGATACTCGCATTCATTGCGAATCGACTTTTTAATGAAATTCGTAACAAAATTGGATTTTTCAGATTTGATTATTAACTCTTAACTCTATCCAATTTGCAAAAACCAAGTTTTCTGAAATGACTAATAGCAAAGGTGACATCCTATCTCAGTGCTATTTTTAAAGTCACCAATCTCTTCAGTACCATGGTCTAGCATTGTTCAGTGTCAGCAATCTAATGACTGCTTGTAAAAGTCCCCTATAGGGTGTGATCCTTGTTTGCAGGTAGCACGGTCCTCTAGGGTAAACAATAGGCACAGTCCTTGTAATTGCATATACTCCAGGCACTGTATTTGTAATCCACACAGGATAAAGCAGTAAATGAAAACATGAATAAACAAAAACCTAGCTCGTCTGAGCACTAACTGACATTAGGTTCCCTATCTCTCAGGGTTAAACTAAACAAAACAATATTGGTTTCACCAACCTAGAGTCTTTGTCCACTCTCAGCACTCCAGTCTTTTGTCAGCCTGCTGCTTCCAGCCTTTCATAGAGAAACAAAACATTCTCTTCCTTATCTGCCTAGCAGGGAGGGATTTATCCCCACTGCTGCAGCCGATTACCTGCAGCTGAGCAATAGGTTAGAGACAGTCCAAAACCCTGGGCTGGATCTATGTCTTCCAATAAAACCGCTAAACTGCGGGGTGGAGCACTGGCCCACCCTACTCTCCAAATGCTCCACCCCAGGGGCCCATAACTAAATATTCATTCTGGTGACATACACAGAAACATACACTCCCCCTGGGGTTAAAAATCATATGCCTCTCTGAACAGTTCTGTCGAGACATAGACTCCCTCACAGACCACCCCATTCACCTTATCCCATATCCCCCTCCCCAGCTCAGACCCACCGGGGCAAGCGGCCTGGGACCATAGACAGTGAACTCGGGAGAGGCCATCCGCATTACCTTGGGCAGTTACGGCCCTGTGAGCAACAGTAAACTGGTAAGGCTGAAGACTTAGGAACCATCTAGTCACTCTGGCATTCTTTTCTTTGTTATGCCTCATCCATGTTAAAGGAGCACGGTCCGTGATTAGTGTAAAACATCTCCCCAGTAAGTAATATCTCAGGGATTCTAAAGCCCATTTTATCGCCAGGCATTCCTTTTCCACTACGGAGTACCTCTGTTCATGGGGATTCATTTTCCGGCTCAGATACATGACAGGATGTTCCTCTCCTTCATGTACCTGGGACAGAACCGCGCCAAGACCCACATCAGACGCATCGGTCTGTACCACAAATGGTTTAGTGAAATCCGGAGCCACCAAAACAGGGTCAGCACACAAGGCTCCCTTCAAGATTTGAAAGGCATGCTCCGCTTCCGGGGTCCACTTAACCATAATCGGGCCTTTTGCCTTAGTAAGTTCAGTCAATGGGTTGGCAATGGTAGCGTACCCAGGGATAAACCTACGATAGTAGCCGGTTAAGCCTAAAAAAGCCCTGAATTGCTTTTTAGTTACAGGACGTGGCCAACTGGTGATGGCTGCTACTTTGCTCTCTTGTGGTTTAAGGAGCCCCCGCCCGATAGTGTACCCTAGATATTTTGCTTCTTCTAGCCCTAAAGAACACTTAACAGGGTTAGCTGTCAAACCGGCAGCCCTTATACTATCCACAACTGCCTGAACCTTCATCAAGTGGGTTTCCCAGTCCGCGCTGTGAATCACCACATCATCCAGGTAGGCGGCTGCATACTGTCTGTGGGGGTGAAGTATCTTATCCATCATACGCTGAAAAGTTGCTGGGGCACCATGCAACCCAAATGGCAGCACTTTATATTGGAACAACCCTTCAGGGGTAGAAAACGCGGTTTTCTCTTTTGCTTTCTCTGTCAGGGGTACCTGCCAGTATCCCTTGGTGAGGTCCAAGGTGCTCAGATATCTGGCCTTACCTAATCGTTCGATTAGCTCATCCACACGAGGCATCAGGTAGGCATCAAACTTAGAAATATCATTTAGCTTACGGAAATCATTACAGAAACGGATTTCCCCATTTGGTTTGGGCACTAACACAATTGGGTTGTTCCACTCACTTTGTGATACTTCAATCACCCCCAGCTCAAGCATCTTTTTAACCTCTGCACTAACTGCTTCACGTCTAGCCTTAGGTATCCTGTAGGGCTTCAGATTGATCTTTTTCCCAGGTTCAGTTAGGATATCATGCTTGATTATATGTGTTTTTCCTGGTATTGGGGAAAACACATCCCTATTTTTAGACACAAACTCCCTGACTTCCTGTTTCTGATGGGGGGCAAGAGTATCGGCAACATGCACCTCCGGACCCTGCTCACGAGTGGCTTGGGTAGGTTTATTTCTGGTCATGATGAGAACCTCTCGTTCTACCCATGGCTTCAATAAATTTATATGATATGTCTGTTCTGGCTTCCGTCTGCCTGGCTGTCTTACTTTATAGTTCACATCACTGATCCGTTCAGTGATTTCATATGGCCCTTGCCAGCTGGCTAAGAATTAGTTTTCTACTGTGGGAACAAGAACTAGAACCCTATCACCTGGTTTGAATACCCGTAGACTTGCGTTTCGGTTGTAGCTTGCTTGTTGGGCTCTCTGGGCCTTTTCCATGTTTTCCCTAACTATAGGAATTACCGCTTCGAGCCACTCTTGCATTTGCGCTACATGCTCTATAAAACTGTGATGGGGGGTATGCTCTTGCTCCCATGTTTCCTTGGCAGCATCCAATATGCCTCTTGGATGCCTACCATACATTAACTCGAAAGGTGAAAATCCTGTGGAAGCTTGCAGGACTTCTCTAATAGAAAACATCAGGTAGGGTATGAGATAATCCCAGTTTTTTCCATCCTTGTCTATCACCTTCCGCAGCATAGCCTTTAGAGTTTTAGCACGGTCCTCTAGAGTAAACAATAGGCACAGTCCTTGTAATTGCATATACTCCAGGCACTGTATTTGTAATCCACACAAGATACAGCAGTAAATGAAAACATAAATAAACAAAAACCTAGCTCGTCTGAGCACTAACTGACATTAGATTCCCTATCTCTCAGGGTTAAACTAAACAAAACAATATTGGTTTCACCAACCTAGAGTCTTTGTCCACTCTCAGCACTCCAGTCTTTTGTCAGCCTGCTGCTTCCAGCCTTTCATAGAGAAACAAAACATTCTCTTCCTTATCTGCCTAGCAGGGAGGGATTTATCCCCACTGCTGCAGCCGATTACCTGCAGCTGAGCAATAGGTTGGAGACAGTCCAAAACCCTGGGCTGGATCTATGTCTTCCAATAAAACCGCTAAACTGCGGGGTGGAGCACTGGCCCACCCTACTCTCCAAATGCTCCACCCCAGGGGCCCATAACTAAATATTCATTCTGGTGACATACACAGAAACATACACTCCCCCTGGGGTTAAAAATCATATGCCTCTCTGAACAGTTCTGTCGAGACATAGACTCCCTCACAGACCACCCCATTCACCTTATCCCATATCCCCCTCCCCAGCTCAGACCCACCGGGGCAAGCGGCCTGGGACCATAGACAGTGAACTCGGGAGAGGCCATCCGCATTACCTTGGGCAGTTACGGCCCTGTGAGCAACAGTAAACTGGTAAGGCTGAAGACTTAGGAACCATCTAGTCACTCTGGCATTCTTTTCTTTGTTATGCCTCATCCATGTTAAAGGAGCACGGTCCGTGATTAGTGTAAAACATCTCCCCAGTAAGTAATATCTCAGGGATTCTAAAGCCCATTTTATCGCCAGGCATTCCTTTTCCACTACGGAGTACCTCTGTTCATGGGGATTCATTTTCCGGCTCAGATACATGACAGGATGTTCCTCTCCTTCATGTACCTGGGACAGAACCGCGCCAAGACCCACATCAGACGCATCGGTCTGTACCACAAATGGTTTAGTGAAATCCGGAGCCACCAAAACAGGGTCAGCACACAAGGCTCCCTTCAAGATTTGAAAGGCATGCTCCGCTTCCGGGGTCCACTTAACCATAATCGGGCCTTTTGCCTTAGTAAGTTCAGTCAATGGGTTGGCAATGGTAGCGTACCCAGGGATAAACCTACGATAGTAGCCGGTTAAGCCTAAAAAAGCCCTGAATTGCTTTTTAGTTACAGGACGTGGCCAACTGGTGATGGCTGCTACTTTGCTCTCTTGTGGTTTAAGGAGCCCCCGCCCGATAGTGTACCCTAGATATTTTGCTTCTTCTAGCCCTAAAGAACACTTAACAGGGTTAGCTGTCAAACCGGCAGCCCTTATACTATCCACAACTGCCTGAACCTTCATCAAGTGGGTTTCCCAGTCCGCGCTGTGAATCACCACATCATCCAGGTAGGCGGCTGCATACTGTCTGTGGGGGTGAAGTATCTTATCCATCATACGCTGAAAAGTTGCTGGGGCACCATGCAACCCAAATGGCAGCACTTTATATTGGAACAACCCTTCAGGGGTAGAAAACGCGGTTTTCTCTTTTGCTTTCTCTGTCAGGGGTACCTGCCAGTATCCCTTGGTGAGGTCCAAGGTGCTCAGATATCTGGCCTTACCTAATCGTTCGATTAGCTCATCCACACGAGGCATCGGGTAGGCATCAAACTTAGAAATATCATTTAGCTTACGGAAATCATTACAGAAACGGATTTCCCCATTTGGTTTGGGCACTAACACAATTGGGTTGTTCCACTCACTTTGTGATACTTCAATCACCCCCAGCTCAAGCATCTTTTTAACCTCTGCACTAACTGCTTCACGTCTAGCCTTAGGTATCCTGTAGGGCTTCAGATTGATCTTTTTCCCAGGTTCAGTTAGGATATCATGCTTGATTATATGTGTTTTTCCTGGTATTGGGGAAAACACATCCCTATTTTTAGACACAAACTCCCTGACTTCCTGTTTCTGATGGGGGGCAAGAGTATCGGCAACATGCACCTCCGGACCCTGCTCACGAGTGGCTTGGGTAGGTTTATTTCTGGTCATGATGAGAACCTCTCGTTCTACCCATGGCTTCAATAAATTTATATGATATGTCTGTTCTGGCTTCCGTCTGCCTGGCTGTCTTACTTTATAGTTCACATCACTGATCCGTTCAGTGATTTCATATGGCCCTTGCCAGCTGGCTAAGAATTAGTTTTCTACTGTGGGAACAAGAACTAGAACCCTATCACCTGGTTTGAATACCCGTAGACTTGCGTTTCGGTTGTAGCTTGCTTGTTGGGCTCTCTGGGCCTTTTCCATGTTTTCCCTAACTATAGGAATTACCGCTTCGAGCCACTCTTGCATTTGCGCTACATGCTCTATAAAACTGTGATGGGGGGTATGCTCTTGCTCCCATGTTTCCTTGGCAGCATCCAATATGCCTCTTGGATGCCTACCATACATTAACTCGAAAGGTGAAAATCCTGTGGAAGCTTGCAGGACTTCTCTAATAGAAAACATCAGGTAGGGTATGAGATAATCCCAGTTTTTTCCATCCTTGTCTATCACCTTCCGCAGCATAGCCTTTAGAGTTTTAGCACGGTCCTCTAGAGTAAACAATAGGCACAGTCCTTGTAATTGCATATACTCCAGGCACTGTATTTGTAATCCACACAAGATACAGCAGTAAATGAAAACATAAATAAACAAAAACCTAGCTCGTCTGAGCACTAACTGACATTAGATTCCCTATCTCTCAGGGTTAAACTAAACAAAACAATATTGGTTTCACCAACCTAGAGTGTTTGTCCACTCTCAGCACTCCAGTCTTTTGCCAACCTGCTGCTTCCAGCCTTTCATAGAGAAACAAAACATTCTCCTCCTTATCTGCCTAGCAGGGAAGGATTTATCCCCACTGCTGCAGCTGATTACCTGCAGCTGAGCAATAGGTCGGAGACAGTCCAAAACCCTTGACTGGATCTATGTCTTCCAAGAAAACCACTAAACTGCGAAGTGGAGCACTGGCCCACCCTACTCTCCAAATGCTCCACCCCAGGGGCCCATAACTAAATATTCATTCTGGTGACATACACAGAAACATACACTCCCCCTGGGGTTAAAAATCATATGCCTCTCTGAACAGTTCTGTCGAGACATAGACTCCCTCACAGACCACCCCATTTACCTTATCACAAGGGACTAAAAAATAGTGTTAAAAAAAATGTTAATAAATGTGATTTAACCACATCACTAATAAAGTTTTGCTGTCATTTTGTGGTGAAACGATTGATGTCCTTAAGGGGTTAAAAATCAGTCTCCTGTGAAAAAATTGAATTCATGAGATCAATTTGTGCAACTCAAGGTTTATAACACGGTTATTGAGAACAATTATTAGCAGCCTAATTAAGATTTACCTTGGCCTTGCCAACAAGACAAGTGATGTATTACATAGCTGTCACATTAGGTGATTCTCTGCAGCTGTCATATGAGGTGATTGGACCTTGATCAAGTTATTCCGTTTATTGAAGAATAACGTGTTAGCAATATTTTTTAGCCCCATATTAGTGACCTTATATAATCACATGGTTTAGATTTTATAGTTATTTTTCAGACACTTCTGTAAAATCTGGTTGAGTCCACTGCCCTTAGGCAACTAATGGGGTACACTGAGACCAGGTAGCACATACCCAGTCACCATTACTTTTCTAAAAAAGCTGCCCCCACCTTGCATAATAATAATAATATTTAGCGCCAACATATTCTGTAGCACTTTACAATTCCTGAGGTATATATACAGATGAAAATCAGATATTACAAAATTGCACACTAATTATACAAACAAATAGAGTGGGGGCACTGCCCACAAGTGCTTACAATCTATGAGGAATAGGGTTAAGACAGAAGGCAGAAATAATCTTTAACAAATATTCTTTAATAAATAAATGGTAGATCACATAAAAGTGGGTAAACAAGTCAACCAATGTCAAAATGTCTAAAGTGCATAGAGCATTGGGGGACACTGCTGAATGATAGTGGGGGGACATACTGATAGCAGGGAGGGCCAATTATTGAATGTCATACATCTGCCCAAAAAAAATCTGTTTTAAGCACATTTTGAAACTAGTGAATGTTGCGAATAAGTCTGATGGTTCAGGGTATTGCATTCCAAATGACTAGTGCAGCACGAACAAAGTCTTTAAGATGGAAATGAGAGATTAGGATTACAGAAGATGTTAGTTTAGATCCTTATCAAAGCATAGAGTACAAGTATCTATGTAGAAAGACTAGTCTGGCACTTTAAGTATGAGTCAGTAAACTCCTTGTAACAATTCTCAGCAGTGTGAATCGCGGACGGAGGCTGTCAGCTAGTGGTGCAGATCCATATACAGGCACGTCCACAAATAGATATATATGAAGAAGTGAATAGATCACACTCACCACTCTGTAGCAGCGTACTTTATTCAAACATATTCAGCAGGTACATTCATGCAGGGTCGCCTCCATGGGACAGGTCCGTTTGTGTCACAAGCACGCTTTGTCTAGCCAACGCACGAGCAGATCTTCAGGAAAAATATGCACGTGTAAACGCACCCTTACACTTTCACAGAAGTGTCTACCTGTTTTAATTTCGGACATGTGATGCCTATCCGTATCCTCATCCACATCCTCCTCAACGGACATCTTACAGTCTGCCACAGGGAAGATCATGGCTTACTCTTCTCCTCCGCCATAATTTTTGGGTGCAAAGTTCTGCTATATTACATCTGCTAAAATAGCAAAATAGTAGTAAAATAGTAGTTTCAGTGCCTGCAGAAGGAAATCTCATGCTGGCAGTCTTCCTGTAATCTGAGCTTGGGCAATGAGGTTGCTGATAATGTGAAGAGCATTGGTGAGATTTATCAAAACCTGTGCTGAGGAAAAGTTGACCAGTTACCCATAGAAACCAGAGGCCTTTTCAAAAATGAAAGAAGCAATCTGATTGGTTGCTATGGGCAAATTGACAACCTTTCCTGAGCACAGGTTTTGATAGATCTCTCCTATTGTTGCTACGCTGCATCTTATTGCCATGACACATTCACCATGTATGAAACATGTGCTTAAACATTTGTATGTTGGTCTGAATTATGTGCTGGCAATATCTAGAAGTGTTTAAATTAGCTTTGTGTTCGGGGCTCCACACGTGACAATACTTCTTCAGTAGTCCCTGTAAGGATATTAATAACACATATGCATAACACTGTATAGTAAAGCGGTTGAAGTGTGCCCAAAAACCGCGACCGAGGGTTAGCCTTTAGAGGGCAAAAGCACAAAACCGTGTAGGAGCGAAATGATTATTATATTTACAATACCCAGTATCTGGAGACATCCGCCATCACGTTGTGGGGACTTGGGACATAATTACCATGGCAGCCTGACTTCCATCTGCCTAACTTCTGAATAACGTGCAGAGGAAACTAGTGTTGTGATGCTGCCTATGCTGCCCTACTGCAAACAAACCTAAGAATTCCTGATAATTACCTCCCAGATTGGTGGTTGATGACCTGTTGTGAGGAACGAGAATTGTGATGAGGTCAGAGCAACTTCCTTTGTGATGACGTCACAATGTTCCACGTACCTACCTGGCAGGTTAACCTGAACAACAGCAGCTGCAGCTGTGCCCGTACAGTGACTGAAGGCAGGCCTTAAAAACCCTTACCCGGTAGGTCAAGCAGTAGAAAAGCTGAACTTCCCACTGCATAACCTATCTGGATACTGCCTGAGCAATACCGATCTACCATGAATTACCCACTATACTGCAAAGTATTGACCTGCTGTGGGTAGTCGCTCTTGCACCACTATCGTTCCTGTAGACAGACCCGGACAAAACGTAGACACTCTGCCTATTCACCTGGGAAGTTATACATGTCATCGACAGATTTCACATAACCCATCCTGAACACTGATCTACCTCAAAACTGGAACTTCGAGGTGACAGCCTGCCGTAATTTACAGATAGCTTTTATCCTTCCTACCTGTAACCGTGGCGTGGCCTTGTGTGATCCTCGAACCTGTATTTGTATGCGTGACCCACCATACCTGAACTTTAACCAGGTGTTGTCACATCATCGTGCCTGTAGACGTGACAGGACCTTTCGTAATTATTTTACATGTGGTGTGCCAGTTCTTTGCATAAGCCTCGTGCCTGTCCATGTAACAAGTCTAACCTGACCATCTTATTTTATTTTATTTTTTTTATATCTAAGTATACCGTCTATGAGTTGTGGCATTGTCACTCTGCAACGTGTCAGTAGCAACTACTATGCAATGTATGCCATGCAGACACGGCCGGTATAATGGCAAGACCACCGCCTACCTGTCGTGATGACATCGTTCTGCAACGTGATCATAATACTCACATAAACCCCCTGTAGCTGAGACGTTCGTGAATGATTGCAATCACCTATGTGCAGTGATGTTTATGCTCTGAAAGGTGACCGTAACAAGCTCTATGCAACAGATCCTCCTGTCGACGTGGCAGGTATGGTGAGTATACCCCTGCGTATGTGTCGTGATGTTGTCGCTCTGAAGACGTGTCAGGAACCCCAAAATGCGCAAAGCTTCCCCCTGCAGAATTGACAGCTACGAAGGGCAAGCTACCCCTATGTTCTTCCAATATCAACCACTATGCAATGTATCACCCTGCAGTTGTAGCAGGTACAAAGAATAGCCAGCACCTGAGTATCGAGATGTGTTGTTCTGTAGACGTGTCAGTAACAACCACTGCGCAGTGCATCCCCTGCAGACGTGGCAGGTACGATGGGACTACAACCGCCTATGTGACGTGCTGTTGTTGCTCTGCGAAACGTGTCAGTAATAACAACTATAAAGTGCCTCCCCCTGCAGACATGGCAGGTAGAACGGATATACAACGGCCTGTGAAGTGTGATGTTGTTGCTCTGAAGACGTGTCAGTAACAACAAGTGCGCAGTGCATCCCCCTGCAGGCGTGGCAGGCATAATGTGTATACAACTGCCTGTGTAACGTGATGTTGTTGCTCTGAAGACATGTCAGTAACAACAATTGCGCAGAGCAGCCCCCTGCAAACGTGGCAGGTATAAAGGGTATAAAACCACCTATGTGTCTTGATGTTGTTGCTCTGAAAGACATGTCAGTAACAACAAGTGCGCAATGCATCCCCCTGCAGGCGTGGAAGGCATAACGGGTATACAACCTCCTGTGCAACGTTATGGTGTTGCTCTGAAGACAGGTCAGCAACAACAATTGCACAGTGCATCCCCCTGCAGACGTGGCAGGTATAAAGAGTATACAAACGTCTATGTGTTGCGATGTTGTTGCTCTGAAAGACGTGTCAGTAACAACAAGTGCGCAGTGCATCCCCCTGCAGTTGTGGCAGGCATAACGGGTATACAACCGCCTGTGTAATGTGATGTTGTTGCTCTGAAGACGTGTCAGTAACAGCAATTGCGCAGTGCATCCCCCTGCAGACGTGGCAGGTATAAGGGTATACAACTGCCTATGTGTCGTGATGATGTTGCTCTGAAAGACGTGTCAGTAACAACAATTGTGCAGTGCATCCCCCTGCAGTTGTGGCAGGCATAACGGGTATACAACCACCTGTGTAATGTGATGTTGTTGCTCTGAAGACGTGTCAGTAACAATAATTATGCAATTCATCCCCCTGCAGACGTGGCAGGCATAACGGGTATACAACCGCCAATGTGTCATGATGTTGCTGCTCTGAAAAAACGTGTTAGTAACCAAAAACTGCGCAGTGCATCCCCCTGCAGGCATGGAAGGTACAAAGAGTATACAACCGCCTATGTGACGAGATGTTGTTGCTCTGAAAAGCGTGTCAGTAACAACAACTGCGCAGTGCATCTCCCAGCAGATGTGGCAGGTACCTAGAGTATACAACCGCCTGTGACACGAGATGTTGCTCTGAAGGACGTGTCAGTATCAACAACAACTGCGCAGTACATCCCCCAGCAGACTTGGAAGGTATGATGGGTGAACCGAATGCCTATGTATTGGGATGTTGTTGCACTGAAGAACTGCCAGCCACTACAACCCTGTCGAATGACCCCCTGCCGAAGTTGCCGGTATGAGGGGAAAACAACCGCAACATCCTGGGCATATTAAAACTGTATAATGTCATGCGCAATATGCGTGCCCTGAGTGCCTGAAACCAACTCACAAGCGTATGTGCTACATAACCACCACGAGAATACGTACCGTATAACTGCTATGAGTGTATGGACCATAAGCGTGTATGGACCGAGTGGATACCCAGCTCGCCAGACCGTCCGACGCCGCAGCTGTAAACCATATACATACCATGAGCATCTACCCAGTAACTGCAGGGACCGTGTAAACAGTCTGGTGCTACGAGCGTTTGAGCTATATCATGTAACAGACTGAGTGCCATAGGCGTATGACTTGTGAAATTACCAGCATGAGGGCATTGTAAATGCCACAGGCATGTGGACAGTGACACCATAAATGTACGAAAGTGTATAACATACAACGAGCATTTGTAACGCATCTCCTGACCCTATGAATCATGTGAATACCAGACTATATGAACAATGATAACTGCCACTGGCGTATGAAACAGTATCAACACCACGAGTATGTAAATACCACTACCAAGGAGCTGGTGAATGCTACTCTGGGCTAATGCACATTGTAAAAAGCAGTAAACGTGTTATGCCATGAGGGCCTGGAACTAACTGAATTGAGCCTAAACCAGTATGACCACCACAAGCGTATGAACAGTATAGCGGACCGGACGAATGTATAGTAAAAAGCCATGATTCCATTAAGTATACCTGCCAAAACTTATAAACAGTAGGGTAGTAAGAGCGTATGTACCATATGACTGCCAAGAGTGTGAGAACATTGTGAACAAGGATGTGAACCATACGAACGCCGAAAGCGTATGTACAGTATGAAATGTCCTAAATGTATGCACAATGAAGCCCCTAATGTGTCAAAAATAGATGCCATGAGAGTATAAAGCATATAAATCACCTATGTAATTGAAAAGTCGAATGTGGACACAATACCTGTACCTACAGTAATGCTAACCAGATTATGCACAACCAATAAAATGCATAAACGCGTACGCAATGACCACTACAGACTTCAATGATCATTACTATAAGAACGTGCATGTCCCAAGCTACGAACGTACATGCACAGCAATACGACAATGTATCTACAAAAGGTAAATGCACTGTAACAGTATCCCATATAAACGAAATAAATGACCCTTACGCACTGTAAATGCTACCATGAAAATACCTTATGACTGCTATAACAGTAAAAGCCACCTATAGATGAGCAAAAACGTGCTATAATACAATACCATGTCTGCCTAATGTACTGTTGTAACCGTAATATCGTACAAATGGCTATGAACTTATGGAATTAATGCATACCCATAACCCCATACTCTACATAAAGCCCTGTGCGCACGTACCATGTACAACATTGTACCAGCAAATGCCACCATAATGTAATAATATGTATACAACGCTGCCCATACAAACAACAATATAACTACCGTATACACACAATGCCTGCACATGACACTAATGACTGTACTGTGGAAGGAACTATAACTAAGCAATGTACAATATCGAACACGAATGTACCGTGTAAGGCCTACAGACCAAGGAACTAACACCTGACCTAAGCGGGCATAACTATATACACATTTTTTTTTTTCCAAATACTGACACTACCTGTGAAGGTGGTGTGGTGAGCTAATTTAAATATATTTTTATATATATATATATATATATATATATAAAGGAAGAACAAAGAAGAAGCACCGTGATATAGGATTCTAGATCCGTCTGGGTGCTCAGCTTCAGGGGCAGACCGACCCCCAACGTAATATCCTCAAAGAAGTAGAAGCGGCACTCCAAAATCACATCAAAGTAGTGGTTTATTCACTCATCTGTGTAAGCGACGTTTCGGCTTATCAATAAAGCCTTTTTCAAGCATGCTTGAAAAAGGCTTTATTGATAAGCCGAAACGTCGCTTACACAGATGAGTGAATAAACCACTACTTTGATGTGATTTTGGAGTGCCGCTTCTACTTCTTTGAGGATATATATATATATATATATATACACACATATCTAGATACCCCTGCACACCTATCAAATACACATATAAACCTACATACACATATATACATAAACCTATACCCACATCCATTTCTTCCTCTTTTTTTTTTTTAACCTTATGTGAACTAACCGACTGTCAACACACGTGCATCCACAGCGCCATCTGACGTCGGCGCCCATGTACTGCAGTTGGCCAGCTAGCCGCACTGTCACCTCACAGAGACCCGCAGCTGCCCAACTCCCAGGACACCGTGAAACTGCTGCACACGCTAAGTGACCAGCAAGGAAACATTGCACATGTAGCTGGCAACCCAAAATCACCAAACCACTTCAGTCCCTCAGGCCCCCGCAGCACCGCTCGGCAGCGCTGTAGCCCCCTGCCCACCGTACTGGTAACGCATACTCGCATAATGAAATGGATACCGGCACTTACCACCCGTACACTGGATACAAACGCCCGAAAGCCTCTGTCACAGACACCACGGACTCTAAGAGGGGACCGTACAGACTAACAGCGTTGCCCGGTAACCCATTTCGCCAAACGCCACACCCATAGCTGTGAGACAGGAAGCGTGCATTTAAATATATCAGGCCCCTCCCATAAACATGCACGCACCTGATGTGACGGGGGCGTGTGTTGAGTATTCCACGCCCCTTTCACAAACTCAGCCAGATAGGCTTATCACTTAACAGTTCTTATGCCTTGAGCACCCAATTCTATTGCAGTATTGAAAACATAGGGGGAGATTTATCAAAACTTGTGTAGAGAAAAAGTGGTGCAGTTGCTCATGGCAACCGATCAGATCGCTTCTTTCATTTTTCACAGGTCTCTTCAAAAATAAAAGTATCAATCTGATTGGTTGCTATGAGCAACTGCACCACTCTTCCTTTGCACAAGTTTTGATAAATCTGACCCATAGTCTTTCTGAAACCTGTGTGATATGCAATGTTTCAGGGTGTCTTTTTTTAGATAAATAGACATTACAGAATTACACACTAATTATTCAAACAAGAGGAGTGGGTGCCCTATTCGCAAGAGCTTAAAATCTACGGGGAACAGGGTTCCTAAAAATGCTTTATTTGTATAATCAAGCCATCATATTCAAATAGTTAAGTGGACATAAAGCTGGATAAGCCAGTCAACAGCCATTCTCTATATGTACATATACAAAGTGTGTGAAGTGTTGGGGGACACTGCTGAATGAAAGGAGAGGGGGACACTTGTTTCCAATGTTCTGGAATTCAGCTTTACATGTGTTGGACCACCTGTACCAGCAGCAGTAAGTGGCCAGTGAATGATTTTCTAATGCAGCAGACGCACAGTTATTGGAGCCAGTGTAATTTTCAGCTCAGGCATTGGCAGCTGATCAGAGATACGCATTGTGTACTCACGTACTGAGGCCTTTTAAAGAGACAACAAGATTTGCTGCTGATATTACTTCTTGAGCAAACGCTCACAGTGCTGATTCAGCAAATGATGGAGGAAGAATCACATCTGGGTTGCAGAAGTATACATGAAGGTGAAAAGGTAGAGTAGGGCCTGAGGAGTATTTGGTGTTAGAAATGGTTAAGGTACCACAGGGAGGGATTGGGATCAAGGCATACATGCAACACAAAGGCAGCCACCACTATGATGATGAACATCCATGTCAATATTGGGCAGAGAAGGAAACTAATAGGCTATCATGAACACTGCCAAAGATGTCAAGTTGTATGACTTATTTCTTGAGCACTGACAGCTGTCTTGTGTACAAAAAGCAGAGGTGTACTGAATAGAGAGAAGCTATGTAGCCACCTTGACATGGTTTCAAACAGCAGACATCTGCCAACTAGGGGGGGGGGGGGGGGCTACTCTCCGCTCCCCACAAACCTCTATCACTGCTAATGCAAATTCACTTTAGATTACAGGGTGACAAAGATTTTAAATTCATTAGGAGATTATCAGCAAATGGATGTTCACCATCACCTCAACAACTAGGTTCGGTCATTCCTGGGCTGTGTACTTCCTCCAGCAGATAGATGCTACCCAGATAGATGGTACCATCCTTTTACCCAAAGCCATGCATGTGCCCCTAACTGTTACATTAACTTAGCCTTAAAAATTGCTCAAAAGTGCTTGGGACCTGTGTTATACAGGGCTTTTAGAGCTCTTGGGGCTATTGTTGAAGTTCTGATTAATTTCAAACTAATTCAGTCAAAGACTAGATTTTTGGTGAAATTTGGTGACATAGTGAAACATCACTTTTGCATCTCTACTGACTACAAAGTGACACAAAATCTTCACTGCACTGTTTTTTCCCCCACCAATGTCTGTACCACTAATACAAAATGTACATTGATTTTGCAATTAAGCAATGTGATTTCAAAAGTCCCAAAACACCTACTTTAGACAATTTTCCTCACCTACTTGCGTGCCTCTATGCACTTGCAAAAGTGCGCAACACAACAAAAAAGCTATACTTTCACTGCCTTTTCACCTGAGTGTACCACAAACAAATAAAAGGGCACACTTAACAATAGCACAGATTTTGTCCTGACAGAACAAATGCAGCACACCTGCTAAAGTGTGTTCTGAACACTGCTTTCGAATATTGTAGTAGTGACGTGGTCCTATTCCTATCTGAGCTATATAATTGCACACAATGAGGGACATTTATCAATGTTTACTTATGTATTCTTTTTTTTAGTTATGTTTTCCTTACAATATTTTTGCTTATGTGTGACTTATTTATCAACTGGTTTCAGCCTGTTGATAATTTTCTTTCACGTAAGCAATTTTTCCTTTTTTACTTTGGTAGTAGCTTTTTCTGCTCCATGTTTGAGCTGGAGTAAATTTAGTCAATTTTTAACCCTGTTGCGACTTTTGTTTGCGCAGTTGCTACTGTCGCAGTTAATAAATACCTGACTACCCGTAGTCCATTTTAAAATTATTTCTACGTAGTTCATTTTTGGAAAACTTGCTTTTCTCGCTTTCCAGTCAAAATGTTGCACGAAAAATCTTGTAGTCGCAGTTGCGACAATTTTGCGACAATTATAGTAAAGAAAACCTGACTAAACCCGTTGATAAATGTCCATAAATATGCTTCACAAAAGCGACAAAAAACCATGCTTTCACTGCTTTTACCCCTAAGTGTACCCCAAACAAAAAAAATGGCACACTTAACAATAACACAGATTTAGTCCTCACAGAACTAAAGTGTTCTTTCCAAAATCTGCTTTAGAAAATTGTAGTAGGGGCATGGTCCTACTCCTACATGATCTCTACAACTGCACACAATAGCCCTCACACAGATCTGCTCTTTACGACTGCTGTCCCTAAAATGGTAGATGCTGCTGTGTGTATAGGCTTTTCTGATGCCACTGACCCACCCATATATTGCCTCCTGATTGGCTGGGAGCGGTAAACAAGGCCCTATTGGCTAACCTGAGGTCATGTAATTCTTCCTCCTACTTGCAAGGTTTTCTAGGTTACCATAAGTTCATGTGTTCTTCCTTCCTTCTATTTTCAAATGGTGCCGATATAATTTTATTAGGTTCGGCAAAAGCACCAAACTGAAGTATTTCATACAGTTCCTGACAAACTAGGGCTCCCTGGATTCAGCTAGCTCAACTCTAGTAGAGAAAGTGTTAATAATAGAATAAAAGGTATGTTTAGTGGTAAACTGAGGGTTTTGTTTAATAACTTTGTTTTTTGTTATAGACCATTGGTTTGTGCCATTATCTACAGACTTCAAAAGCTTTATATGCTGGCTTATTGATATCAATATGTATTTAATGCGGTTAGAGATGAGTGAATTGTTGAAAAATTAGATTCAGCTGGTTCGCCGAATTTAAAAAAAAAATTTGATTCAATCCGAATAAATTTGCGGCAAATTTTTATTAGTAATGTATTTTAATAATGTGTTTAATAAAGTGTGTGTGTGTGTGTGTATTTCCCTTTTTTCTCTCTATTTTTTTTTTTAGGTAATACTACTACTCCCAGCATGGAACAGACTGTTTCATGATGGGAGTAGTAGTAACTGTGCTAATAGACAGATCGCCTCGGGTGTTAAGAGTGACACCCGCTGCAATCGTCCTGTATAATGTATAGATGCGGGCGGCTTTCTTGTATCTCTGCAATAGATAGGATGATCGCATCAGGTGTCAGAAAATGACACCCGCTGGGATCTGTCCTCAACTGCAGGTAATACTACTCCCAACATTGAGCACACTCTGCTACATGTTGGGAGCTGTAGTACCTGCATTAATAGACAGATCACAGCGGGTGTCACTTCTGACACCTGTTGCGACCTGTCTATTAATGCAAGTACTACAGCTCTCAGAATGGAGCAGAGTGTGCTCCATGTTGGGAGCAGTAGTACCTGCAGGTAAGGAAAGATCCAAATGGTTGTCACTCCTGACACCCGCTGTGATCGTCCTGTATAATGTATAGATGTGGGCGGCCAGAAGCTCTTCTCTGGTCCTACTGTAATATGAGTATATACCGTATATATACCTATTATTCATATTTCCTGCAGAGAGATGTGATTTGGTGGAACCATCTGGCCAATCACAGCTCTCTGCAGGAAATATGAATAAGTGATGTGAATCCTATTCACATCACTGGCCTGCCAGAGTATAGTGCAGAGATGTGAGCGCAAGAGAAAGCTGCTCCATCTCTGCAATACAAGGACAATTGCATCGGGTGTAGGAAATGACACCCGGGGCGATCTGTCTATTAGTACAGGCACTACTGCTCTCATCATGGAATAGTCTGTTCCATGCTAGGTGTAGTAGTACTATCAAAAAAAAAATTCTCTCCCTCAGGTCCCGCACATCCCATGTTGAGAGCAAAATGGGGGAACTTACCTCTGCCCACAACACTGTGGTGGATAGCGTCTCTTCTTTGGAGGAAGAGGTGGCGGTTCTCCGCGCTAAACTGGCTGACATGGAGGATCGTTCTAGGAGGAACAACCTCCGAATCCGTGGTGTCCCAGAGGATGTTAAAACAGAAGATCTTGCTGGTTTTGTGACCGACTACTTTGCGGCATTGCTTCCTTCAGCTTCTACGCAGGAGTTGCTGCTTGACCAAGTGCATCGTCTTCCTAAACCGAAAACAATCCCTACTACAGCACCTCGAGATGTCATCCTGAGGGTGCACTTCTTTCATGTGAAAGAGAAAATATCTTTGGCTGCCTGACGCCCACCAGAGCTACCTGAACGCTTCTCCCGCTTGTCTATTTTTGCGGACCTTTCTGCTGCCACCCTCTCCCGACGTCGGGAATTCTCCAAAGGTACAGCTATTCTGCGAGCTCAAGGGATTCCCTATAAATGGGGATTCCCAACTAAAGTCATCGTCACACATGACGGCTCTGAGCATGTTGCGTCATCTCCGGAGGGCCTGCTGGATCTCTGCCATGCCTGGCATCTTCCTTCTCCCTCCTCGGTGGATCAAGGGGTTTCGGGACATTCGCCCTGGAGGCTGTCTACTGACTGGACTGTGGTACAGTATGGAAAAAGAAAATCTGATTAATAATGTATGTTTTTTGGGGGGTTAAATGATACCATACCGGCAGTGGCGTTGCTAGGGTTGGTGTCACCCGATGCGGTAGAAAATGGTGTCACCCCCATACCTACCCCCTCCCCCCAGTAAGTTTTTAGCCTGTTGTGACAGACACCACTGTTGTAGCGCATTGTGAGAAATTCCAGTTTAATAATCAGCTATACCAGTTGCCACAGAATAGGAAAGTGTTAAAGAAGTTTTCACCATTGAAATATACAGCTCCCAGAATTATTTAAAGGGGTACTCCACTGGAAAACATTTACTTTTATATCAACTGGTGCCAGAAAGTTAAACAGATTTTTAAATTACTTCTATTTAAAATCTTAATACTTACAGTACTTATAAGCTGGTGTATGCTCCACAGGAAGTTGTGTAGTTCTTTCCAGTCTGACCACAGTGCTATTTGCTGACACCTCTGTCCATGTCAGGAACTGTCCAGAGCAGGATAGGTTTGCTATGGGGATTTGCTCCTACTATGGACAGTTCTTGACATGGACAGAGGTGTCAGCACAGAGCACTGTGGTCAGACAGAAAAGAAATAAAAAAAAGATAATAACTTCCTGTGAATCGCTTATACAGCAGCTAATAAGTACTGGAAGGATTAAGATTTTTAAATAAACGTAATTTACAAATCTGTTTAACTTTGTAGCACCAGCTGATTAAAAAAAATGTTTTCCAGTAGAGTACCCCTTTGAGCAGTGGTGAGGTTATGCTGGGAGTTGTAGTTTCACTGACCTAACTGTAGAACTGACAAGTGACTACAACTCTGATAGGACATAGTGAGGAGAATGTACAATGATATTAGTGATTACAGGTGACGTCTTCTCTATAGTGAGGAGAATACACAATGATATCAGTGACTACAGGTGACGTCTTCTCTATAGTGAGGAGAATACACAATGATATCAGTGACTACAGGTGACGTCTTCTCTATAGTGAGGAGAATACACAATAATATCAGTGACTACAGGTGACATCTTCTCTATAGTGAGGAGGATACAGAATGATATCAGTGACTACAGGTGACGTCTTCTCTATAGTTAGGAGAATACACAATGATATCAGTGACTACAGGTGACGTCTACTCTATAGTGAGGAGAATACACAATGATATCAGTGACTACAGGTGACGTCTTCTCTATAGTGAGGAGAATACACAATGATATCAGTGACTACAGGTGACGTCTTCTCTATAGTGAGGAGAATACACAATGATATCAGTGACTACAGGTGACGTCTTCTCTATAGTGAGGAGAATACACAATGATATCAGTGACTACAGGTGACGTCTTCTCTATAGTGAGGAGAATACACAATGATATCAGTGACTACAGGTGACGTCTTCTCTATAGTGAGGAGAATACACAATGATATCAGTGACTACAGGTGACGTCTTCTCTATAGTCTTTCCTTATCTAATTCAGATGGTACATACCGCCAGGACTTGTTCCAGCTAAAACTTCTCTCTGCAGAATGTGACGCCCAGACGTCTCCTCACTATGTCAGCGCATTCTCATCCTCTATATGAAAACAAGTATTATTATAAACCTGACAGACACTGTATCCTCTAAATATAATACTACTATACACTACACTCTTTGATTATAAACCTTCCATACACCGTACCCACTGAATATAATACTACCACACATCTGTACATTCTGAATATAATACTACCACACACTGTAAATTCTGAACATAATACCAACACATACTGTACACTCCGAATATAAATCTGCCACATACTGTACCCCTGAATATAATACCGCCACACACTGTACCCACTGAATATAATACTACTACATACTGTACCCACTGAATATAATACTACCACAAACTGCGCCCTCTGAATATAATACTACCACAAACTGCGCCCTCTGAATATAAATCTGCCACATACTGTACCCTCTGAATATAAATCTGCCACATACTGTATCCTCTGAATATAAATCTGCCACATACTGTACCCTCTGAATATAATACCGCCACACACTGTACCCTCTGAATATAAATCTGCCACATACTGTACCCTCTGAATATAATACTACCACCCACTGCGCCCTCTGAATATAATACTTAGAGATGAGCAAACTACAGTAAATTCAACTCGTCACAAACTTCTCTGCTCGGCAGTTGATGGCTTATCATGCATAAATTAGTTCAGCTTTCAGGTGCTCCCGTGGGCTGGAAAAGGTGGATACAGTCCTAGGAGACTCTTTCCTAGGACTATATCCACCTTTTCCAGCCCACGGGAGCACCTGAAGGCTGAACTAATTTATGCAGGATAAGTCATCAACTGCCGAGCCGAGAAGTTCGTGACGAATCGAATTTACTGTAAGTTCGCTCATCTCTAATAATGCTACTACAAACTGCGCCCTCTGAATATAATACTACCACAAACTGCGCCCTCTGAATAAAACGTTGCCATACAGTGCACCCTCTGAATATAATACCACAACTGCAGTAACACCCCTCAACATCCTTTAGCTGATGCTATTACCACGGGAGGGGGGTATTGGTGGTGTTGCTAGTGGATGATGGGGGTGCTACTACTGGGGGGTTGTTGCTGGAGGATGATGAGGGTGCTACTGGCCATCCCCCCTGGCAGTATCACCCCCATCATCCATCGGCAGGATCATCCTCCTGGCAGGAGCACCTCCATCATCCACCATCAGGATCTGCTGATGGAGGTGCTGCTGGGGGGGGGGGGTTGCTGGTGGATGATGAGGGTGCTACTGCCAGGGGGGGAGCATTAGGTAGGCAGCAGTTCCCCCCCATTAGGTAGGTCGCAGTTTCCCCACATTAGGTAGCATCTATTCCCCATATTAGGCAGCATAGATTCCCCACATTTGGTAACAGTTCCCCCACATTAGGTAGGTACCAGTTACCCCACATTAGGTAGCAATTTCCCCACATTAGGTAGCACAGATTCCCCACATTAGGTAGCAATTTCCCCACATTAGGTAGCACAGATTCCCCACATTCGGTAGCACAGATTCCCCACATTTGGTAGCATAGACTCCCCACATAAGGTAGCATAGACTCCCCACATTTGGTAGCATAGACTCCCCACATTTGGTAGCATAGACTCCCCACATTAGGTAGCATAGACTCCGCACATTAGGTAGTAGTTTCCCCACATTAGGCCGCAGGTTCCCTTGCAGGTTCCCCACAATGGGTCAAAGTCTCCCCACAATAGATCGCTGGTTATGCACCCCCCCCACACACACACACACAAAAAAAAAAGAAACACATACAACACAGAGAGACAAACACGCACACACACAGTCAGAGAGACTCACACTCACAGACAGACACACACACAGAGTCACACAGTCACACACACAAAGAGTCACACACACACTCTGAGAGTCACACAAACACACACAGAGTCACATACACACACAGTCACATACACACAGTCACACACACAGAGTCTCACACACACAAGCAAAGATAGAGACAGACAGACAGAGAGACAGACATACACACTCACCCATCCAGCGCAGCGCTCCTTCTCACCGGACGCTGTGTGAGTGACGTAACTGACGTCCTCCTGTGCGGCCATGCGGTGTGACATTAGGCCGGCGCAGACGTGGGAGCGGAGGCCGGGCACAGTGTTGGTGAAGGTGAGGGGGGGTGTGATGACGGACGGGCGCACAGTGAAGGTGAAAGAGGGGGGTTGCTGACGGACGGGCGTACCGCACACACAGCGCAGGGGGGGGGGGGGGTTCTGCTGACGGATGGGAGGCCGGTCGGGCACAGATGGGGGGGTGGGTGCTGCGGAGCGTCTTGGTGTCACCCCATTAGGTTGGTGTCACCCGGTGCGGGCCGCACCCCCCGCACCCGGGTCGCAACGCCACTGCATCCCGGTCAGGTACATGTTATAATATGGCTATGTTTTTCTTTCCATATTCCCCAGTAAGTTGCTCTCTCCAATGGTCACTGTGGCTACTATATATTTCTTTTTATGCAGTTTTAATGTTTTGCACCATGTTGGTGCCCTGTCGTATGTTCTCTCCGGTTTTATTCCTGTTGTTTTTTTTAGTACATCCAAGGTCTTGCTAATCGATATTCCATTGCCTCTCATGCTGTGTCGCACTTATTATGTTGTTGCTAGGGGTAACCTGCCGCTGCTGATCACTTTTCTCCCACTATGGGTTTTCAAATTGCTTCATTGAATGTTCTGGGTCTAAATTCCCCTTATAAGAGATCCCTTGTATGGGCTGAGGCTAAACGTTTAAAAGCAGATATTTTATGTCTGCAAGAGACGCATCTGTCGGCACTTGATTCCGTCAGGCTGCGCCATAAAGCTTTTCCCCTAATTTTTTTTGCCCACACCACCCATAATAAATGTGGGGTGGCCCTTGCTATTAAAAACTCTATTGCTGTTTCAGATGTAGTGGTGAAGGCGGACAGCGGCGGTAGATATGTTATTGTACACTGCTCTCTCAATACTGTTCCATATACTTTAGTGGTTGTGTATGCTCCGAATAGGAAACAACACGCCTTTATTAAACGTGTACTGAACAAGGTGGTGAGTTCTGGCGCTCCTGGTGGTGGGCGAATTTAACGCTACGTTGTGGCAAATTATGGACTACACCTCCTCACTACAATGCCCTGAACCTACCCTTATTTTTCATACTATTTCTCGCCGGGAGCTGTTTGATGTCTGGGGAGTTCATCATCCTAGCTGTTGTGATTATACCGATTTTTCACTTCCTCACTCCATCTACACCCGCATAGATTTTTTCTTAGTCAATAAACTTTTACTTCGCTCAGTCTCTAAATCGTACATTCACACTATCACCTGGTTGGATCACGCACCCATTACTATTATTGTTGATGAACACTTCCCGTCTCGCTTTGGAGAGCTAGCCCTTACGTTCTTCAACACCCTACATACCTCCCTAAATTGCAGGGTGCCATAGTGTCTTATTTTGAACATAGCACAGGGTCTGGAAGTGATGTGTCCACACTATGGTGCGCTTTCAAAGCTACCATCAGGGGTGTACTCATTGGTCAATCTGCCCACCACAGGAGACAGGTAAGGGAAAAAAGGCTTGCACTTCAACTGGAGCTCGCTGACCTTCATAGGCGTAACAAATTGAACTTTTCTCCTGCCACTGCTTCCCGCATTTCCACTCTAACTGAAGCCATACACTCTCTAGATCTTTTTAAGTTTGATCTTGTTCTTTGGCGATTTAAACTGAATGCATACTGGTTAGCAAACAAACCTGGGAAAGCGTTGGCTAGGCAGGTGAAAGTGCAGGAGGCTCAGAGTCGCATAGCCCCCATCTCCTTGTCTGATGGATACAAAGCCTTCGACCCACAAGGTATAGCCAACGCTTTCGTGACTTATTATGCATCCCTATATAACCTTTTCACTTCTGATGCTCCTAACCTGCCTACTCCTGATTCCATTTCTGACTTCCTGAACTCTGTGTCGCTCCCTTCTCTTTCTCCCGCTACCCGTGAATCTCTTTCTCACCCGTTTTCCTCCTCGGAGGTGCTCAATGTGATCAGGACGTTGAAAAACGGCAAATCTCCGGGCCCTGATGGCCTAGTTAACGATTTCTATAAGCTCCACGCACCATTAATCGCCCCCCATCTCACTGCCCTTTTCAACCACATTGCTACTACTGATTCTGTTTCAGCGGAAATGTTAGAGGCAGTTATAGTCACGCTCCCCAAACCTGGTAATCCTCCCACAGTGCCCCCAACTTTCGACCAATTTCCCCGTTAAATAACGACATTAAGCTATACTCCAAATTGTGGGCCAATCGAATTGCTGAAATTTTACCTACTCTGATACATGGGGATCAGGAGGGGTTCGTTAAAGGCCGTCAATCTGCTGACGGCACCAGCCGAATCCTTAATGTCCTTGCTTGGGCCCATCAGAGTCGAACGCCTTCTCTGCTCCTATCGCTGGATGAGGAGAAGGTGTTCGACCAGGTACACTGGGGGTTCCTGCGGGCTCTCCTTACCAAATTCAGTTTTCCTCCCTCGGTTATCCTAGTCTTAATGTCCCTATACACTTCTCCCTCAACTAAAGTTTTTACCTCTGGAGCTTTGTCCTCGTCCTTCCCGATCTCCAATGGAACACGCCAGGGGTGCCCCCTCTCTCCCCTTCTTATTACCCTAGTCATGGAGCCCTTCGCTGAAAAATTACATACCGACCCCTCAATTTCTGGAATTACAGTGGGAGGGATTGAGCATAAAATTAGCCTTTTCGCTGATGACGTCCTGATCGCATTGACCCATCCTCTTACTTCCTTACCTCATGTTCTCTCCCTTATTGATCTCTTTAGTGCTGCTAGTCTCTACAAACTCAATGCTTCTAAGTATACTGTCCTCCCTCTTCGACTAGACCACCCCGACATACAAACCCTTTCTGGCCTCTATCCTTTTCAATGGGCTACTACTGGCATCACATATCTGGGTATCTTCCTTTCCACTCCTGCCACTCTTGTCTCCTTGAATCTCTCTAGACTGACTACCCAACTTTCCAAGGATATCAAACGCTATTCTCAGATTCCTCTGTCTTGGTACGGCCGCATAGCAGTAGCAAAAATGTTCCACCTACCTGGTATACTGTACCTGTTCCGAACCTACCTCTTAAGTTTCCATTAGCATCTATTAGAAAGCTACAGATGCAGCTTATGACCTTTATCTGGCAAGGTAAGCGGGCGAGAGTGTCAGCTAAATTACTATACCTCCCTACTAAATTGGGTGGCTTAGGTTACCCTGACCTACTTAATTATTACAGGGCAGTACACCTTGTAGTCTTCATCAATGGTGGAGGTCTGATTCTGACCCCCGATGGCTTGACATGGAGGCACACATAGCAGAGGTTTCCTCTCTACAACCACTACTTTGGAAAGTTGTGATAACCAAAACCCCTGTTCCCACTCTGAGCCCTTCTATCTCTGCTAGCCTTGATATCTGGCTTTTTGCTCTATCGTCCCGTCTTCTATCCCTGATTTCCTTTTCTTCCACTCTGTTCTCCCTCTTCTCCTTCCCCTTTGTTTCTTACTCTGACTCGACTGAAATGGGTATTTCTTGTCTGAGGGATGTCTGTTGTCAGGGGGCTTTGTTGTCCTTTGAAGCCATCAGGGTGAAGTTTCTGGTCCCTCCAACTGCGACACCTTCTCTCATATAGCTCGTGGCCTGATGGAGAGGGAAACGCATTATACACGGCTTACTTCGAGATGTAGGTACGAGGGGAGGGGTCACGGTAGCCTACTGTGCTTTGCAGCTTAGGTCTGTACCTGAAATGTTTACTTTTAAGTTATCTTGGGAGAAAGACCTAGGTGTTTCTATTAGTGAGGAGCAGTGGTCACATATATACTCTTTACCTTTCCTACTCTCTAAATGTTCTAATCATGTGGAGTCCTCGCAAAAGTTATTGTGTAGATGGTCTTATACCCCTGATCGTTTGTCCTCCATTTACCCCAATGTTAATCTGACTTGTTGGAGATGTGGTGCCCGAATGGGAACGTTATTTCACATTTGGTGGACTTGTCCGCAAATTGTTACGTTTTGGCAACGTGTTTTTGATGTTTTATCGAAAATGTTCCATTTCCTGCTACAACTAAGTCCAGGCGTGGCATTGATCTCCCTCCATCTTCAAGACCTTCCAGAGGACTCCCGTACTATTGCCTTTCATGTGCTTACTACCGCACGTATTCTCATAACCTCCTTATGGAAAACTGGTGATCTGGATCTCTCGCATCTAGTATCCAGAGTGGACTTTTCCTGCTCTATGGAAAGACTGGTACCTGCTTGCACAGGAAAAGAACTACAATTTCTCCAATGTTGGGACAAGTGGTTGCACTCTGGACTTAGTAAGTCCACCTGATCCTACTCTTTCAAAACATGGAGGATGGAACTTTTCGTCTTTCTTTTGATTCTGCTCCTTTCTCTCTTCTCGAATTTCCTGCAGCAGTTGCCCTACAGTTAGCCTTGTCATGGTATTTTATGTGTTCAGTGACTTATACATTTGTGCATGGGATGTACTATTGGTTTTTGTTTTGTTTTCTCTCTCCTCTCCCCTTCTCCCACCCCCCTTCTCCCACACTCTGACCCCCCCTCTGCTCCTCCCCTTCCCTCCCTACCACACATCTCCCTACCTCCCCTTGTACCCTGTTTATCTTGTATTGTAAGTCATTGCTTTATTGCAATGGGCATTGCTATGCCTAAATTCACGTGTCTTTGTAAACCTTTACTTTAATAAAAAGGAATTTGGATTAAAAAAAAATTAACATTAACCCCTTAAGGACCAAGGACGTATGAGTACGTCCTTGGTCCCGCTCCCGTGATAGAACGCGGGGTCCCACGGTGACCCCGCATCATATAACGGCGGGCACGGCGTCATAGTGAAGCCGGGACCCGCCTCTAATAGCGCACGGCACTGATCGCGGTGCCGCGCGCTATTAACCCTTTAGCCGCGCGCTCAAAGCTGAGCCATGCGGCTAAAAGTGAAAGTAAAAGTGCCCGGCTAGCTCAGGGAGCTGTTCGGGATCGCCGCGGTATAATCGCGGTATCCCGAACAGCTGTACTAAAGGAGGAAGGTCTCTTACCTTCCTTCCTGCAGTCCGATCGCCGATTGAATGCTTCAAGCCTGAGATCCAGGCTTGAGCAATCAATCACCGAAAACACTGATCATTGTATCTCTATGGAGATGCATTGAACAGTGTTAAAGATCAGTAAATGCAATGTTATAGCCCCCTATGGGGGCTATAATATTGCAAAATAAAAGTGTAAAAAAATCATCATTTATCCCTTCCCCTAATAAAAGTTTGAATCACCCGGCATTTCCAATAATAAAAAGAAAAACAAAAATAAACATATGTGGTATCGCCGCGTGCAGAAATGTCCGAATTAAAAAAATATACTGCTAATTAAACTGCACGGTCAATGGCGTACGCGCAAGTCCAAAATAACGTATTTTTGGTCACTTTTTATATCATGAAAAGATGAATAAAAAGCTATCAAAAAGTCCGATCAATGCAAAAATGGTACTGACAAAAATTTCAGATCACGGCGCAAAAAATGAACCCTCATAGCGCCCTGAACAGGAAAAAATAAAAAAGTTATAGGGGTCAGAAGATGACAATTTTAAACGTATAAATTTTCCTGTATGTAGTTATGATTTTTTTCTGAAGTAATACAAAATCAAACCTATACAAGTAGGGTATCATTTTAACCGTATGGACCTAGAGAATAAAGATAAGGTGTCATTTTTACCGAAAAATGTACTACGTAGAAACGGAAGCCCCCAAAAGTTACAAAATGGCTGTATTTTTTCAATTTTGTCGCACAATGATTTTTTTCCCTGTTTTGCTGTAGATTTTTGGGTAAAATGACTGATATCATTACAAAGTAGAACTGGTGGTGCAAAAAAAAGCCATAATACAGATTTTTAGGTGAAAAATTTAAAGAGTTATGATTTTTTAAAGGTAAGGAGGAAAAAACTAAAGAGCAAAAACGGAAAAACGCCCAGTCCTTAAGGGGTTAACATTTTTTATTTTTTTGTCTTTCAATTTTCGAGAATAAGCAGGGACCAGAAAATTCAGGGCTCAATATTAAAAAATTAATGACTGCATTTCATAATTTTTTGCGGGCTTGCGGCGGGGAGCGGTATCTGCTCCGGTGTTCACCAATAAAGGGTGCCTCCAGTTGTTTCCCCACTACAACTCCCAGCATGCCCTGACAGCCAATAGATGTCAGGGCAAGCTGGGAGTTGCAGTGGGGAAACAGCTGGAGGCGCCCTGTATAGGTGAACTACGGGCGGAAGTGCCGGCCCCAGCAAGCATCAGTGACATGGTGTCTGCTGGGGAAGTCTACCTGGTAGTGAGCACGCTACCAGGCAGACAAAAAAGCATTTTTAATATGTAAAAAAAAAATTAAAGGCAGGGAGGGGGTTAGGGATAGATGGGTAATAGGCAGGGACAGAAAAAAAAAAGGGATGGTGGGAGCTAATCTTTAACTTTTTTAGCCCCATTTATTTTATTAATGTATTAATTTATTATTTAATGTGAACATTTACATCTACATTTACATGAGCAAAAAATAATAATATGTATCCAGATATATAATTTATATATCTACATATATATCTGTTTTCTTTTTTCTACATTCTATTGTTTTCCATTTTTCCAATGTTTTTTATTTATTTATTATTTATTTTTTATTTTTTTGTTTATTTTTATTTTTATTTTTCCTTCTTTTTTCCATTTTCTTTTTCCTAATTGACTTTTTTTCTTCCCCCTTTTTTCTCTTCCCCCCCTCCTTTGGCCACTCTCCTTTCTTCCCACCCCCCCTTTTCTCTTCTTTTTGTTCTTCTTTTCTTTCTCCTTTTTCACCTTTCCCCCTGTTTTATATTTTATTTTTTATTATTTATTTTTTATTTTTTATTTATTATTATTTTTTATTTTTTATTTATTTGTTATTTTTTATTACTTTTTATTTTTTATTATTTATTCATTTATTTTTTTATACATTTTTATTTTTTAAATTTTTATATATTTTTTCTTTTTTCCCTTTTTTTTCCCTTTCCCTTCCTCCCTTTCTTTAACCCATACTCAGAGTACTTTCTTTATAGGAGGTGGTAGAAATACATTTATTACACTGATGTGGAATATTGATTTTAATCATGGTTTTATTTGTCTTTTTAGATACACATCTATATATACCTCACTGAATCACATCGGGATATGTGCAAGACAGGGGACTCCATTGAATAACACCAGAAAACAAGAATTTTTACAACAGAAATTAATATCTCTTTAGAAGACTGTTCACACCATTGCGGCAAGAGGATCCGCGGCCATGTCTTCTGGGTTCCGGCTATGATTGTGGCCGGCACCTGGATGACGTTGTTACATGCAGGAGATGGAGCCGCATGCATAGCGAATCCCTCAATATATGCCGCGATGGTTAATGGAGAGCGCAGCGCACTGTTAGCGCAGGCGCACTCCCGACTTTTATAAGCCAGTTAGTGGCGATCGGGCTGGATGAGGCCGCGCAGCCGCAGTACCAACAAACATTGGTGAAGTAGCGTGTGCCCCCAGCCGATCGCAACTACAGGACAGAGGTAAACGAATGATATTATTATACTGGTGTCACGGAGCCCCCCCACTTGTATTTCTCCAGTCACAAATTTTGATATTAATGAAGGATCTTTATAAATGTATTTATTGTTATTTCACAACTGTCATTTTTACATGTCACTGATCCCAACCAATGAAATACAGGAGGTTGGCACACACCTGATTAATTTATTCACTGCACTTGTGTTTCCACCAATCATGTTACTTCGTTACCTATTTAAATTGGATTTTTGTACATGTTTGTCATGCTTGAAAAAGGCTTGTTAGCCGAAGCGTCGCATTGTCTCTCTTGATGCAATAAAGACCCTGTAGCTTGCACTTTACATGGACCTGGTGTTGGGTGCTGTTTCCTTGCGGAGGAAGTCATATATATATATATATATATATATATATATATATATAGAGATATATATATATATATATATATATATATATATATAGAGAGAGAGAGAGAGAGAGAGAGAGATGTATAGGTATATGGCCGTAAATGTTTGCACCACTGACATTTTTCAAGAGAATGAAGTATTTCTCACAGAAAAGGATTGCAGTAACACATGTTTTGCTATACACATGTTTATTCCCTTTGTGTGTATTGGAACTAAACCAAAAAAGGGAGGAAAAAAAAGAAAATTGGACATAATGTCACAGCAAACTCCAAAAATGGGCTGGACAAAATTATTGGCACCCTAAACTTAATATTTAGTTGCACACTCTTTAGAAAAAAAAATAATTGAAATCAGTAGCTTCCTATAACCATCAATAAGCTTCTTACACCTCTCAGCCGGAATCTTGGACCAAGCTTTCTGACACTGGGCTGTACAGTGCAACCCAAAATCAGTTGGTAATCCTCAGATTTAATAGTGCATTGCACACATTCAAGGCACCCAGTGCCAGAGGAAGCAAAACAACCCCAAAACATCATTGAACCTCCACCATATTTCACTGTAGGTTCTGTGTTCTTTTCTTTGTAGGCCTCATTCCATTTTTGGTAAACAGTTGAATAATGTGCTTTACCATAAAGCTCTACCTTGGTCTCATCTGTCCACATACATTTTCCCAGAAGGATTTTGGCTTACTCAAGTTCATTTTGTCAAAAAATAAAGTCTTGCTTTTTTATGTCTCTGTGCCAGCAGTGGGGTCCTCCTGGGTCTCCTGCCATAGCATTCCGTTTCATTTAAATGTGGACAGATATTTTGCGCTGACGCTGATGCTTCCTTAGCCGGCAGGACAGCTTGAATATCTTTGGAACTTGTTTGGAGCTGCTTATCCACCATCTGGACTATCCTGCGTTGACACCTTTCATCAACTTTTCTCTCCCCTCCACACCCAGGGAGATTAGCTACAGTGCCATGGGTTGCAAAGTTCTTGATAATGTTGCGCACTGTGGACAAAGGAAAGATAGACATATAGATATATGGATAGCTATATATATATATATATATATATATATTTGTGACACATATATATCTATATACAATATATAGCTATCCACATATCTATAATGTATGTCTCTCTCTCTCTCTCTCTAGATTTATATATACATATATATATATATATATATATATATATATATATATATATATATATACTTATTCTTTGGTTATATATATAGATAGATAGATAAAAATCCAGAAAACAGCAGCAAACAAATTCGTGAAAATAATATGTGGAGGTTTATTCCATTATTCCAGTGGAAAAAAACAGAGAAACGTTTCCGTAGCCTCACGCCGCCTTTCTCCAATTAGAGCAGCTACTGTATATTTCAAAACTTTCTTCCATTCATACAGTCCCAGTGACTCCCTGCTGGTCCCAGCTGCAGCCACTGTGATTGCAAGCGGGGACAACTGGAATTCAAGAATTACAACTCCCATCATCCCCTTCATAAAAATGTAAAGATTTTTCACATATATAAAGAGATAATCCCACAACCCACATCCATGGTTACATATTCCCTTCTAAAGCCTACAGCAACGAAAAAGTCCTTTCCATCCTACTGAAATTATAGCTCCCATCCATGTCTTCCTGCATATGCAGAGACATTGGAATTACGAGAAGTGTTTTGCAGTAATTTGTCATTTAAAACCAGCTCATATTGTATATGTCAGGATCCGGACTGGTATACGGGGAGGACACTGGTAGTGGATTCTGTGTTCCAGAGAGGCGATGGCGTGGGCCGTACCAGGGAAACGGAATCTAAGGGATTACTGGTATTCACCAGAGCCCGCTGAAAAGCAGGATGGACTTGCTGCGGCAGGTATCCCCTAGGTTGTTCCACCCGGTAGCGACTCAACCCCTCAGGCGGCTGAGACTGGTGTGGGACACAAGGACAAGGCAAAGGCAAGGCCAGATGTAGCAGAAGGTCAGGGCAGGTGGCAACGGTTCGTAGTCAGGGGCAACAGCAAGGGTCTTGATACACTGGCAATGGCTCACAAAAATGCTTTCACTGGCACAAGGGCAACAAGATCCGTCGAGGACAGGAAGGGGAAGTGGGTTTATATGTGTAGAGGATGATTGGGAACTGATTAGAACTGATTGGGCCAGCCACCAATTAATGGTGCACTGGCCCTTTAAATCTGAGAGACCCGCGGCGCGCCCTAGAGAGCGGGACCACACGCGCCGGGACTGAGCAGACGGAGGACGGGGCAGGTGAGAAGAACGGGATGCGACCCGTGGGCAGGCACGTCCCGCCATGCGGATCGCATCCCCGCCGGGGGAATCAGAGCAGCACTCCCGGTCAGAGAGTCTGACCGGGGTGCTGCAGACAGGAGAAGAACGACGTGAGCGCTCCGGAGGAGGAGAGAGCCCGGAGCGCTCGGCGTTACAGTACCCTTAGGTCTCCCCTCTTTTTGGAACCAAGGAATTTGTGGATGAGTTCCTTGTCCAAAATATTGGCCTCAGGCTCCCAGGATCTCTCTTCAGAACCACAATTCTCCCAGTCAATTAAAAATAATCGTTTACCTCGGACAACTTTAGAGGCAAGGATCTCCTTCACAGAGAATACATCGGAGGAGCCAGAGACAGGAGCAGGAACAGTGACCTTGGGAGAATAGCGGTTAAAAACAACAGGTCTGAGCAAAGAAACATGGAAAGAATTGGCAGTACGGAGAGAGGGAGGAAGATGAAGTTGGTAGGAGACAGGATTGATTTGTTTTTTTATTTTGAAAGATCCAAGAAAACGAGGACCTAGCTTGTAGCTAGGCACACGGAAACGAATGTACCTAGCTGAAAGCCACACTTTGTCACCAGGGGCAAAAACAGGAGGAGGTCTTCTCCTCGGCATGTTTCTTCATGCGAGATGAGGCCAGCAAAGGAGAATTACAAGTCTCACTCCAGATGGAGGAAAAATCTTGAGCCAATTCATCCACAGCAGGAACTTCAGAGGAAGAGGGAATAGGGAGGGGGAATCGGGTGACGGCCTTAAACCACAAAAAATGGGGACTTGGAAGAAGACTCAGAATCTTTAAAATTGTATGAAAATTCGGCCCAGGGCAAAAGATCCACCCAGTCATCTTGACTGGAGGAGACAAAATGACGCAAGTTGCCACCGAGTATTTGATTTACTCTTTCCACTTGACCATTGGATTGAGGTTGGTAAGCAGAAGAAAAATTTTATTTGATTTTTAATTGACTACATAGCTCTAATTGACTACATACTCTCCAAAATGTGGAAACAAATTGGACGCCTCTGTCAGAGACGATGTGCGTGGGAAGCCCATGGAGGCGAAAAATATGAAGAAAATATTTTTTGCCAATTGAGGCGCAGTAGGCAGATTAGGCAGAGGGACAAAATTAGCCATTTTAGAAAAACGATCAACGACCACCCAAATGACTGTATTGCTGTGGGACGATGGAAGGTCAGTAATGAAGTCCATAGCTATATGGGACCATGGTTTTTCAGGCACCGGCAGAGGAAGAAGAAGGCCTGCAGGTTTCTGGCGTGTTTTTTTTTTTTTTCATGGGCACAAACAGTACAAGCCCGAACAAAATCAGTCACATCCTTCTCCAGGGAAGACCACCAATAGTGTCTGGAAATTAACTGCACAGACTTCTTGACACCTGCATGTCCGGCCAAATGAGAGGCGTGACCCCATTTAAGGATTTTGAGCCAAAGGTGTGGAGGTACGAAGGTTTTTTCCAGGAGGAATTTGCACAAGGGTGGTAGGAGCAGAGGAGATAAGGCACTCAGGAGGAATAATGTGCTGAGGAAGAGCTTCAGATTCGGAGACATCGGTGGAACGTGATAGAGCATCAGCCCGGACATTTTTGTCGGCAGGACGACAAAAAACAACGACCATCTAGCTTGGCGTGGATTTAATCGCTGTGCAGATTGAAGATACAAGTTTTTATGGTCCGTATAGATGATAATGGGCTGAACGGATCTTTCCAAGCGATGTCTCCACTCCTCAAGTACCAACTTGATGGCCAAGAGTTCACGGTCGCCAATCAAGTAATTTTTCTCTGCAGGAGAAAAGGTTTTGGAGAAAAAAACGCAGGAGAGGGTCTTTCCCGTTGCGTTTTTTTAAATTAAAATTGCACCAGCTCCAACAGATGAGGCATCAACTTCGAGGATAAAGGGGTTCAATGGATCAGGCCTGGAGAGTACAGGAACAGAGGCAAAGGCAGTTTTGAGGTGGTTAACCCCTTAAGGACTCAGCCCATTTTGGCCTTAAGGACTCAGACAATTTAATTTTTACGTTTTCATTTTTTCCTCCTCGCCTTTTAAAAATCATAACTCTTTTATATTTTCATCCACAGACTAGTATGAGGGCGTGCTTTTTGCGCGACCAGTTGTCCTTTGTAATGACATAACTCATTATATCATAAAATGTATGGCACAACCAAAAAACACTATTTTTGTGGGGAAATTAAAAAGAAAAACGCAATTTTGCTAATTTTGGAAGGTTTTGTTTTCACGCTGTACAATTTACGGTAAAAATGACATGTGTTCTTTATTCTGAGGGTCAATACGATTAAAATGATACCCATTATTACGTACTTTTCTATTATTGTTGCGCTTAAAAAAAATCACAAACTTTTTAACCAAATTAGTACGTTTATAATCCCTTTATTTTGATGACCTCTGACTTTTTTATTTTTCCGTATAAGCCGCGGTATGAGGGCTCATTTTTTGCGCCATGATCTTTACTTTTCTTTGATACCACATTTGCATATTAAAAACTTTTAATACATTTTTTATAATTTTCTTTTAATAAAATGTATTAAAAAAGTAGCAATTTTGGACTTTTTTTTTTACGTTCACGCCGTTCACCGTACGGGATCATTAACATTTTATTTTAATAGTTTGGACATTTACGCACGCGGCGATACCAAATATGTCTATTAAATTTATTTTTTACACTTTTTGGGGGTAAAATAGGAAAAAACGGACGTTTTATTTTTTATTGGGGGAGGGGATTTTTCACTTTTCTTTTACTTTTACTTAAAAAAATTTTTACATTTTTTTTTACACTTGAATAGTCCCCATAGGGGACTATTCATAGCAATACAATGATTGCTAATACTGATCTGTTCTATGTTTAGGACATAGAACAGATCAGTGTTATCGGTCATCTTCTGCTCTGGTCTGCTCGATCTCAGACCAGAGCAGGAGACGCCGGGAGCCGGAAGGAGGAAGGTGAGGGGACCTCCGTGCAGCATTCTGAATGATCGGATCCCCGCAGCAGCGCTGCGGGCGATCCGATCATTCATTGAAATCGCGCACTGCCGCAGATGCCAGGATCTGTATTTATCCCGGTACCTGAGGGGTTAATGGCGGATGCCCGCGAGATTGCGGGCGTCGGCCATTGCCGGCGGGTCCCTGGCTGCGATCAGCAGCCGGGATCAGCCGCGCATGACACGGGCATCGCTCCGATGCCCGCGGTTATGCACAGGACGTAAATGTACGTCCTGGTGCGTTAAGTACCACCGCACCAGGACGTACATTTACGTCCTGCGTCCTTAAGGGGTTAAAGGCTTCCTCCGCCTGCGGTGGCCAGGATTTCGGATTAGCATTTTTCTTGGTCAATGCTACAACAGGAGCAACGATGGTGGAGAAGTGGGGAATGAATTGACGGTAATAATTAGCAAATCCGAGAAAACGTGTGATAGTTCGCAGACCAGTTGGGCGTGGCCAATCTAACACCGCAGAGAGCTTTTCAGGGTCCATTTGAAGTCCTTGACCGGACACTATGTATCCCTGGAAGGGTAGACTGCTGCGTTCAAAGAGACATTTTTCAATTTTGGCATAAAGATGATTTTTGCGTAGGCGCTGAAGCACTTGACGGACATGGAGGCGGTGTTCCTCTAAGTTGGAGGAAAAAATGAGGATGTCATCAAGATAGACTACCACACAGGAATACAGCATGTCCTGAAAAATCTCATTGACAAAGTCCTGAAAGACTGCAGGGGCGTTGCAAAGCCCAAAGGGCATGACAAGATACTCAAAGTGTCCATCTCTAGTATTGAACGCGGTTTTCCAATCGTGACCTTCACAAATACGGATGAGATTATAGGCACCCCTAAGATCGAGTTTGGTAAACATTTTTGCTCCACGCAGTCAGTCAAAGAGTTCAGAGATGAGTGGCAGAGGATAGCGTTTTTTCACTGTGATTTTATTAAGACCGCGGTAGTCTATACAAGGGCGTAGAGATCCGTCTTTTTTGGCAACAAAAAAGAATCCAGCTCCGGCTGCAGAAGAAGATTTCCGGATAAAACCTCTTTTTAGGTTTTCCTGAATATATTCAGTCATGGCTTGCGTTTCTGGAGCGGAGAGAGGGTAAATCCTGCCACGGGGCGGTGTAGTACCAGGAAGCAAGTCAAAAGGGCAGTCGTAGGGTCTATGTGGTGGTAAGACCTCTGCTTGCTTTTTACAAAAAACGTCAGAATAGTCCTGATAGGCCTTAGGAAGGCCTGGCAAGGGTGTAGCAATGGAGACTTGGCTGGTAGGAACAGACTTGAGACATCGTTTGTGGCAGGAAGATCCCCAACTTTTAATGTCCCCAGTGGCCCAGTCGAGGGTAGGTGCGTGATGCTGGAGCCAGGGCAAGCAAAGAAGAATTTCAGAGGTACAGTTGGGTAATACAAAAAATTCAATATTTTTGTGATGGAGAACTCCAACGCTCATGAACAGAGGTTCTGTGCGGTAATGCACGGTGCAGACCAGTCTTTTTCCATTCACTGATGAAATGAAGAGAGGTTTGACAAGACAGGTAACAGGAATATTGAATCTGTTGATGAAAGAGGCTTCAATGAAATTTCCTGCCTAACCAGAGTCCAGAAAGGCCACAGCGGAGAAGGAAGTATTTGTATTAGCGGGTGGAGAAATCCGCACAGGTATAGTCAGTCGTGGAGAGGAAGAATTCACACCTGGTAACGCCCCTCCCACGTTAACTAGGTGCCTGCGTTTTCCCTGATGCGGAGGACGAATAAGACAGTCCTTCAGGAAATGTTCGGTACTAGCACAGTACAGGCACAAATTTTCGTTCCTGCGGCAAGTCCTCTCTTGTTGGGTCAGGCGAGACCGATCCACTTGCATAGCCTGCTCGGCAGAAGGCACAGGAACAGGTTGCAAAGGACACTGGGAGAGAGGTGCCAAGCGAGGAAACTGCCTGGTGCGAACAAGATCCTTTTCCTGGCAAAGCTCCTGGCGTCTTTCTGAGAAACGCATGTCAATGCGGGTGGCCAAATGGATTAGTTCAGACAGGGTAGCAGGAATCTCTCGTGTGGCCAGAACATCTTTGATGTGGCTGGATAAACCTTTCTTGAAGGTCGCGCCGAGAGCCTCATTGTTCCAGGCTAGTTCAGCGGTGAGGGTGCGGAACTGTATGGCGTATTCGCCCACTGAAGAGCTCCCTTGGACAAGATTCAATAGAGCCGTATCGGCTGAGGAAGCCCGGGCTGGCTCCTCAAAGACACTGCGTTCTTTGGAGAAGAAGGACTGAATGGTAGCAGTGGCAGGATCGTTGTGGTCCCAAAGCGGTGTGGCACAGGACAAGGCCTTTCCAGTCAGCAGGCTTACCACGAACTACACCTTGGCCCGTTCTGTGGGAAACTGGTCCGACATCATCTCCAGGTGTAGGGAACACTGGGACAGGAACCCACGGCACAGCTTAGAGTCCCCAGGCTGAGTCTAGAAGCGGCCACTCGCTGTGGAGGAGATGGTTGCTGCTGTGGAGGCCGAAGCTGCTGTAACATGGCAGTCCACTGAGTCAGCTGTTGTCCTTGTTGAGCGATCTGCTGCGATTTCTGGGCGACCACGGAGGTTAGGTCAGCGATACTGGGCAGCGGCACCTCAGCGGGATCCATGGCAAGATCTACTGTCAGGATCCGGACTGGTATACGGGGAGGACACTGGTAGTGGGTCCCCTGTGCCAGAGAGGTGATGGCGTGGGCCGTACCAGGGGAACGGAATCTAAGGGATTACTGGTATTCACCAGAGCCACCGCAAAGCAGGATGGACTTGCTGCAGCAGGTAACCCCCAGGTCGTTCCACCCGGTAGCGACTCAACCCCTCTGGCGGCTGAGACAAGTGTGGGACACAAGGACAAGGCAAAGGCAAGGTCAGACGTAGCAGAAGGTCAGGACAGGTGGCAACGGTTCGTAGTCAGGGGCAACAGCAAGGGTCCAGATACACAGGCAATGGCTCACAAAAATGCTTTCACTGGCACAAGGGCAACAAGATCCGTCGAGGACAGGAAGGGGAAGTGGGTTTATATGTGTAGAGGATGATTGGGAACTGATTAGAATTGATTGGGCCAGCCACCAATTAATGGTGCACTGGCCCTTTAAATCTGAGAGACCCGGCGCGCCTTAGAGAGTGGGACCGCGCGCACCGGGACTGAGCAGACGGAGGACGGGGCAGGTGAGAAGAACGGGATGCGACCCGCGGGCGGGCACGTCCCGCCATGCGGATCGCATCCCCGCCGGGGGAATCAGAGTAGCGCTCCCAGTCAGAGAGTCTGACCGGGGCGCTGCGGACAGGAGAAGAACGCCGCGAGCGCTCCGGGGGAGGAGAGGGGCCCGGAGCGCTCGGCTTTACAGTATAATTACAATGACATCGTCGTTCACAATTACATTAAATACATACATACATTATTGTCCTGGCCATCTGCCTCAGCAAATTATAATTTGAAGTTTGAAGATCTCTGTAAATTTATGAATTTTTGGTGAATTAGGGAAACTCAGCCTTTTTTGCCTACTGTATTATACATATTACTGATGTCCCTGTCCTAGGCTCGTCTATGACCCCCGCAATTATTCATGGCAGCACATCTAAATGCCCAAAAAATTTTAATAAAATAAATGGGGCTAAAAAAGTAAAGTGAAAATGTTAAAAAATTATGATTTAGAACAAAAACTAGAAAAAAAATGAAATGCACTCTTTATTCATATTTAATATTGAGCGCTGAATTTTCTGGTCCCAGCCCACTCCCGAAAATTGAAAGACAAAAAAAAAGTTAATGTTAATTTGTAACAGGTATCAATTTATGTGGTTGGGTAGGGACCTAAGAATGTAGCTGGCAATAATAAAAACTTAGAAAGGGGCCATTTAAATGCATAAATAATATATTTTTTATTATTATAATTTTTTTAATGTTATTAGTAATGTATTTTAATATTGTGTTTAATAAAGTGTGTGTGTTTCACTTTTCTCCAAATTTTTTAAATTTTTTTAGGTAGTACTACTACTCCCTGCATGGAACAGACTGTTCCATGATGGGAGCTGTAGTACTTGTACTAATAGACAGATCACCCCGGGTGTCACTCCTGACACCCAATGCGATCATCATATCTATTGCAGAGATGAAGCAGCTTTCTCCTGTGCTCGCATCTCTGCAGTATATTCCGGCTGGCCAGTGATGTGAATAGAATTCACATCACTTATTCATATTTCCCGCAGAGAGCTGTGATTGGCCAGGTGGTTCCAGCCAATCACAGCTCTCTGCGGAAAATATGAATAATAGGTATATACACGGCATATACACTACAGTGGGACCAGAGAAGAGCGGCTGGCTGCCCACATCTATACATTATATAGGACGATCGCAGTGGGTGTCAGAAGTGACACCCGCTGTGATCTTTCCTTACCTGCAGGTACTACTGCTCCCAACATGGAGCACACTCTGTTCCATGATGGGAACTGTAGTACTTGCATTAATAGACAATTTGCAACAGGTGTCAGAAGTGACACCCGCTGCGATCTGTCTATTAATGCCAGTACTACAGCTCCCAGCATGGCACAGAGTGTGCTCCATGTTGGGAGCAGTAGTACCTGCAGTTAAGGACAGATCACAGCAGGTGGCAACCGCTGCGATCATCCTATCTATTGCAGAGATGCGAACACAGGAGAAAGCCGCTCACATAGATACATTACACAGGACGATCTCAGTAGGTGCCGCTAATGAAGAAATTTGTTATTTCAAATTGAGTAGAAGTTCGGTTTCGGTCCGAATCGAGTTTTTCATAAAATTTGGAACAAATTCAACTTTGTCCGATTCAATTCATTCATCTCTAAATGCGGTGATGGGCAAACGGTATTAAACAGCAGTCAGACACAGTGACACAGAGTTTTTTTACTCCCCAGCTTAAACATCCAGCTCTTGTTTTTTGGTATTCAGACTTAATCTTAACAAGAAAAATTACTTTTTTCTTCCATTTTATTGGCATAACACAGTCTTCACAGGGGGCACTATGCCACATTATTTATTTATTCACTTATTTTTTTTTTTTTATTGTTAGAGGGACATTCATCAAAGTGGAGTTCAAGTAAGATTCAAGAAGGTATCAGCAAATAAAGATTCTTCCAACATGCCTTTCCACATACAAGACATTTTTCTCTGGACACCTAGGATTTAATGATGCCTGGTAACTAAGGTGTTAAACATAGGTATAGCAAAATACTGAATCTACATTTGATACTCTTCTTGAACATTTTCTTGTCTTCAACTAGGGGATTTTAGCACTTTAAATAAAACAAGATAGGTGAGATTTGTGCTACTAACTCGGTCAGACATTTGTTCCACCACCAATCTGTTGTAGATGAAATAAACAGTTAACACAAATTAAATCAAATCCTTTTTTTTTTTGACCAGTCCAAAGGTGATAAAAAGTGACAGATATTCTAATTGCATAGAGCATTAGAAAAAAGTCAACTAAGGACACATCAACAAAATGTAACATTTTCAACTGGTTTATTAAGTCAACAATCAGCTTTACATGTTATCAAGATAAATATGAAGTTTAGAAATAGGTGACACACAAATTCTTGCCAGATGATTAAAATGCAAAGTCTGTGTTGTGTGTTGAAATACAGTCTCATCATTTTCAGAGCTCATGACAGATGATGGATGAAGTATATTGACGTGAGGCTAAATTCAGACAACTAATACAGCCACATTTCATGGTCTCTTTTTCATGGCTGCTAACTTCCTGACTTTACATGGAACTTCTGGGTCACATCCTGTCAAGAAAAAAACTTTGTATATTATTTAGGAATTTACGTCAAATAAGTTGTATAGTACAGGGTGGGCCATTTATATGGATACACCTTAATAAAATAGTATTGTTGGTGATATTAACTTCCTGTTTGTGGCACATTAGTATATGTGAGGGGGGAAACTTTTCAAGATGGGTGGTGACCATGCCGGCCATTTTGAAGTTGGCCATTTTGAATCCAACTTTTGTTTTTTCAATAGGAAGAGGGTCATGTGACACATCAAACCTATTGGGAATTTCACAAGAAAAACACTGGTGTGCTTGGTTTTAACGTAACTTTATTCTTTCATGAGTTATTTACAAGTTTCTTTTTGTTTACAGCCATTGACATGTCATGTAGGTTAACACGTGAGGAGCGGATAGAAATTGTGTTGATGTCTGGTGAACGCAGTAACCGGGTCATTGCAGCAGATTTCAATGCAAGACACCCTACGAGACCACCCATCTCCCATGCTACAGTTAGCAAACTGCTTGCCAGTGTTGGATTTGTTAAAATGTGGATGCATGAAATCTTTCACTAATGAAGAAACATCAGTGGCTGTCCTAGCTTCATTCAGCAGAAGCCCACAGCCAAGAACTACTGCAGCATCTCTACAAGGATGACCCAGATTTGCGCACTGAATAAGTCCAACTATTCATTCTTTGAATATTGGACTTTATGTTTTACTAAACTTTTCACTGAATTACAGAATTGACATTTGGTCATTTGAATACATAATACTCTTATTTGATAAGTATACTACACTGCTCAAAAAATAAAGGGAGCCTAAACATTTGCAAATCCCCAGTGAATTTGGTCGAATGCCTTTTCCACGTCGACCGACAATAGCAGAGAAGGCACCCAACCTTCTGAGGCAACTGCCAGAATGTTCAAAAACCACCTGGTGGCATCTATCACCCGACAGCCTTTCACAAACCCAACTTGATCTTGATGTATTAAAGATGGTAATGCTGAAGATAACTGTTGTGCTAACATTTTAGCATATAACTTCATATCTGTAAATAATAATGAAATGGGTCTGAAATTTGAAGGGGTTGTTAATTCTTTACCTGGTTTGGGGTTCGTTATTAATACAGCTTCAAAAATTTTTGTTTTAATGTTACTTGTTTCTTGAAATTCTTTATATAATCTGGTAATTTGAGGGGCTATGATTTGAGAATGAAGTTTATACAGATCATTAATTAGCCCTTTTGGTCCTGGTGCCTTCCCGGTCTTCAATGATTGACTAGCTTGATATACCTCTGTTTCTGTTATTGATTTGTCTAAATAAGCCATCTGAGTGGGTGTTGGGGCAGGAAGCTTTAGTTTATCTAAAATCAAATTTATATCTGGAGGAGTAGGATGAATAATCTTTCTGTCAACCTGGATGTTGTATAGGTACAAATAGTAGCCTGTAAAACTGTTTGCAATACCCGCTGGTGTATATATTTTATTACCGTCGGAAATGGACACATAAGGGATTCTTGCTTTAGCATCTCGTTTTTTTACTAGCTTTGCTAATAACACTCCGGACCTATTAGACTGCCAGTACAATTTTGTTTTTTACTTTCTAATTGCTATGTCATATTTATATGAGTTTATCAAATGTAATTCCTGCGTTAGATGTTATATTTGTTTCTCTGCCTCCTGTGAATATGGAAGTTTATTTTGTCTATGCAAGTTGGATAGTTCTGTCTGAATTTTTAATCTATTATTAAAGGGGTACTCCTGTGGAAAACTTTTTTTTTAATCAACTGGTGGCAGAAAGTTAAACAGATTTGTAAATTACTTCTATTAAAAAATCTTAGGCCTTCCAGTACTTTTTAGGGGCTGTATACTACAAAGAAAATGTTTTTTTTTTTGGTTTTCTCTTATGTCGCGACCACAGTGTTCTCTGCTGACCTCTGCTGTCCATTTTAGGAACTGTCCAGAGCAGAATATGTTTGCTATGGGGATTTTCTCCTGCTCTGGACAGTTACTAAAATGTGCAGCAGAGGTCAGCAGAGAGCACCGTAGTTGTGACATAAGAGAAATCCAAAAAGACAAACATTTCCTCTGTAGTATACAGCCCCTAAAAAAAACTGGAAGGCTTAATATTTTTTTAATAGAAGTAATTTACAAATCTGTTTAACTTTCTAGCACCAGTTGTTTTCCATGGGAGTACCCCTTTAAAGGTGATTTTATTTTGGTGAGATGTCTGACTAATCAATTGTCCTCTCAGGATGGCCTTAACCCCTTAAGAACTCATGACGTACTGGAACGTCATGGGTCCGCTCCCGATCTATAACGCGGGGCACGGCATGTTATAGCGGGTCGGACCCGGCCTCTAACAACGGCCGGGACCCGTGGCTAATAGCGGGCGGCATTGATCGCGCTGCCACGCGCTATTAACCCTATAGACGCGGTGTCCAAAGTTGAACGCCGCGTCTAAAGTGAAAGTGAAAGTATGCCGGTTAGCTCAGGGAGCTGTTTGGGATAGCCGCGGTGAAATAGCGGCATTCCGAACAGCTTACAGGACAGCCGGAGGGTCCCTACCTTCCTCCTCGCTGTCCGATTGCCGAATGACTGCTCAGTGCCTGAGATTTAGACAGGAACAGTCAAGCGGCAGAATCATCGATCATTGGTTTCCTATGAGAAACCAGTGATCATTGTAAAAGATCAGTGTGTGCAGTGTTATAGGTCCCTATGGGAGCTATAACACTGCAAAAAAAGTGAATAAAGATCATTTAACCCCTTCCCTATTAAAAGTTTGAATCACCCCCCCTTTTCCCATAAAACAAAAAAAAACAGTGTAAATAAAGATAAAAATAAACATGTGGTGTGTAAATATGTGGTATCGCCACATGTGGAAATGTCAGAATTATAAAAATATATCATTAATTAAACCGCACGGTGAATGGCGTGCACACAAAAAAAATTCCAAAGTCCAAAATAGTGCATTTTTGGTCACTTTTTATATCAAGAAAAAATGAATAAAAATAGATCAATAAGTCCTATCAATGCAAAAATTGTACCACTAAAAACTTTAGATCACGGCGCAAAAAATGAGCCCTCATACCGCCCCATACATAGAAAAATAAAAAAGTTACAGAAGTCAGAAGAGGACAATTTAAACATATAAATTTTCCTGCATGTAGTTATTTTTTCCAGAAGTACGACAAAATCAAACCTATATAAGTAGGGTATCATTTTAATCGTATGGACCTACAGAATAAAGATAAGGTGTCATTTTTACCGAAAAATTTACTGTGTAGAAACGGAAGCCCCCAAAATTTACAAAATTGCAGGGTTTTATTTTCAATTTTGTCTCACAATGATTTTTTTTCCTGTTTCGCCATAGATTTTTGGGTGAAATGACTGATGTAATTACAAAGAAGAATTGGTCGTGCAAAAAATAAGCCAGCATATGGATTTTTAGGTGCAAAATTGAAAGAGTTATGATTTTTTAAAGGTAAGGAGGAAAAAACGGAAATGCAAAAACGGAAAAACGCGGAGTCCTTAAGGGGTTAAAGGCACACCATAGCATAGATTGGGCTTTAACAATGCCAGTGTTCAGGAGGAAATAGTGCCTCATGTGTGCATGCAATTCCTTCCTCAATTGTGTATTATAACACATAAGGACTAGCTCTCCATAAGGGCTGTCACTGCAATAGTTTATTACCGGAAATCGTTATTGTCACGGGAGCATGGTTGGACCATGTTATGGTCCCAATAGAAGAGCCTCTAATACTTTTTAAAAGAGGCTGATTTACCAAAAAAATGGTCTATTCTTATGTATACTTTGTGTCTTTGTGAGAGGAAGGTGAAATCATGGTCAGTCTGATGCTGTATACACAACACATCGTATAGTTGGTATTTTGCCACAACATCAAACATCCCTGTTGGTTCACGGTGGATTCTCCACAAAGTAGTATCGACTGAGGGCCATAGCGATGTATTAAAACCGCCTACAATCATTACCTTATGCCTCATGTCATAGGAATGTTTAGCCAAAAATTTACGAAAAAAACTTGACTTGAGCATTATTAGGCGCATATACTCCTATTATTACATAAGGTATATTTTCAATCTTACATTTTAGTATTATGAACCTACCTTTAGAATCTATTTCCACTCTTGTCTCAGAAACTGCTACCGTGTCTTTTAAAAACAGAGCTACTCCACCCTATTTTTAGAAATGAGTGTAATCTGAAAAGATTGGATTCTTTCAAATGTGTCTCCTGGAGACACATTGGCCCTTATTTACTAAGAGTGGAGTGCAGGTTTCTTTGTTGGTTTTAATTCCATACTATTTATTTTCCACAGTATTTACTAAGGTTTCCCTACATTTTCCACTTTCCCTACACTTTGCTCTTTTTACACATGCTCTGATCTGTCTGGTTTTCCTCAGCTCAAATCCACCAAATTTTATGTGGAAACCTTAGTAAATATGTTGGGTTTTTGGGAAAATGTCAGGAACACGCCCCTTTTCGGAGACCACGCCCCATTTCCCAGGCATCCACGCCCCTTTTTCGGGTTTTCTTAGCAAAATGGAGAGTAAGTTGGTTTTTTTCAATTATGGCGCAAATTCGGGTGCAAAATCTGTCGCAGACAGAATTTCTGGCAATGCAACAGAATCTGGCACACAACCCGACAAAATATATCGGGTTTGCAATAGTAAAGGAGGGCCATCATGTCTGCTTGCATTTTATTAGCCTCTGCCCACAGGAGGGATCACTTATAAGGTGAGTTCAACCCCTTGCAGTTTATTGATACTACACGTAGTCCCTTTGTGAAGGCCGAGGACAAATGCTTATATTTATCCTTTTAATATATTTTTAACTTTTTGCTTTTTTACATATTGTTAATGCAGATAGCCATGCATTCATTTCATATAACACATATCCACTAAGATAAAAAAAAAAAACATCATAGAGAAAAAATCATAGAACAACTCTTCTATTGTCCAACTGGCACTTGTTTTACTTTGTGCTGACCCAAAACAGAGTAAGGGGGTTTGGAGAAGGACTACTCTTCAATTCCTATAAATTGTGAGACAAAAAGGGAGGAAATATGAGAAAAACACAAAAGAGAAAAGTAAAGTGACAAAGAAAGGCAGAAAAAAAAATACAAAAAAAGAACAGATTGGAGGAATAACCAGCGCTTAACAGTTGGGCCGCTTTAAAGCTTTCCCTCATAAATTAATGAGACTCCAATAAGCCAGCATTATTATTCTTCATAATCTGGCAATCAGCTACTTCCTAGAGGAGGAAACAGCTGGTTCTGGGATAACCTGGCGAGGCTACCGCAGTATTTCGGCAGAAAAATCCGATTTCGGCTAGAAGGCGCACACCCGAGAGTAGTGAACAATAGCAGGCTTTATTAAGTTATATAACTTGCAGTGCAAATGGGACAATGCGTTTCAAAGGTTCATCTCTCTTCTTCAGGTCCTTTACATAACATACAACATCATCATGTATAATATATACAAGAGTAAAAATTAAAAAAAATTGGCGTGAGTGTGGATCACGGGGTCAAGGGGGAGCTTAATCCCACCCCCGGGTATAGGATCGTGTACTGTAGATATTGTGCACTGTGTGAGTATAACACTGTGAAATTCTGCCCATAGGTTACAAGGGGCTGGTTGCATCTATGGGACTATTAAAGTGTAAAAATAAAAGTAAAAAATAAAAGTAAAAAGAATGTGAAAAATCCCCTGTAAATTGTCTGTTTTTCCACATTTCACCCCCAAAAAGTGTAATTTTTTTTATAAACATATTTAATATTGCTGCATGCGTAAATATCTGAACATTTAAAATATAATGTTTATTATCACGGACGGTGAACGGCGTGAACGTTAAAAAAAAGTCCAAAATTGCTGGGTTTTTATAACATTTTATTCCCCAAAAAATTTATAAAAAATGTATTAAAAGTTTTATATATGCAAATATGGTATAAAAAAAATTACAGATCAGGGTGCAAAAAATTAGCCCTCATACCGCCGCTTATACGGAAAAATGAAAAAGTTATAGGTCGGCAAAATAGAGGGATTTTAAACGCACTAATTTGGTTAAAAAATTTGCGATAAAATTTGGTTAAAAAGTTTAGAAAAGTATGTAATCTTGGGTATCATTTTAATCGTATTGACCCACAGAATAAAGAAAACATGTCTATTTTACCATAAAGTGTACAGCATGAAAACTAAACCTTTCAAACAAAACATTGCAAATTGCGGTTTTCTTATTAGTTTCTCCACACAAATAGTTTTTTTTGGTTGCGGCAAACATTTTATGGTAAAATGAGTGATGTCATTACAAAGGGGAAGTGCCTGATAATTAACTTTTATTCGGTATGTATTAAAATCTCTCTGCAATAACCATTGTCAGTGATGTTTGTATATGGGCAAACAGACACTGCTGATATATAGCTTACCTATCACGGCCGTCATCAGTGTCGCACGAACAGTGCAGTAGCACTTCTGTATATTTATGGAGACCAAGCTATAATAGGTCCCTGACGATTTGAGGCTGAAAGAAACGCGTTGCACCCTGAATTCTTTGATGTGTTAAAGTGGTGGAGCCGCTATCCTTTGGATAGGGGATAAGATGTGTAAGCACCGGAGTACCCCTTTAAGGACCCGGGGTTTTACCATTTTTGCATTTTCGTTCTTTCCTCCTTACCTTTAAAAAAATCATAACTCTTTCAATTTTGCCCCTAAAAATCCATATGATGGCTTATGTTTTGCACTATCAATTCTACTTTGTAATGACCTCAGTCATTTTACCCAAATATCTACGGCGAAACAGAAAAAAAATCATTGTGTGGGCTTCCGTTTCTACACAGTACATAGGTAAAAATGACACCTTTTCTTTATTCTGTAGGTCCATACGATTAAAATGATTCCCTACTTATGTAGGTTTGATTTTGTCAAACTTCTGGAAAAAATCATAGCTAAATGCTGGAAAATTTATATGATTAAAATTGTCATCTTCTGACCCCTATAACTTTATAATTTATTTTTCAACTTATGGGGAGGTATGAGGGCTCATTTTTTGCGCCGTGATCTGAAGTTTTTAGTGGTACCATTTTTGTATTGATCGGACTTTTTGATCGCTTTTTATAAATGTTTTCATGATATAAAAAGTGACCAAAATACACTATTTTGGACTTTGGAATTATTTGTGCGTACGCCATTGACCGTGCGGTTTAATTAATTATATATTTTATAATTCGGACATTTCCACATGCGGTGATACCACATATGTTTATTTTTATTTACACAGTTTTTTTTTTTTCAATGGGAAAAGGGGGGTGATTCAAACTTTTATTAGGGAAGGTGTTAAAGGATTTTTATTCACTTTTTTTTCACTTTTTTTTTTTTTTTGCAGTGTTATAGCTCCCGCCACAGATCGATGATTTTGCCGCTTGACCGCTCATGCCTGGATCTCAGGCACTGAGCAGTCATTCGGCGATCGTACAGCATGGAGGCAGGTAGGGACCCTTTGGCTGTCATGTAAGCTGTCCGGGATGCCGCAATTTTGCCACAGAGATCCCGAACAGCTCCCTGAGCCAACCGGCATTGTTTTACTTTCACTTTAGACGCAGCATTCAACTTTGCCACGGCCTGACCCGTCATGGTAAAGTGGAAGACGGAGCAGAAGCCTCTTTGAAAAATACTTTGTAGACCCAGATAAAAACTGTAAAGGTTTATCATTAGCATATAGCAATGTGAATGCTCTGGAGACACCAAAAATCTTTCCCTTTCAGCTAAAATGGGGAATAGATTTGTGGAAAAAGTTCTCTAGGGATGAATGAAAATTGGCATTTCAATTGCCAATCAAGGTTTTTTCATTGTCTAAATCATCTAGAGGTATCAAGACAACTTATCTACAGATGGTATTTGACCCCACACCAAATGAGTCAAATGTCCCCACGGAACTCCAATCAGTGCTGGAGATGTGATCATTTCCCCGGCACATATATGCATATTTGGTGGGAGTGTGGGAAAATAGCTGAATTCTGGACAGAACTTAAGGCAATGGTTCAAACAAAGGTGAAAGTCCAAATACCATGGGGACCAAAGGTTGCTCTACTTTCTTTAACTTTAAATATACTTTCCTCCCGACAAATAATATATATTTTTTATTTTGCCGTATATTTTATGGTAAAATAAAAGGTGTCATTACAAAGTACAATTGGTCCATGTAAGGGGAAAAAGAAATTCGGCAACTCACCACTGCTGCAATAACGAAGGCTTTATTCCAAAGTTAATTCATGGCACACATCAAGGCAAGGGAGGAAAGGGTAGGAGGCAGGGGGTACCCGTGGTGGAACAGCTCAGTTTCGTGCCTGGCTGGCAATTCATCAAGCCACGCAGGTGCTTGCTCCAACGCTCTCTCCTACTAATAAACCAGGTTAGCAAGGCTACCGGGGTGGGGACAGGGCGGGTTCACTTGCCGGTATACATGTACACCATAATAGCAACAGATATAGAAGGAAAAAAAATGTGAAAAACATAGTAACAAGGAAAAAAATATAAAAAGACATTTAAGTTGTGCCTGTCATTGAGACCAGCCAGTCCCAAGGCATTAAGCTTTATAATCCACCGGGATTCTTTTTGTAACAATATACGATGCCTGTCTCCTCCTCGCCTTGGAACTTTAACTGTTTCTAATCTGGCAATTCTGATACACCGGCCATTTCAACTGTGGACTTCAATAATATGGGATATAAATCTTGGTGCTCCCTGTACTGTCACGATGGAGCGTAAATGTTCTCTTATCCTCATGAATAGACATCTTTAAGTCTTCCATATATAAAAGAGTCCATAGTATCTGTTCATATTGAGTACACAAAATGAACAGTGTCCACAAGGTTTGTTGCCTTTGGGGGCTGTCTTATTTAACCAATTTTCGTGGGATCTATCTGTGTATGGCGTGATAGATTTCCATTTGTTCCCTAACATCTTCCTTTTTCTATAAGCAATGATTGATTTTGTTTTAACCGCATCTTTAAGGTCGGGATCAAATTCCAAAATGAATCAGTTCTTAAGAATTACATTTCTAACAGTCTGGTTCAGATTGGAGATAGAAAAGTTGTAACAGAGCTGGATGTGGATCCTCTCTACCTGTGTGGCTGATGACTCGGACCGTATCGGGGAGTGGAGTCTAAAGGTGCCGCTGGTCTTCACCAAAGCCCACCGCAAGGCAGGATGAGCTTGCTGCGGCAGTCGACACCCAGGTCACTACCCCAGACATGGCTCGACCACACAGGTAACTGGGCAAGGCGAGGTACCGAAGGAAGAACCAGTAGCGTAGTCAACGTAGCAGAAGGTCAAGGCAGGAGGCAAAGGTTCTTAGTAAAAAACGTAGCAGGAAGGTCTGGATACACGAGTACGGCAAACAGACAATAGGAACGCTTTCTCTCAGGCAATCGGCACTGAAGCTCCGGCAGTGAAGTGTGGGAGGTGCAAGCAAATTATAATGTGGTGTCAGCTGTATTCACTAATTATGAGCGTACTGGCCCTTTAATTTTCAAGGCTCTGGCGTACGCGCGTCCTAAGGGACGGAGACATGCACGCCACAGCTGAGAGACAGAAGGAGCTGCAGGAGTCGAGCGTGGTAAGAGACGGGCCAGGATTCGTATGCAGGCGCGTCCCGTGATACGAATCCCGGCCCCGCCAGTCGTCGGGGACACAGTGTGCAACAAAAGGAAAACATAAAACATGTGATATCCTGGGAAGATTCAGATTTTGTATGTTTGGTGAAAAGAAGAGACCTGCGATCTATTTCATTTGCTTTATCAAAGGCTTCATTAATGATCTTATTGGTGTATCCCCTAGTTTTAAATCTGTACCTGAGTTTGTTTGCTTGTTTATTAATTAGCTTTATCTGAATTATTGTGTTTGAGTCAGAGAAATTGTGAATACGGAATGGCATTCTTACATTGAAGAGGGTGAGAACTAGAATAATGTAAGAGAGCATTTTTGGCAGTGTTTTTATGGAAATTGGAAGTGATGATGTTATTGTTAAGTATAGTAATTTGGATGTCTAAAAATTCCAACATATTTCCTCCATAAATGTACGTGAAAAGCATATTATCCTTATTGGTCACATTTAGATAGTGTATGAATTCTTTAAAGACATCCTCAGGGCCTTCCCACACCACCAATATGTCATCGACAAAACAAAAAAATTATTTAATATAGTGGACATAAGGGTTGGACTCTGAGAATATCCATCTTCCCTCAAAAGATGCGAGGAACAGGTCAGCATACGTGCAGGAGACCAGCGTGCCCATGGCTGTGCCGATCTCCTGCCGATATCATCTGTCCTGAAACTGGAAGTGGTTATGGGTGAGAATGAATCATAAAGAATCGGATATGAAATTAATAAAATCTGATGTTTTGTCTGTACTTGCAAGGATTTATAGGACAGCCTGTACACCCGCATCATGAGGGATGCGGGTGTACAGGCTCTCGACATCAATGGAAGCAAATCTGTATGAGTCCTGCCAATGAAAATCTCTGAGGTGTTGAAGTAGGTGTCCTGTATCTTTAATATAGGTAGGAGTGTACTCAAGGATGGGATGTAAAAGCCATTCAATATATTTGGAAAGAGACTTGTGGATCTTGGGAAGGCAATACCAAGTAGGGAATCTAGGAGATTCTGGGAGTAATTTTTCAGTTGTTTTGTGAAATTATACCTTTTTTTCCATATGTTTGTGTAGTAAGGACCTGAGATATGTGATGGTGTCAAAAGTAGGATTCTTAGAAAGAGGAGTATATACTATCTTATTACCTAGCTGTCTGAGAGCTTCTTCACGGTAATATGTGTTAAGCATAACAACTGTAGCTCCCCCTTTGTCAGCGCGGCATGCACGCAAGTCATCTCTTTTAGAGAGCCATTGCAGAGCTTTGCCTTCACCACTTGACAGGTTGTTTAATCTACTAGGGTATATCAACAATTTGACCTCTTGTAATACCGTCCTCTCGAACAAGTCCAATGGACTGCCCAGTAGAATGGGAGGGGTGAATCTAGAAGTATTACCACCTCTAAATGACAAAACCTTGGTCATAGGTGAACTCACATCTTTACTCAGGTTATCAGTTAAATCACATAAATGAAAAATGTCCTGCCTATCTAGATCACTAGCATTGTCAACAGGACTAAAGGCCAATGGGCCTATTATGACTGGGACTTCTTCAGGTATGGCAGAAAGAGTGCTAGCAGATTTGGGATTCTTGAAAAATTTGTACGGATTAATTTTCCATACACCCTTAACCCCTTAAAGACCCAGCCAATTTTCACTGTAGGACCCGGCCATTTTTTGCACTTCTGACCACTGTCACTTTAAGCATTTATAACTCTGGGATGCTTTTACCTTTCATTCTAATTCCGAGATAGTTTTTTCGTCACATATTCTACTATGTTAGTGGTAAAATTTTGTCGATACTTGCATAATTTCTTAGTGAAAAATTCCCAAATTTGATGAAAAAATTGAAAATTTGGAATTTTTTTTTAACTTTGAAGCTCTCTGCTTATAAAGAAAATGAATATTCCAAATAAATTATATATTGATTCACATATACAACATGTCTACTTTATGATTTCAAAGCTTCAAAGTATAACAGCAATTTTGCAATTTTTTACAAAATTTTCTAAATCAAAATTTTTCAGGGACCAGTTCTGTTTTGAAGTGGATTTGAAGGGCCTTCATATTAGAAATACCCCACAAATGACTCCATTATAAAAACAGCACCCCTCAAAGTGTTCAAAATGACACTAAAAAGATTTGTTAACCCTTTAGGTGTTTCATAGGAATAGCAGCAAATTGAAGGAGAAAATTCTAAATCTTCATTTTTTACACTGGCATGTTCTTGTAAACCCAGTTTTAGAATTTTTACAAGGGGTAAAAGGAGAGAAATCTTCCTAAAATGTGTAACCCAATTTCTCTCGAGTAAGGAAATATCTAATATGTGTATGTCAAGTGTTCGGCGCGTGCAGAGCTCAGAAGGGAAGGAGCGACAGTGGGATTTTGGAGAGTGAGTTTTTAAGAAATGGTTTTTGGGGGGCATGTCACATTTAGGAAGCCCCTATGGTGCCAGAACAGCAAAAAATACCCACATGGCATACTATTTTGGAAAGTACACCCCTCAAGGCACATAACAAGGAGTCCAGTGAGCCTTAACACCCCACAGGTGTTTCACGACTTTTTGTTGGATGTGCAAATAATTTTTTTTTCACTAAAATGCTAGTTTTCCCCCAAATTTTTTATTTTTAAAAGGGGTAATAGGAGAAAATGCTCCCCAAAATTTGTAACCCCATCTCTTCTGAGTATGGAAGCACCACATATGTGGACGTCAAGTGCACTGCTGGCGCACTATAATGCTCAGAAGAGAAGTAGCTCCATTGAGCTTTTGGGAAAAAAACATTTTTGGAATGGAAGTCAGGGGCCATGTGCGTTTACAAAGTCCCCCGTGCTGCCAGAACAGTGGACCCCCCCAGTGACCCTATTTTGGAAACTACAGCCATTACAGAATTTAATAAGGGGTGCAGTCAGTATTTACAGATCTTTGCATGGACCACTGTTCCAAAAATCTCTCAGACACCTGTGGGGTGTAAATGCTCACTGCACCCCTTATTACATTACGTGAGGGGTGTAGTTTCGAAAATGGGGTGACATGTGGCGGGGGTCCATTGTTCTGGAACTATGGGGGCTTTGTAAACACACGTGGCCTTCAATTCTGGACACATTTTCTCTTCAAAAGCCCAATGGCGCTCTTTCTCTTCTGAGCATTGTAGTTCGCTCGCAGAGCACTTAACATCCACATATGGGGTATGTTCTTACTCAGAAGAAATGGGGTTGCAAATTTTGAGGGGGCTTTTTTCCTATTTTCCCTTGTGAAAATGAAAAATTTAGGGTAACACCAACATTTTAGTGACATTTGTTTTTCTTTTTTTCCATCCAACTTTGAAGAATTTTCATTAAACACCTGTGGGGTGTTCAGGCTCACTATACTCCTTGTTACGTTCTGTGAGGTGTGTAGTTTCCAAAATGGGGTCACATGTGGGTATTACATTTTTTGTATTTATGTCAGAACCGCTGTAAAATCAGCCACCCCTGTGCAAATCACCAATTTAGGCCTCAAATGTACATGGTGCGCTCTCACTCCTGAGCCTTGTTGTGCGTCCGCAGAGCATTTTATACCCACATATGGGGTATTTCCGTACTCAGGAGAAATTGCGTTACAAATTTGGGGGGTCTTTTTTTCCTTTTAATGCTTGTGAAAATAAAAAGTATGGGGCAACACCAGCATGTTAGTGTAAAAATGTTTATTTTTTTACACTAACAAGCTGGTGTAGCCCCCAACTTTTCCTTTTCATAAGGGGTGAAAGGAGAAAAAGATCCCCAAAATTTGTAGTGCAATTTCTCTCGAGTATGGAGATACCCCATATGTGGCCCTAAACTGTTTCCTTGAAATACGTCAGGGCTACGAAGTCAGAGAGCGCCATGCGCATTTGAGGACTAAATTAGGGATTGCATAGTGGTGGACATAGGGTTATTCTACACCAGTGATTCCCAAACAGGGTGCCTCCAGCTGTTGCTAAATTTCCAGCATGCCTGGACAGTCAGTGGCGGTCTGGTAATACTGGGAGTAGTTGTTTTGCAACAGCTGGAGGCTCCATTTTGGAAACCGTGGCGTACCAGACGTTTTTCATTTTTATTGGGAGGGGAGGGGGGCTGTGTAGGGGTATGTGTATATATAGTGTTTTTTACTTTTTATTTTATTTTGTGTTAGTGTAGTGTAGTGTTTTTAGGGTACAGTCGCACAGGCGGGGGTTCACAGTAGTTTCTCGCTGGCAGTTTGAGCTGCGGCAGAAAATTTGCCGCAGCTCAAACTTGCAGCCGGATACTTACTGTAAATCTCTGCCCATGTGAGTGTACCCTGTACATTCACATTGGGGGGGAGGGAACATCCAGCTGTTTCAAAACTACAACTCCCAGCATGCAGGGTCTATCAGTGCATGCTGGGAGTTGTAGTTTTGCAACAGCTGGAGGCACACTGGTTGTGAAACACTGAGTTTGGTAACAAACTCAGTGTTTTGCAACCAGTGTGCCTTCAGCTGTTGCAAAAGCTACAACCCCCAGCATGTACGGACAGCGGAAGGGCATGATGGGTCTTGTAGTTATGCAACAGCTGGAGGCATACTACTTTGGCTGGGGATGCGGGGGATTGTAGTTATGCAACAGCTGGAGACACACTGGTTTGCTAATTAACTCAGTGTGCCTTCAGCTGTTGCAAAACTACAACTCTCGGCAGTCACCGACAGCCAACGGGCATGCTGGGAGTTGTAGTTATGCAACCAGCAGATGCACCACTACAACTCCCAGCATGCACTTTAGCTGTTTGTGGGATGCTGGGATTTGTTGTTTTACAACAGCTGGAGGCTCCGTTTTGGAAACACTGCCATACAATACATTTATTATTATGTGTTAGTGTAGTGTTTTTAGGGTACATTCGCACTGGCGTGTTACGGTGGGTTTCTCGCTAGGAGTTTGCGCTGCGGTGAAAAATTTGCCGCAGCCCAAACTTGAAGCAGGAAACTTACTGTAAACCTGCCTGTGTGAATGTACCCTGTACATTCACATGGGGGGGGGGGGGGCAAACCTCTAGCTGTTTCAAAACTACAACTCCCAGCATGTACTGACAGACCGTGCATGCTGGTAGTTGTACTTTTGGAACAGCTGGAGGCACACTGGTTGGAAAACTTTCAGTTAGGTTCTGTTACCTAACTCAGCATTTCCCAACCAGTGTGCCTCCAGCTTTTGCAAAACTACAACTCCCAGCATGTACTGATCACCGAAGGGCATGCTGGGAGATGTACTTATGCAACAGCTGGTGATACGGAACTACAACTCCCAGCGTGCCGAGACAGTTGTTTGCTGTTTGGGCATGCTGGGATTTGCAGTTTTGCAAAATCTGGAGGGCCACAGTGATCTCCAAACTGTGGCCCTCAAGATGATGCAAAACTACAAATCCCAGCATGCCCAGACAGCAAACAGCTGTTTGGGCATGCTACGAGTTGTAGTTTTGCAAGATCTGGAGGGATACAGTTTAGAGAACACTGTATAATGGTCTCAAACTGTAGCCCTCCAGCTGTTGCAAAACTACATATTCCAGCATGCCCAAACAGCTGTCTGGGCATGCTGGGAGTTGTTGTTTTGCAACATCTGGAGGGCTACAGTTAGAGACCGTCAATGACAGGCACGACTTAAGTGTCTTTTTATAATATTTTCCTTGTTACTATGTTTTTCACATGTTTTTTCCTTGTATATCTGTTGCTATTATGACGTGCATGTATACAAGTGAACCCGCCCTGTCCCCGCCCCACTAGCCTGGCTCACCTGGTTTATTAGCAGGAGAAAGCGTTGGAGCAAGCACCTGTGTGGCTTGAAGAAGTGCCAGCCAGGCACGAAAATGCGCTGTTCCACCACGGGTACCCCCTGCCTCCTACCCTTCCCTCCCTTGCCTTACTGTGTGCCATGAATTAGCTTTGTAATAAAGCCTTCTTTATTGCAGCAGTGGTGAGTTGTCAAGTTTCTTTTTCCACTTACACGCACCTGTTGTTGGACTTTTTCTTTATGAGTCTGGTTGCATGACTTCCTACACAGACATGCAAGAACAGAGGCTCAGTAGAGCCAGTCTATATTGTTCTTTTGGAAATTTTACAAAGTACAATTGGTTGCACACAAAAAAGCCCTCATATCAGTCTGTGGGTAGAAAACTAAAAGAGTTATGCCATTTAAAAGGCAAGGAGGAAAAATGAAAATGCAAAACTGAAGCTGGCTGTGTCCTCAAGGCCAAAATGGGATGTTATCTTAAGGGGTTAATGAATCTGCAAGAGTAGATTAGAATAGTAGAATAGTAATTCTGCAGGGCTATGGCGACCAACCTCCTTTTACACATTACCCTGTGAACTTTTTACAAATATGTGACTTGCAGCAAACCATAGAAGCATTTCAACAGTTAATAGCCAGCAACAGAGATTGCTCCCTGCTGGCTAATAGCGCAGCTGTCTGCTTCTGAATGCATCTGCTAGGCGCTGCATGTATATTATTTTTCAATGAATGTGATTGTATGGAGCGGGTTCTGGATATGAATCTGCTCCATACAATTTTCATACTCCTACATTTACATGATTTTGCAGCAAGGGTTTAAACTGCAGACATCTCAAAAGTTTTGCTTGGCTCTCATCATAGGCCTATCATGACACCTATCATCACAAAGTGATGGACTGGGCGTTGAGCAGAGAGGTTAAGCGTGCTGCCACATGGTTAATCCAGTTATATTTAGTGATCGGTAGGGTCTCAGTTTTGGTGTGGATTTGTTGTGGATTTTGCTCTAGAATATGTAAAAAGGAAAATCAATTTTTTGCTTTGTTTCTTAATTTGCCCAACCACCGACGTCATTTTCCTCCATATTGAGAAGTATTCAGATTTGATGGCTATGGCAGTACAAGCTATACAAACAGCCATGCCAAGAGGCACCCCCTCACTCTTTGCAAGTGACTGTGCCTCCATTTGTTGTGGAAAATGTATTTGCACACTCTTACTGAGTAAAGGACTGTGTTGCTTTTTCTTTCTCCTTGTGCTGATTGATTGCATGTTTACCATCAAGGGCACCTCCCTTCCCCCCCCTTCTATGCAACCAGACATTATCCAGGCAATGCCCCGGGGTATATTACACTACCAACACCTAATGTGTACCCCCTATTCTCCAGAGAGTTGATCCACAGAGGCCATGCTCCATACCTCTGCGTAAAAGGCTGTGGTACCACTACACCCAAACATCCCACTGGTTCTGTCCCTTACTTCACTCTCTCTGGACTGCAGCACATCACTAAAACATGACATGTGGATACATTCAGGCCCAGATTTATCAAAGTTTGTAGAACTTATTTTCCTGTATTTTTGCCACAACTTTGGCGCAGCTCCGCTTTTTTTGTTTACATCCCACCACTCATCTTGACATCTTGCTCACGTAGACGTTTTTTCACTTTTCACTTTCCAGTGCACCCTCATTTATCAACTGTGACTGTCGCAGATCTAGGCGCATCTGATTAAAAAGCTCCAGGAATCTACACCAGCTTGAACCTTGCTTTTGTTTCTGCTTTTCTGACTACCTGATCACACTGATTTACATCCCCACCGTGTCTCCCACCTTGTGTCGCACATCTCCCATCTGTCTGCTACCTATTGCAAGACTATAAGAATAGTCTTGTAGCAGGTAGCGAGCTGCAGATGTGAGGCGCTGGCGGGTAGGAGACAAGGGGGGGGGATGTAAATCAGTGCCATCATTAAGTTAGGGTAACAGGGTTAGAATCAGATGGAGCCCAGGTGGCTTCAGAGTGATGTTAACATACCTCGGCGCTGAGGAGTTTTTGGACTCCCTAATGTAGATTCACATTCCCGCTGGGTCCCGTGATTGGCTGGGACCGAGCAGCCAATCACGGGACCCAGCAGGAAATTTGATCTTACAGTAGGGACTAAAACTCTGCGGCTCTGTTATATGTTAAAAGGAGCCCGTTGTGGCAACACTCTGCAGCCGCCCGGGACTTCTGCAGACTGGCTGGGAGATGTGCAGGAGCCATCCCTGCCATCCCTCAGCGCTGCAGTACACGCTGAAGGATGGCAGGGAGGGCTCCTGCACATCTCCCGGCCTGGCTGCGGGAGTCCCGGGCGGCTGCAGTGTTATGTCAGCCCGGGCTCCCTTTGCTACGGTGCAGAGTTTACTGTAATTTCAAATTTGAAATTACAGTGATTTTCTGATCACCGCTGGCCAGGGAGCGGAGTGCATTACCACCCGCTTCCCTGGCTTGCACGACTACAACTCCCAATATGTCCTTACAGTAACGACATGCTGGGAGTTGTAGTAGTTGTACGGCGGGGACGGGTGACAAGCTTGTCACCTGCCCTATGCTGCACAACTACAACTGTGTAGGTGACAAACGTAGGTGACACTTGCCCGCACCTCTCCTGCCCCACATGACTACAACTTCCAGCATGTCCTTAATGTAAGGGCATGCTGGGAGTTGTGGTCATGCAGCATGGGAGATGCACTGGAGGGTGACAATAAAAGTATTAACCTATATTTCAATTTTTTTTTCTCATTTCAGATCCTTGTATCCTGTGGACTACTTCGGATTCGTTGGACTGTGTCGATGACTACGTCTATTTAATGTTAATAAAATGGTTAACGAGGGCTTTTGGGGGGAGTGTTTTTTTGGAATAAAATGTTTTTAAACGTGTTGTGTTTTTTTATTTACTTGACAGGCTTAGTAGTGGAAGCTGTCTTATAGACAGAGTCCATTACTAAGCCGGGTGTTAGCGTTATCCACAAAAAAAAAGCTAGCGCTAACCCCCAATTATTACCCCAGTACCCACCGAAGAGCCAGTACCAACAGGCCCGGAGCATCAAAAATAGCGCTCCTAGACCTAGGCGGTAACAGGTTGGCGTTATTTAGGCTGGGGAAGGCCAGTAACAATGGTCCTCGCCCACCCTGGAAACGTCAGGCTGTTGCTGCTTGGTTGGTATTTGGCTGAAAATAAAAATAGGGGGAACTATGTGCATTTAAAAAAAAAATAGGGAACCCTATGTGTTTTTGCAACACCAATTTTACTTTAAAATGACATCAGTCATTTTACCCGAAAATCTACAGCAAAACACAAAAAAAAACAAATTGTGCGACAAAATTGAAGAAAAAACGCAATTTTGTAACTTTTGGGGGCTTCTGTTTCTATGCAGTAAATTTTTCGGTAAAAATGACACCTTATCTTTATTCTGTAGGTCCATACGATTAAAATGATACCCTACTTATATAGGTTTGATTTTGTGGTACTTCTGGAAAAAATCATAACTACATGCAGGAACATTTATATGTTTAAAATTATCATCTTCTGACCCCTAAAACTTTTTAACTTTTCTGCGTACAGGGTGGTATGATGGTGCATTTTATGCGCCATGATCTAAAGTTTTTATCAGTACCATTTTTGTATTGATCAGACTTTTTGATCGCTTTTTATGCATTTTTTCATGATATAAAAAGTGACAAAAAAAATGTTATTTTGGACTTAGGAATTTTTTTTACGCGTACGCCATTGACCGTGCGGTTTAATTTATGATATATTTTTATAATTCGGACATCTCCACACGTGGCGATATCACATATATTTTTATTTTCACACTTTTTTTTTTTATTGGAAAAGGGGGGTGATTCAAACTTTTATTAGGGAAGGGGTTAAATGATCTTTATTCACTTTTTTTTGCAGTGTTATAGCTCCCCTACGGGGCTATAACACTGCACACACTGATCTATTACATTGATCAATGGTCTTTCATAGGAAACCAGTGATCAATGATTCTGCCACTTGACTGCTCATGCCTGGATCTCAGGCACTGAGCAGTCATTCGGCGATCGGACAGTGAGGAGGAAGGTAGGGGACCCTCCTGCTGTCCTACAGCTGTTCGGGATGCCGTGCCGATCCCAAACAGCCCACATTTTTTTCAAAGCTGCAAATTGGTGTTCTGAAGTCATTTATTGGCTTTTGCTTATGTGTGCTAAAAAAATGGTATTCAAAAGGGATTTATTGTTTTTTGCTTATGTAAGCCAAATTTATCAACCCCCCTGTGATAGTATGATAAATGTGCCATACATAAGCAAAACTAAAGCTAAAAAAAAAAAAATGCCTACAGAACTTGCTTACCAAAGCAACGATGATAAATATCCCCCTCAATTTTTTACAAAATTTGTAGAGTTGGTATTTTATTTTACTATGCTACAATATGATTAGTTATTTTGTCTGTGCTTGTGTGTGTGGAAGTAGCAAAAATATAAGCAATTGATTTTCTGTATAACTATTGATATAATATATATTGTCATATTTTAAAGTGTTTGATATTTGCAGTAAGGAGAAAAGCACTAAGAGCTGCATAGATTTGGAAATACATTCTGCTACTTAGTATGTGGGAAAGGTTCACACTCTCACGGAATATACTTGCCAAATGCCTAATTTGATAACAATTCACGTAGCAATAATCACTCTCATTTTTGTGAAAGATTATACAGAGGTTATAAGGAGATCTCTGCCTAGATATGTCTGGGGAACACAATGTGTATCAAAACTTACAGAATTAAAATAGCCTGAAGATACCTCATATGGGATTTTCTATAATTAGTGTGGAAGCCATCTGTGACTGAAAGCTAGTGAAAATGACAATGACTATTACTTCATTAAAAATCTTTTAAAATGTATGTTTATTTTAGATATCAAAATAAAAATAAAAACACTTTTTTTTCAATATGCAAATAAGCTCTTGGTGCACTGTGGGCGTGACTGCATTTCTAGAAGCACTATTATCTCCGCCCATACGCCTCCCATCTCCTCCTTCTCATTCTTATGGGCCAGCATGACTATAGGAGGAAATTAGATAGCGATACACCTAGAAATACAGTCACACCCTCAGTGCAACTAAGAGGTCATTAGCATATTAAATAAAAAGGTTTTCCCATCCAACAACACAGCACTTTAAGATACTAAAGCCAGTGTTCATTATCCAATACCATTGTCTATTCAGCAATGCCAGTCATTTAGTTTCAACAAAACTGCTGCTAGACTCCTTTAACCCCTTAACGACGCAGGACATAAATGTACGTACTGGTGAGGTGGTACTTAACGCACCAGGACGTACATTTACGTCCTAAGCATAACCGCGAGCATCGGAGCGATGCCCGGATCATGCGCGGCAGGTCCCAGCTGCTGATCACAGCCAGGGACCTGCCCATAATGGCAGACATCCACGATCCAGCGGATATCCGCCATTAACCCCTCAGATGCCGTGATCAATACAGATCACAGCATCTGCAGCATCGCGGTCATTAAAATGGATGATCGAATCGCCCGCAGCGCTGCCGCGGCGATCCGATCATCCAGCACGGCAGACGGAGGTCCCCTCACCTGGCTCCGCTGCCTTCCCGGCGTCTTCTGCTCTGATCTGCCTTCCCGCAGACCAGAGCAGAAGATGACCGATAACCCTGATCAGTGCTATGTCCTATACATAGCACTGAACAGTATTAGCAATCGAATGATTGCTATAAATAGTCCCCTATGGGGACTATTAAAGTGTAAAAATAAAAGTAAAAAAAGTAAGAAAATAAAGTAAAAAAAATGTGAAAAACCCCCTCCCCAATAAAAACTTAAATTTTCCCAATTTCACCCCCAAAAATAAAATAAAAATATTTTATATATATATTTGGTATTGCCGCGTGTGGAAATATCTGAACTATTAAAATAAAATGTTAACAATATCGTACGGTGAACAGCGTGAACGTAAAAAAAAAAAGTCCAAAATAACTGCTTTTTTATAAAATGTTATTCCAAAACAAATTAATAAAAAATTTATTAAAAGTTTTATATAAGCAAATATGGTATAAATAAAAAGTACAGATCACAGCGCAAAAAATTTGCCATCATACCGCCGCTAATATGGAAAAATTAAAAAGTTATAGGTCTTCAAAATAGGGGGATTTTGAACGTACTAATTTGGTTAAAAAGTTTGCGATTTTTTTTAAGCACAACTGTAATAGAAAAGTATGTTATCATGAGCATCATTTTAATTGTATTGACCCAAAGAATAAATAACACATGTCATTGTTACCGTTTATTGTACGCTGTGAAAACGAAACCTTCCAAAATTAGCAAAATTGCGGTTTTCTTTTTAATTTCACCACACAAATAGTATTTTTTTGGTTGCGCCATACATTTTATGGTAAAGTGAGTGATGGCATTACAACGGACAACTGGTCGCGCAAAAAAACAAGCCCTCATACTAGTGTGTGGATGAAAATATAAAATAGCTATGATTTTGTGAAGGCGAGGAGGAAAAAACGAAAACGTAAAAATAAAATTGTCTGCGTCCTTAAGGCCCAAATGGGCTGAGTCCTTAAGGGGTTAAAGGGGTACTCCGGTGAAAAACATCTTATTCCCTATCCAAAGGATAGGGGATAAGATGTCTGATCGTGGGGGTCCCACCATTGGGAGCTTGGAGCTTCCGTGTTCGTGAGTTGGCTCCATGCACAGATGACTGGGGTACTGCGCCGGAGATCGCTGGGGTCTTTGGATTGGGGATAAAATGTTTTCTGCCAGAGTACCCCTTTAATACCTATGCCCATTTATTTGCCCTGTTCACACTGTAATGTGTTACCCATTTACTCAAGAGGATGCTAACTTTCTTTTGTTCAATAGGATTCAATACAATACAAAATGCTCTGGTCCTTAAAGGGGTTCCAAATGCTGAGCAGCGGAGTACCCCTTTAAGTCATAATGGGCTTGGTCCTTAAGGGGTTAAAGGTCCTAAAAGGGACTACTGCAAGTTCTAGTGTGAAAGATGGTTAGAACTGTGATGAAATTTATCTTTGCATGAAGTTATTTAGCTTTTTTCCCCTACAATGTAAATGAACAAGGTGTTATGAATAAACCCTTAGCGCTTCATTTTATTTCCAATACAATAGCTATCCTTTCATTTATAGAACTATGTAGAAGAAAGTAAACTAACACGTCTCCTGCACAGAAAAAATTATAAGCATTCGTGATAGCATGTTGTGACATTTGGCCCGATGAATTCAATACCACTAAAAGCAAAAAATAAAGGTTACATAAAAAGAGGATGCACTTTGAATTCGGTTCAAAAGAAACAGAGGGAAAGATTTTCTTTACACTTGGAAGAAATACAGTATAACAAAACAGAGCTGTTCAAGATGCCAGTGGTAAAGCAGACACAATTGAGGTATAGTACCTTTCCATTGTGTAGAGTATATCCATTACATATTAATCACACAAAATACAGTATATCGTTTTTCTTTGATCCATGTTTAGATATTTTCTATAATTAAAGGTGCAAAAAAAAAGGTAAAATTATTCATACACTGTACAAAAAATGATTTTCTTTTTATAGATTTCACAAAAGCACCATAAAAGCATTGAGTGGAAAAAGCATTCAGTTGCTGGTTGTCTGCCCACTTTCCAGACTTCTGATTTACTGTAATTATCAGATGTACAATTACAGCACAGAACAATCCATAATTGCCAGGTACCTACACTGGAAGAGAATTTCCAGGATTATAGAAATCTATCTGTTTGGTCTCATTCAAAAATATTACATATATATATATATATATATATATATATATATATATATATATATATATACATACATAGTATCTTACATAAGTCCACCCCTTACATTTTTGTAAATATAAAATTTTATATTTTCAAGTGACAACATAAAATAAAACTCTGCTACAATGTAAAGTAGTGAGTGCACAGCCTGTATAACAGTGTTTAATGTTACATCCTCTTACAATAACATAACACACAGCCATTATTGTTTAAACCTTGGCAACAAAAGAAAGTATACATCTAAGGGCAAATGTCTAAATTAGGCCCAAATAGCCATCCCTCACCCCCATCCTGGTGTCATGTGACTCATTAGTGTTACAAGGTTTCAGGTGTGAATGGGGAGCAGGTTTATATACATTTGGTGTTATCGCTCTCACACTCTCTAATGCTGGTCACTGGTAGTTCAACATGACACTTCATGGCAAAGAACTCTCTGAAGATCTGAAAAGAAGAATTGTTGCTCGACATAAAGATGGCCTAGGCTTTAAAAAGTTTGCCAAGATCCTGAAACTGAGCTGCAGTATGGTGGGCAGGATCGTATAGCATTCTCACAGGACAGGATTCAGTCAGAACGGGCTTTGCTATGGTCGAACAAATAAAGTAAAATGCACATGATCAGAGTTAGATCTAGACGTTGTCTTTGGGAATTAGATGAATGAGAGCTGACGATGTTAGGCAGTGGTGGTCAGTCTGTCAGTTCTCAGACCATAAGCTGCACACTACATCAAACTGGTCTGCATGGCTGTCATCCCAGAAGGAAGTCTCTTCTAAAGATGAAGAAGAAGACAAGCAGACTAAGGACATGGATTACTGGAACTATGCCCCATGGTCAGATGAGACCAAGATAAACTTATTTGAATGCCAGCATGTACTGTGACATACTGAAGCAAAGCGTGACCCTCTCCTGTTGCATATTGGAATGTGCAGCAGTATTCCAATATGAAAATAACCCCAAACACACCTCCAAGACGACCACTGCTTTACTAAAGAAGCTGAGGGTAAACATGATGGACTGGCCAAGCATGTCTTCAGACCTAACTCTAGTGACCATCTGTAGGGCATCCTCAAACAGAAGGTGGGGGAGCGCAAGGTCTCTACCATATACCAGCTCCATGATGTTGTCATAGAGGAGTGCAACCTGTAAAGCTATAGTGAACTCCATGCCCAAGAGGCTAAAGGCTATGTTTCCACTTTTTTTTTTCTGGCAGTTTTTGGAAAACTGCCACTGAAGTTTTTGAGCCAAATTCAGAAGTGTATTCAAAAGGAAGAGAGAATATAATTGAAAGACTTTCACTTCTCCTTCCTGCTGGATCCACTTCTGACTTTGGCTCAAAAACTGCAGTGGCAGTTTTCCAAAAAAACTCCAAAGAAAAACCTGTGTGGAAACCTAGCCTAAGCAGTGGTGGTAAATAATGGTGGCCACAAAAAATATTGACACTTTAGACCCAATTTGGACATACTAATTAGTTATGTACTAACTTTTTTTTTTTTTGTTCCAAGATTTAGACATGAATGGCTGTGTTGAGTTATTTTGAAGGGATAAAATATTAAACACTGTTATACAGGCTGTGCACTCACTACTTTACATTGTAGCAGAGTGTCATTTTTTCAGTGTTAACAATAAATTCCAAAACCCTTTGGAGGGCTAACCCTCCTCGGGGACTAATACCCTTATCTAGAGTCTCACTAAAATTACTTTTTATTGGTATGCTCTAAAATCAAATTATTTGTGAATGGATTTGTGAACAGTGATTAAAACTATCAGACATCTCTTTTACACTAACCGATAGGAATGTATTACTATTGGCCAATGGACACACTCCTGATCCTTATTCCAGCATCCGCTGGTTAGTGGTTTTCTATGATGAGGGGGACATTAAGGTCTCTCATCCCTTATGTACTGGTTGGGGGTCTCATACACCCTACACACTATCCCTAAATGGTCTTTTTGCCCCCTCTAGCATCCACCCCTGGTGTCAGGAGCTTTTATGAAGTCCAATTTAGGCTTATGATTTTCATTTATATGATATTCCCTATACAGAGTCTCTGTCTAAAATATTCCCCAGCCTCCCCAACATTTCGCAAGAGAACTTGCTTCCCTATAGGGAATATAATATAAATGAAAAAGATGAGCCTAAATCGGAATTCATAAGAGCTCCTGACACCAGGGGTGGATGTTAGAGGGGGCATAAAGCCAATTTAGGGATAGAGTGGAGGGTGTGTTATAAGGTGTGAGAGACCTTAATGTCCCCCTCATCATAGAAAACCACTAACCAGCAGATGCTGGAATAAGGATCAGGAGTGTAAGAGAGATCTCTAATAATTTTAATCACTGTTCACAAATCCATTCACAAATAATTAGATTTTAGAGCATACCAATAAAAAGTAATTTTAGTGAGACCCCAGATAAGGGTTTTAGTCCCCAAGGAGGGTTAGCCCTCCAAAGGGTTTTGGAATTTAGTGTTTAACCCCTTAAGGACCAAGCCCATTTTGGCCTTAAGGACCAGAGCGTTTTTTGCACATCTGACCACTGTCACTTTAAACAATAACTCTGGAATGCTTTTAGTTATCATTCTGATTCCGAGATTGTTTTTTTGTGACATATTCTACTTTAACATAGTAGTAAATTTTTGTGGTAACTTGCATCCTTTCTTGGTGAAAAATCCCCAAATTTGATGAAAAATTAGAAAATTTTGCAGTTTTCTAACTTTGAAGCTTTCTACTTGTAAGGAAAATGTATATTACAAATATTTTTTTTTTATTCACATATACAATATGTCTACTTTATGTTTGCATCATAAAATTGATGAGTTTTTACTTTTGGAAGACACAAGAGGGCTTCAAAGTTCAGCAGCAATTTTCCAATTTTTCACAAAATTTTCAAACTCAATATTTTTCAGGGACCAGTTCAGTTTTGAAGTGTATTTGAAGGGTCTTCATATTAGAAATTCCCCACAAATGACCCCATTATAAAAACTACACCCCCCAAAGTATTCAAAATGACATTCAGTCAGTGTTTTAACCCTTTAGGTGTTTCACAGGAATAGCAGCAAAGTGAAGGAGAAAATTCTAAATCTTCATTTTTTACACATTTTTTACATGTTCTTGTAGACCCAATTTCTGAATTTTTGCAAGTGGTAAAAGGAGAAAATGTTTACTTGTATTTGTAGCCCAATTTCTCTCGAGTAAGCACATACCTCATGTCTATGTAAATTGTTTGGCGGGCGCAGTAGAGGGCTCAGAAGGGAAGGAGCGACAAGGGGATTTTGGAGAGAACATTTTTCTGAAATGGTTTTTGGGGGGCATGTCACCTTTAGGAAGCCCCTAGGGTGTCAAAACAGCAAAAAAAACACATGGCATACCATTTTGGAAACTAGACCCCTCGGGGAATGTAACATGGGATAAAGTGAGCCTTAATACCCCACAGGTGTTTCATGGCTTTTGCAAATGTACAAAAAAAAAATTGACCTAAAATGCTTGTTTTCCCAAACATTTTACATTTTTAAAAAGGGTAATAGCAGAAAATACCCCCCAAAATTTGAAGCCCAATTTCTCCTGATTCAGAAAACACCCCATATGGGGGTGAAAAGTGCTCTGCTGGCGCACTACAGGTCTCAGAAGAGAAGGAGTCACATTTGTTTTTTGTTAAAGCAAATTTTGCTCTGGAGGCATGCCACATTTAGGAAGCCCCTATGGTGCAACACAGAAAAAAAAAAACCACATGGCATACTATTTTGGAAACTAGACCCCTCGGGGAACGTAACAATTGTTTAAGTGAACCTTTATACCCCACAGGTGTTTCACGACTTTTGCATATGTAAAAAGAATTTTTTTTTTTACCTAAAATGCTTGTTTTCCCAAAAATGTTACATTTTTAAAAAGGGTAAAAGCAGAAAATACCCCCCAAAATTTGTAACACAATTTCTCCCGAGTACGGCGATACCCCATATGTGACCCTAAACTGTTGCCTTGAAATACGACAGGGCTCCAAAGTGAGAGCGCCATGCCCATTTGAGGCCTAAATTAGGGATTGCATAGGGGTGGACATAGGGGTATTCTACACCAGTGATTCCCAAACAGGGTGCCTCCAGCTGTTGTAAAACTCCCAGCATGCCTGGACAGTCAGTGGCTGCCTGGTAATACTGGGAGTAGTTGTTTTGCAACAGCTGGAGGCTCCGTTTTGGAAACAGTGGCATACAAGACGTTTTTAATTTTTATTGGGGAGGGGGGCTGTGTAGGGGTATGTGTATATGTAGTGTTTTTTACTTTTTATTTTATTTTGTATTAGTGTAGTGTAGTGTTTTTAGGGTACAGTCGCATGGGCGGGGGTTCACAGTAGTTTCTCGCTGGCAGTTTGAGCTGCGGCAGAAAATTTGCCGCAGCTCAAACTTGCAGCCGGATATTTACTGTAAACCTCCGCCCATGTGAGTGTACCCTGTACGTTCACATTGGGGGGGGGGGATGGGGGGGAACATCCAGCTGTTGCAAAACTACAACTCCCAGCATGCGCTGACAGACTGTACATGCTGAGAGTTTTAGTTTTGCAACAGCTCTAGGCACACTGGTTGTGTATCAATGAGTTTGTGACCTAACTCAGTGTTTCACAACCAGTGTGCCTCCAGCTGTTGCAAAACTACAACTCCCAGCATGTACGGGGCATGCTGGGAGTTGTAGTTTGTAACAGCTGGAGGCACACCGGTCGTGTAACACTGAGTTAGGTAAAAAAAAAACTCTGAGTTTCACAACCAGTGTGCCTTCAGCTGTTGCAAGCTACAACTCTCAGCAGTCACCGACAGCCAACGGGCATGCTGGGGGTTGTAGTGATGAAACCAGCAGATACATCACTACAACTCCCAGCATGCACTTTAGCTGTTTGTGCAAGCTCGGAGTTGTAGTTATACAACATCTGAAGGTACACTTTTCCATAGAAAAAATGTGCCTCAAGCTGTTGCAAAACTATAAGTCCCAGCATGCCCATAAGGGAATGCTGGGAGTTGTGGTGGTCTGCCTCCTGCTGTTGCATAACTACAGCTCCCAGCATGCCTTTTTGCATGCTGGGAGCTGTTGCTAAGCAACAGCAGGAGGCTGTCACTCATCTCCTACTGCTGCAAGTCGCCGCATACAGTCAGTCCCTCGCCGCCGCTCCTGGGGCCCCGATCCCAACAGGGACGCCGGGGATCGGGGTCCCCAGCTGCCGGGTTCCACGTCCCGCACCCGCTCACGTGCTCCGGAAGAGGGGCGGAGCGGGTTGCGGGAGTGACACCAGCAGCAGGTGCCCTGATTGGTCGTCCGGTAAACCGGCCGACAAATGAGGGCGATCGTGAGGTTGCACAAGTGCCACCTCACCCCTGCGGGCTATGGCTATTCGGGTCCCGATTGACCTGGAATCGCCGCAGATCGCTGGGCTGAATTGTCCAGCGATCTGCGGCCATCGCCGACATGGGGGGACATAATGACCCCCCTGGGCGATATGCCACGATATCTGCTGAACGATTTCAGCAGGCATCCATCTCCGGACCCCAACCGGCCAGCGGTGGGGACCGGATTTCCCACCGGCGTATGGATACCCCCTGTGTCCTTAAGGACTCGGAATGCAGGGCGTATCCATACGCCCTGTGTCCTGAAGAGGTTAATCTACCCTGGGACTCATGAGGGATTAGGTGATGTTGACATTATTTCTTCAGTTTTGTCACATGACATAGGGGAGAGAAAATGGCAAATTAGGCCCAATTTTGATATTTCCACTTAGGGGTGTACTCACTTTTGTTAACAAGGTTTAGACGTTGATGGCTGTTGGTTGAGTTATTTTGAGAGGGCACAACATTAAACATTGTAGAGTATCACTTCTTTAGTGTATATTTTTTTTTTTCAGTATGTTGTATTTTAAAACATTAAAAACAATCAGTTTAACCCTTTTCCTATACCACACATCTTGCTTAGTCATTCAATGGTTGTAACAACGTCCTGTCTCAGTGATTGGCTGGGTGGCAGTTTCTGCTAGGAAGACTCATCTCAGGGATAACAAAAAGTGGTGAACAGCCAGGCACTGGAATGCACTGGAATGGGAGATGTGGGGGGCTGGATTAAGTAAGCATGTTATTTTACTGCTCCCTCAACAACATATCAAAATGCTTATGATACTGGTAGGCCCTTTTAAATCTAGGTGATTTTGAGGGGACTACCACTGTGCTCACACTATCACCGATGGAAGGACACCCTGTGTTTCATGTAAAAATGCATGTACTCAAATACATGAGGTCTAAAAATGAATAGATATTTCCCCTAAGCAGTATTGTACACCCCACAAATCACTTTCACTAGTGAGCCCTAGGCAGGGCTGGATCATCATTGGCACTCCTGGAGAACCTGCTCCGGGCCCCGTGCCCGCTCACATTCGGGACATCCCTGCTGGTTGCTCAGTAGCGGATCGGGGGGGGCTGTTTAAAGTGGCCGCAGCGACGGCTGCTTGTTAAAGATCAGTAGCCCGGCCACTTTAAAACAGTGACCAGCGGCGGCACCTGTGGGCCCGGACTCCTCCTGCTTTTTCTATTTTTCATATTTCCTTACCTGGCCGCGCTCGGCAGGCTTAGGTAATGTGTCCGGTCTTGTGGGCTGTGATGAATGACGTCTCCTGCGGCTCCTCTGCACGGCGTCAGAGACGTCACTCATCATTTCCTGCAGCCGCAGCCACTACAGGGCACAGTTTTCTTCATTACACCCCAGCGTTGCAAAAAAAGGGGAAGGACGTCCCTGACGCCATGCAGAGGAGCCGCAGGAGACGTCACTCGTCACAGCCCACAAGACCCGACACATTACCTGAGCCTGCCGAGCGTGGCCAGGTAAGGAAATATATAAAATTTAAAAAGCAGGAGGAGGGGGGAGCAATGAGCAGGGGAGGATTATGAGTGGAGGAGGATGATGAGGCAGAGAGGAGTAATGATTGGCAGGGGGGCAATGATGAGCAGGGGGGGTAATGATGAGCAGGGGGTAATGATGAGCAGGGGGGGTAATGATGAGCAGGGGGGGTAATGAATAGCAGGGGGGGTAATGATGAGCAGGGGGGTAATGATGAGCAGGGGGAGTAATGATGAGCAGGGGGGTAATGATGAGCAGGGGGGTGGAATGATGAGCAAGGGGCTGGAATGATGAGCAGTGGGGGGAATGATGAGCAGTGGGGGGAATGATGAGCAGTGGGGGGAATGATGAGCAGGGGGGGAATGATGAGCAGGGGGGGTAATGATGAGCAGGGGGGGTAATGATGAGCAGGGGGGGTAATGATGAGCAGGGGGGGTAATGATGAGCAGGGGGGGGTATTGATGAGCAGGGGGGTGGAATGATGAGCAGGGGGGTGGAATGATGAGCAGTGGGGTGGAATGATGAGCAGTGGGGGGAATGCTGAGCAGTGGGGGGAATGCTGAGCAGTGGGTGGAATGATGAGCAGTGGGGTGGAATGATGAGCAGTGGGGGGAATGCTGAGCAGTGGGGGGAATGCTGAGCAGTGGGGGGAATGCTGAGCAGTGGGGGGAATGCTGAGCAGGGGGGGAATGATGAGCAGTAGGGGGAATGATGAGCAGGGGGGGAATGATGAGCAGGGGAAAACATGGGAAAGGAGGCGGGGGGTAAATATGGCACAGGGGCTGATAAAATGGGGAGGAAGGAGGGTGCCAAACTGAGGATCAAGGGGAATTAAAGTTGGGGGGATGATGAAGCATATAGTTCAGAGCTTTCAAGTCATTTATTTTATATTTATTTTTTCCCCTCAAATAAGGGTACGTGTTATATGCCAGTGCATGTTATTTGCAGATAAATACTGTAATTTCACACGGGGGCAGAGTCGTGATGTCACACGGGGGCAGAGTCGTGACGTCACAATCTTGCGTTCCCGTGGTCGGGAGCCAGAACCTCCAGCGCTGCCGGAAGCAGATACAGGTGGGTGCTGCATGCTATATTGCGGGGGTCCTCAGCGGCGGGACCCCCGCCATCAGACATCTTATCCCCTATCCTTTGGATAGAGGATAAGATGTCTAGGGGTGGAGTACCCCTTTAAGGACCAGGGGAGGACTAAGGCTAAGTTTCCAGAGAAGGCAAAAGCACAAGAAAAAAATTACCATAACACAGGAAAAAGCAGTAGCAGTTTTTCTGTGTTTTTGCAGGTAAAAAAAAAAGGGTGAAACCTAGCCTTAGGGGTCTCTGGGAGCAGGAGTCTGGTGGAGGACTTAGGGGTCTGGGGGAATTAGGGCTCGTCCCCACTACGGACTTCCGCCAGCAGAATTTTGCTTGTTTCAATGGGATGCTGCTGCTCTGTGCACACTACGGAAGACACAGTGTGTGGTTTTATTATTTTTAGAGGGCATGATGTTTGGCAGTATAATATACAGGGTACAAATTAGAAAAATGTGTGCAGCTCACAACCAGGTATTCGAGGTTATTGTGGTTAAAGGATTGATCCCCACCAATCCAAATGGGTAAAAACTAAAACAAAGATTAACCACACCTCAAGAATACTACCCTAGGGTACACAGTGAATAATTGTTTGAGACATAAAGTTTTGAAAAAAAAAGTGCAGATTTTATTAAAACAATAAAAACCTAAATAGTTAAAAATATCAGAGCAATGTCAATGTTATCTTAAACTGTCATTGGGCCCTAATGACAGATTTAGAAAATATGAATATATGTATAGCAACCACCTAATATAGAATAATCTATAGATGTAAAAAACAAATGCAATTTTTCAACGGTATATAATGATCCGGAGTCGACTATTAGTCCGGCACCTATGATGAATAAAAAAGGGCTGATAGTCCGGCACTTGTAATGGAAAAGGCAAAGTCACTTGATGGACTGATGTATAGGTGTATAAAAAGCTGCCCACAGTTGTTAGACAAATGCAAAGTTCAACCTCACCCTGGCTGCTGGTCCCGTACTGCGACGGGCTGATAGTTGAAATTCTTGTGTTGGCTGCAGCAATCCCGGCGTGAGAGCCTGGATGGATATGGGCTCCGGCAGGAGACTCTCTCAGGAGCGGTCCGTGGTATCGGCAAATACCTGGATGTGTATCGGACCTTCGCTGGAGAGATCGTGGCTGGGTTCTGTTAGTGCAGGCAGCAGGTTGGTAATGCGCTCAGTGGGAGAGGATGTTTGATGAATGCAGCAAGTGGTGCACAAAGATCTGCACAAAGATCTGGGCCGGCTTCAGTCTAGGTGGTGCGTGCAAATTGTTCTCTGTTCAGATTAGATATCAGGCTGATATCTAATCTGAACAGAGCACAATTTGCACGCACCACCTAGACTGAAGCCGGCCCAGATCTTTGTGCACCACTTGCTGCATTCATCAAACATCCTCTCCCACTGAGCGCATTACCAACCTGCTGCCTGCACTACCAGAACCCAGCCACGATCTCTCCAGCGAAGGTCCGATACACATCCAGGTATTTGCCGATACCACGGACCGCTCCTGAGAGAGTCTCCTGCCGGAGCCCATATCCATCCAGGCTCTCACGCCGGGATTGCTGCAGCCAACACAAGAATTTCAACTATCGGCCTGTCGCAGTACGGGACCAGCAGCCAGGGTGAGGTTGAACTTTGCATTTGTCTAACAACTGTGGGCAGCTTTTTATACACCTATACATCAGTCCATCAAGTGACTTTGCCTTTTCCATTACAAGTGCCGGACTATCAGCCCTTTTTTATTCATCATAGGTGCCGGACTAATAGTCGACTCCGGATCATTATATACCGTTGAAAAATTGCATTTGTTTTTTACATCTATAGATTATTCTATATTAGGTGGTTGCTATACATATATTCATATTTTCTAAATCTGTCATTAGGGCCCAATGACAGTTTAAGATAACATTGACATTGCTCTGATATTTTTAACTATTTAGGTTTTTATTGTTTTAATAAAATCTGCACTTTTTTTCAAAACTTTATGTCACAAACAATTATTCACTGTGTACCCTAGGGTAATATTCTTGAGGTGTGGTTAATCTTTGTTTTAATATACAGGGTACACAGGGTTTGGCAGTATTATATTTAGGAAGCACAGTCTCTTGTAGGGTTATAATGATTGTTGTCTCTATACAGAGGATGAGGATCGGCTGGCAGAGTGAGGAACCAATGATGTCCAGGCGTCAAACTTTACAGAGGAAGATGGAGCTGGAAGAAGACCTGGCGTCTGGACCAGATAAAGAAGAAAAGGAAAGACAACAGAAGACGTCTCCTGTGAGTCATTTTATGTTTGTGTATTCTCCTGACTGTCCCATTAGATCTCTCGTCACTTCTAAGTTTTTCAGTAATAATGGATGACACTGTACCCCAATTTGAGGCTCCAGCTGTTACAAAACTACAACTCCTATAATGAATGAGGCTCTCCAGACATAATGGGGGTTGTAGCTTTGCAACAGCTGGAAAGAGTGACTTGAACTAAAGTGATTTAAGACCATGCAGCCCATTTAATTTAACGGGGGCCTGACTCCTGTTCCACTCAGTGGAAGGGAAGGGGAACTGTCGTGGGGGGGCATCATAATGAAGTCCTCCGTCTTCCAGGCAGCCTTAATCTGGCCCTGGCCCTAGGCACCCCAGCTGCTGTGTATAGTATATTTGCTTTTTTAATATCTATATGTAATTGATGTGGTGGGAATACTGTAAAAGATGCCTGTGCTACCTTTTCTCCTAAACAAAGCTGTCAGAATCATGCTGCAGGCTTGGGAATTGTCAGACCCTGACAGCGTCAGTGTTCTGAGAGTTTGAACAGACTGCAAAATGAATCCAATCTGCACAGTCCCTGCCACAGCCATTCTTTTTTACTGAATTACCTGCCATCAAACCATATTTGCTAAACTAACATAGATTATATTTCCTAACTATTCCGAACACCCCTCCTGCCCTTAAAAAGCTCTGTATCCTACGTTTTCCCTTGCTTACTTTGTATGAGCTCCCAGCAGAAGAAAGTGGGCATTCCCTAGCAGGCTTGATATCACTGAGGCCTATGAAAGCTGTGTCTCGCCATGTCCCTGAGTTTGGTCTCCTGTTTGACTTGCATAGGGAACAGAAGAGAGAAACCTAGTGGCCATTTTTTCAATCACATTAAAACATGTGACGGTTGAGAATTTTAACAGCAAGCAAATAGCAAAGTGTCTTATAATTTCAGTACATAAGGAACAATATATTAAAAGTTTAGTTTGGTGACAGGTACTCTTTAACCTGTTGAGGACGAAGGGAGTATGCATACACCCTTGCGTCCTGGTACTTAAGGACGAAGGGCGTATCCATACGCCCATGGGAATTTCGATCCCCGCCGCGCGCCGGGCGGGGACCGGGCCGGGGTGACTGCTGATATCTATCAGCAGGCACCCCGTGCAAATGCCCAGGGGGGTCATTAGACCCCCCCCCCCCCATGTCAGCGTTCAGCGCAAATCGCAAGTGAATTTACACTTGCGATTTGCGCCGATTCCGGGTCATTACGGGTCTTTGGTCCCGTAAAGCGATCCCCCTAAAGCGATAGGAGGGAGGTGGCAGGGGTGCCACCCCTCCTATCTCTGCTATTGGTGGTCTATACGCGACCACCAATAGCAGATCTGGGGCGGAGGGGTCTACACCAGCCTGTTAGTGTAAAAAAAATTTTTTTACACTAACATGCTGGTGTTGCCCTTTACTTTTAATTTTTACAAGAGGTAAAAGGAAAAAAAGACCCCCAAAATTTGTAACGCAATTTCTCCTGAGTACGGAAATACCCCATATGTGGGGCGTAAAATGCTCTGCGGGCGCATAACAAGGCTCAGGAGTGAGAGCGCACTATGTACATTTGAGGCCGAAATTGGTGATTTGCACAGGGGTGGCTGATTTTACAGCGGTTCTGCCATGAACTCAAAAAAAATAAATACCCACATGTGACCCCATTTTGGAAACTGCACCACTCACGGAATGTAACAAGGGGTACAGTGAGCATTTACGCCCCACAAGTGTCTGACAGATTTTTGGAACAGTGATCCATGAAAATGAAAAATGATCTGTCAAACGCCAGTAGGGTGTAAATGCTCACTGTACCCCTTATTACATTCCGTGAGGGGTGTAGTTTCCAAAATGGGGTCACATGTGGGGGAGTCCACTGTTCTGGCACCACGGGGGGCTTTGTAAATGCACATGGCCCCCGACTTCCATTCCAAATAAATTATCTCTCTAAAAGCTCTATGGCGCTCCTTCTCTTCTGAGCATTGTAGTTCGCTCGCAGTGCACTTGACGTCCAAACATGGGGTATTTCCATACTCAGAAGAAATGGGGTTACAAATTTTGGGTGGCATTTTCTCCTATTACCCTTTGTAAAAAAAAGTAAAATTTGGGGAAAAACCAGCATTTTAGTGGTAAATTTTTTTTTTTCATTTACACATCCGACTTTAACAAAAAGTTGTCAAACACCTGTGGGGTGTTAAGGCTCACCATACCCCTTGTTACATTCCTTGAGAGGTGTCATTTCCATAATAGTGTGCAATGTGTTTTTTTTTTGCTGTCCTGGCACCATAGGGGCTTCCTAAATAGGACATGCCCCCCAAAAACCATTTCAGAAAAAGTCACTCTCCTAAATCCCATTGTTGCTCCTTCGCTTCTGAGCCCTCTAGTGCGCCCGCCGAACACTTGACATACACATATGAGGTATTTCCTTACTTGAGAGAAATTGGGTTACAAATTTTGAGAGGATTTTTTTCCTTTTACCCCTTGTAAAAATTCAAAAACTGGGTCTACAAGAACATGCGAGTGTAAAAAATTAAGATTTTGAATTTTCTCCTTCACTTTGCTGCTATTCCTGTGAAACACCTAAAGGGTTAACACACTTACTGAAAGTCATTTTGAATACTTTGAGGGGTGCAGTTTTTATAATGGGGTCATTTATGGGGTATTTGTAACCAGAAGACCCTTCAAATCCACTTCAAACCTGAACTGGCCCATGAAAAATTCCGATTTTGAAAATTTTGCGAAAAATTGGAAAATTGCTGCTGAACTTTGAAGCCCTCTGATGTTTTCCAAAAGTAAAAATTCATCAATTTTATGATGCAAACATAAAGTAGACATATTGTATATGTGAATCAATATATAATTTATTTGGAATATCCATATTCCTTATAAGCAGAGAGCTTCAAAGTTAGAAAAATGCAAAATTTTAAAATTTTTCATGAAATTTTTGAATTTTTCACCAAGAAATGATGCAAGTATCGACGAAAATTTACCACTAACATAAAGTAGAATATGTTACGAAAAAACAATCTAGGAATCAAATTTATTAGTAAAAGCATCCCAGAGTTATTAATGCTTAAAGTGACAGTGGTCAGATTTGCAAAAAATGCTCCCGTCCTTAGGGTCATAATGGGCTCCGTCCCCAAGGGGTTAAAGGAGTACTCCTGTGGAAACCATTTATTATTATTTTTTAAATCAACTGGTGCCAGAAAGTTAAACAGATTTGTAAATCACTTCTTTTAAAAAATCTTAATCCTTCCAGTACTTTTTAGGGGCTGTATACTCAAGAGAAATACAAAAAAGAAATGCATTTCCTGTGATGTCCTGACCACAGTGCTCTCTGCTGACCTCTGCTGTCCATTTTAGGAACTGTCCAGAGCAGCATATGTTTGCTATGGGGATTTTCTCCTGTTCCGCATGCGCGGCTGAAACGTAGCAATTGGAATGAAATAAACCACTTGTCACTACTTTCGAGTGCTGCAGCAAATCTGTTCTTCTAGATAGATAGATAGATATGAGATCGATAGATATATATGAGATAGATAGATATGAGATAGATATGAGAGATAGATAGATAATAGATAGATATGAGATAGATAGATAGATAGATGGATATGAGATAGATAGATAGATAGATATAAGATATATATGAGATAGATAGATAGATAGATAGATAGATAGATATGAGAGAGATATGAGATAGATATTAGATAGATATATAGATAGATAGTAAAACAAAACAGCAGCACTCCGGTTAAGATGAAAGCATGTCAGGCTTTATTCATCAGATGCCACGACGTTTCCACCGTCTCTCACGGTCTTTATCAAGAGACAGTTGAAACGTCGGGGCATCTGATGAATAAAGCCTGACGCGCTTTCATCTTAACCGGAGTGCTGCTGTTTTGTTTTACTGGCTGTTTGTGGGGGCTCTTGACCTAGGCCCGACCAACTTGCACTCGTGGACATCCTTGGGAGTGCGGTCCTTCTTGCTGAATTCTGTTATTAGATAGATATGAGATGGATATAGATAGATAGGAGATAGATAGACAGATAGATATGAGATGGATATGAGATAGATAGATATGAGATGGATGGATAGATATATATGAGATAGATAGATAGATAGATAGATGTCAGATAGATAGATAGATAGATATGAGATAGATAGATATGAGATAGATAGATATGAGAAATATAGACAGATAGATATGGGATGGATATGAGATAGATAGATAGATGTGAGATAGATAGATAGATAGATAGATAGATAGATAGATATAAGATAGATACAGTAGATAGATAGATGGATAGATAGATGATAGATAGGACATGGATATCTTTTTACCAACCAGGGTGCCTCCAGATGTTGCAAAACTACAACTCCTAGGCCTTTGGCTGTTGAGGTATGCTGGGAGTTGTAGTTTTGCAACAGCTGGAGGCACCCTGTGGGATGGATAGATCGATAGGTAGATAGATAGTGTTTTTCAACCAGGGTGTCTCAAGCTGTTGCAAAACTACAACTCCCAGCATGCCTGGATTGTAGTTTTGCAACAGCTGGAGGCACCATGGTAGGAAAACACTGATCTATTCCCTGTCAATCTATCTATCTCAGTGTTTACCAGGGAGCCTCCAGCTGTTGCAAAACTACCACTCCCAGCATGCCCGGACAGTCTTTAGCTGTCCAGAAGTTGTAGTTTTGCAACAGCTAGAGGCTCCCTGGTTGGGAAACACTGCCTTAATGGATTAAAGGGGTTATCCAGAAAAATACTTATATATATATATATATATATATCAACTGGCTCCAGAAAGTTCAACAGATTTGTAAATTACTTCTATTAAAAAATATTAATCCTTTCAGTACTTATGAGCTTCTGAAGTTAAGGTTGTTCTTTTCTGTCTAAGTGCTCTCTGATGACACGTGTCTTGGGAAACGCCCAGTTTAGAAGAGGTTTGCTATGGGGATTTGCTTCTAAACTGGGCGTTTCCCGAGACATGTGTCATCAGGGAGCACTTAGACAGAAAAGAACAACCTTAACTTCAGAAGCTCATAAGTACTGAAAGGATTAAGATTTTTTAATAGAAGTAATTTACAAATTGTTTAACTTTCTGGAGCCAGTTGATATATATATATATATATATATATATATTTTTTTTTTTTTTTTTTTTTTTTTTTCCTGGAATACCCCTTTAATGATAAATAAAAAAGCAATGTGTCCACATGTTGTGGCCCCAGTGGGGTCACTTTCCCTCCTCCGGGGTCCACAGGTCACCTACAGGTCACATTACAAGAACAATTTTTCGAAAAATTGCGGCAAGAATGGCCCAGTTTTACCGCGATTTTTGGAAATCACGGTAAAAAAACTCTGCCATTTTTGCCGCAATTTTTACCAAAAATTGTTCTTGTAATGTGACCTGTAGGTGACCTGTGGACCCCAATGGGATGCTACCCCCCAGCCCCAGGTTATACTGCTAGTGAGAAGAGAGGCAGGACAGGGGACATAACTTACCCTCACAGCCACTGTGCTCCTGGGAGGCCTGTGCTGGGGGCGGAGCCATGAATCAGGTACCTTCATCCCTGCGCTACTGCCTGTCTCCCTAATGATACCGGAGCAGGAGTAGCGCAGGGATTGTTAAAAAAAAATAGCGCTTGTCTGAGTAGGAATTGGGACAACTGTCCTGGATCCTCACCAGCTGGACCTCTCTCTCAAGGGGGCCCTTGGCCAGTGCCTGAGGGCCCATGTGTAGTGGCGGGCCCCTGTGCAGCTGAACATGCTGCACATGTGATTTGTCCGCCCCTGCATCGGCCAACTGACTACATAGGATGTCTCTGTAGTAGGTCAGTTTGTCCTCCTTCTCAGTGGGTGTGAAAAAGGCCCCCATTTTGTGCCCACCCAGTGGGCTGTAAAGGACATGTAGTTACCGTAGTAACAGCTCCACACATTGGCACTGCCGTACACTTTGGTACACACTGACAGGCTCAAGGACTGGCCTACCTTCTCTTCCACAAAATTGTGCCGGGCTGGTACTGCCTTCTTCGCAAAGAAATGACGGCTTGGCACTCTCCTCCTCGGCTCGGCACAAGCCATCAGTTCTCTGAAAGGTGCAGAGTCCACCACTTGAAAAGGGAGGGACTGCACCACCAGCAACTTGGACAGGAGCAAATTCAACTTCTGAGCCATAGGATGAGTGGGCACATACCGTTGTCTATTGGACATGGCTTCACCAACGGATTGCTGGCAGAATGACTGACTCGAAGTAGGAGGAGCAGGAGCATCTGGAGCGACATAAGATGGGTATGACACACAGCTCCCTTCGGCTGAGGTGGTGGAGCCTTGGCTGGCAGAAACAGGGAGCGGCGTGCCACTGGGTGATGCAGCAGGCTGGACCACCACATCAGAGCCACGGTTCTCCCAGGCTGCTTCATGGTGACGCTGCATATGCTGATGCAGGGCCGTGGTGCCAACATTGGGACCCTGGCCCCACTTCACCTTCTGCCGACACATCTTGCATGTGGCCAGGTTAACCTCCTCCGGATGCTTGATAAAAAACTGCCACACCACTCGCTGATTTTCCCACCAACAGTCTGCACTGATTGACTGCTACTGCCGTTGACTCCAGGAACCCCTGTTTCACTACCTCCCGGGAAGGTAGGCTACCACGAAGCAGGTGGTCTACCTCAGACACGTTTGGCTCCAGAATTTCCACTTCTGCCACCATGCTGACTGCCAACCATGCTACCACCTTTATGGCTCAGATGCTGCCTCACGGGCAACCTGCAACCCTCTTCTCCTGATAATGATGAGGATGAAGTCCCTTTTACACCCGGTTCCCAAGTGCGATTGGCTTCATCATCATCGGGTTGTGTCTGCACGTCACTGATGTCCTCCTCAGGTTCCTCAACAGTGTCTGCTTCAGGAGCCTGAATGCTCGCAAAACCACCTCCCATACCAATCTCCTCATCACTACTTGCCCGCCTAGTGTAGGAAGTGGTGGATGTCTATTTCTTGGATGGGCAGTAGCTGCTGACTGTCCTCTAGATCGTCCTCACTAAATAGTGGAGCTGAACCCACATCATAAGATACTTCTGTAGGGGAGGGAACTGCATAGGACAAAGGCAATGAGAGGACAGGGACTGCTCGTGGGTGATGCCAACTGAGGGTTGTGTCTGAGGAACCCACCGACTGTTGACTGGGGGTGTCAAATGTCACTTGTGATGAAGTGGATGACTAGCTAATACCGGGAGCTCAGGTCTCTCGCTGCGACTCCTGTTGCCACTCGCCCCTAGTCTGCTGCGACCTCTGCATGATGAATTTAGGCCTCTGCCACGCCTCTGTGCATGTCCTGGCACCTCTGTCTGACATGCTTAGTGCATATATGAGGGGAGTACAATACACTCCACTACGCTTAAAAAAGTATTTGTGTACAACACAAGCTGGTGAGTACTTTTGCATTGCCTTTCACAGTATATAGGCCCTTGAGATTTTAACAGGAACAAAATAGTACACCACTTAGATGTACGTATGTGGTATGCACTTATGAGGGGAGGAAAATGGGCTACAGCACGCTTAAAAGAGTATTTGTGTACAACACCAGCCGGTGAGTACTTTTGCCTGGCCTTTCACTATATCTAGGCCCTTGAGAGTTTAACAGGTACAAAATAGTACACCACTTAGATACACATATGTGGGAAAAAAATTCACTACACTACGCTTAAAAAGTATTTGTGCACAACACCAGCAGTACACACCAGTGCTGCAGCACACAATCACTGTGTACTACACCCAAAATTGTACTTTCTCTCTCAATTTCACTTTCTTACCTATCAGCGCTTCTAGGCAGGATTTGTGCTTGAGCTGAATCGCTGCTGTTCTGTGCAACACACTTTGCAACACACTGCTCTCTGTCCCTCACTGAAATAGAACACTGTAGACAGTGACTGGGAGGTGAATCACTGCAGTAAGAATGCTTTTCTGTGCAAAACACACTGCTCTCTGTCCCTCTCTCTCTGTGCAGCAGAACGCTGACTTGACTAACAGGTGAATCACTGCTGGAAAAAAAGCTTTTCTGTAAAACACACAGTGCTGCCCGTCCCTTTCTATCGCTCTGCAGTGAAAGGCTGAAGTGACTGGCCGCAATATGGCTGCCAATTAAATAGGACTGTGACATCACAGGGGTGATGTGATTAAGTGTCATCCCGCCTACCCTTGTACCCGCCTTCCCAGGATTCCTTGGCCCATGTCCTCACATGTGGATCCACCATTTTAGATGCCCTGGAGCTTGGACCGCACTAAATGGAGTTTAAGAATCACGGCGATATTCACATTAGTTTTTTCTGAAATTTGTAATGAATTCGGATTAGTCAGATTCGATTCGCTCATCCCTTACCACCATGGCTGTCACTGTCTTCCTCTCCTCTGCTGTAGCCTCCCCCACAGAATCCTCTTTTCCATCACTCTTCTTTATCTGAGACATCTTGGTTTCAACTCTCTGATAGGGCACTTCTTTAGCCAATGTCCTGTCACTTCAGGCTAGATAAAGAGAATCTGTCAGCTATATTTGTTGCCAGGAGCTTCAGACACCAGTGAATAGCTGTGAGGCAAAGAAAATTGTACATTTTTCTGTAACTGTTGATGGTTTCCAAAGTGTCAAGGAGGTGGGCTGAGCTGCTCAAGTGCTACAGCCATATACACTGTGCTAATGTCTTTAATTTAACATCAATAGGATGGTAACATCCGTCACCTTCTTCTTCTGTCCATCTCCTAAATTGTGTAAAGTTAGCCTAGAGAAGAATAACTACACACAGCAACACTGCAACAAAAAATGGTCCAGCAAACCTAGTAAGAAATAAATACACAGTGAACCACATATATACAAGTGAATACAAATTTGAATATATCCAAACTGTAACATTAGCAAAGCTAAACTTTTATGTATGTCATTTTTCTAAATATTTTTGAGATCTCCATATAACCCTACACTGGAGGCAAGGTGAAAAACATGTTAGCATACAATATTTACAAACACCTATTTCCACCAGAGACAATAAACAGCTTAACGAACTGTGTTATTTCCCAGACCTGTCTCTTAATACAAGCAACTTCTTGCTGTGGGGTGTTTCTCTGCAAGAAACAAGAAAGTCTAGTTGCAATTTTATATTTTAACCCCTTAAGTACCCAGCCAATTTTCACTGTAGGACCCGGCCATTTTTTGCACATCTGACCACTGTCACTTTAAACATTAATAACTCTGGGATGCTTTTACCTTTCATTCTGATTCCGAGATTGTTTTTTCGTGACATATTCTACTTTATGTTAGTGGTAACATTTTGTCGAAACTTGCATCATTTCTTGGTGAAAAATTCCAAAATTTGATGAAAAAATTGAAAATGAAGCATTTATTTTTTACTTTGAAGCTCTCTGCTTATAAGGAAAATGAATATGCCAAATAAATTATATATTTATTCACATATAAATTTGTTAACTTTATGTTTCCATCAGAGGGCTTCAAAGTATAACAGCAATTTTCCAATTTTTCACAACATTTTCAAAATCGAAATTTTTCAGGGACCAGTTCTGTTTTGAAGTGGATTTGAAGGGCCTTCTTATTAGAAATACCCCACAAATTACCCCAATATAAAAACTGCACCCCTCAAAGTATTCAAAATTACATTCAAAAGGTTTGTTAACCCTTTAGGTGTTTCACAGGAATAGTAGCAAATTGAAGGAGAAAATTCAAAATCTTCATTTTTTACACTCGCATGTTCTTGTAGACCCAGTTATTGAATTTTTACAAGAGGTAAAAGGAGAGAAATCATCCTAAAATGTGTAACCCAATTTCTCTCAAGTAAGAAAATACCTCATATGTGTATGTCAAGTGTTTGGCGGGCGCAGTAGAGGACTCAAAAGAGTTTTTGGAGAGTGAGTTTTTATGAAATGGTTTCGGGGGGCATGTCACATTTCGGAAGCCCCTATGGTGCCAGAACAGCAAAAAAAACACATGGCATACTATTTTGGAAACTACACCCCTCAAGGCACGTAACAAGGGGTCCAGTGAGCCTTAACACCCCACAGGTGTTTGACGACTTTTCGTTAAATTTGGATGTGAAAATGATTTTTCTTTTCTTTCACTAAAATGCTAGTTTTCCCTCAAATTTAAAATTTTTACAAGGGATAATAGGACAAATTGACCCCCAAAATTTGTAACCCCATCTCTTCTGAGTATGGAAATACCCCATGTTACTTTGCAAAATGCTTTGCGGGCAAACTACAATGCTCAGAAGAGAAGGAGACACATTCAGCTTTTGAAAAGCAAAATTTGCTGAAATGGTTTTTGGGGAGCAGGTCCCATTTAGGAAGCCACTATGGCTCCAGGACAGCGCAAAAAACCCACATGGCATACTATTTTGGAAAATACACCCATCTGAGTATGGAAATACCCCATGTGTGGACGTCAAGTGCTCTGCTGGCACACTACAATGCTCAGAAGAGAAGGAGCGCCATTGAGCTTTTGGGAAAAAAATAGTTTGGAATGGAAGTCAGGGGCCATGTGCGTTTACAAAGCCCCCCATGGTGCCAGAACAGTGGACCCCCCCTACATATTACCCTATTTTGGAAACTACACCCCTCACAGAATTTAATATGGAGTGCAGTGAATATTTACACCCCACTGGCGTTTGACAGATCTTTGGAACAGTGGGCTGTGCAAATGAAAAATTACATTTTTTGCGGGCGGGTGCGGCCCATTGATTGGTTTGAGTGGCAATGGGGCCGCTCTGCCAGTGGGTCGCTCCCCATACCCCCCCCGTGGGCACCTGTGTCGCGGCAGTGGTGGTCGCCGCCCGGTGCTACGCCATTTTATGCTAGGGATGTTAGGGACCCACTCTGAATAGGTGGCCTTGACGTGGCGAGTGGACTTGTACTTTTTGATCAAAAATGTATACTAACAACCTGTTAGATCATTATACAAGATTGTAGATGTGCGCTATGTCTGTATTCTACACGAAATTCATACTGTAATTTGTATCCTTTCCTTTTTTTTTTTTTAACATGTGCTGCACTCTTCCCCACCCCCTCAGCCCAACCCTATATAGGTGGTAATTAGCCACACTAGGGCCATTTCACTCCTGGCAGCCTCCCAGTCTGACTGGGAGAGCAGGGTAAGTGAGCCATTACACCTTGTTCACACTGGTGTGGTGCAGGGCGGCGTCCGTTGCTGCCGTGGCGCTGTGTCTGCAGGCGGGTGCGGCCCATTGACTGGTTTGAGTGGCATTGGGGCCGCTCTGCCAGTGGGTCGCTCCCCCCCCCCGTGGGCACCTGTGTCGCAGCGGTGGTGGTCGCCGCCCGGTGCTACGCCATTTTATGCTAGGGATGTTAGGGACCCACTCTGAATAGGTGGCCTTGACGTGGCGATTGGGCTTGTACTTTTTGATCAAAAATGTATGCTAACAACCTGTTAGTTTTTGATATTATGCTGAGAAGCAATCAGATCATTATACAAGATTGTAGATGTGCGCTATGTCTGTATTCTACCCAAAATTCATACTGTGATTTCTATCCTTTCCTTTTTTTTTTTAACATGTGCTGCACTCTTCCCCACCCCCTCAGCCCAACCCTATATAGGTGGTAATAAGCCACACTAGGGCCATTTCACTCCTGGCAGCCTCCCAGTCTGACTGGGAGAGCAGGGTAAGTGAGCCATTACACCTTGTTCACACTGGTGTGGTGCAGGGCGGCGTCCGTTGCTGCCGTGGCGCTGTGTCTGCGGACGGGTGCGGCCCATTGACTGGTTTGAGTGGCATTGGGGCCGCTCTGCCAGTGGGTCGCTCCCCCCCCCCGTGGGCACCTGTGTCGCGGCGGTGGTGGTCGCCGCCCGGTGCTACGGCATTTTATGCAAGGGATGGTAGGGACCCACTCTGAATAGGTGGCCTTGACGTGGCGAGTGGGCTTGTACTTTTTGATCAAAAATGTATACTAACAACCTGTTAGTTTTTGATATTATGCTGAGAAGCAATCAGATCATTATACAAGATTGTAGATGTGCGCTATGTCTGTATTCTACCCGAAATTCATACATTTTTCATTTTCACGTACCACTGTTCCAAAAATCTGTCAGACACCTGTGGGGCGTAAATGCTCACTGTACCCCTTATTACATTATGTGAGGGGTGTAGTTTCCAAAATGAGATCACATGTGGGTAGTTATTTTTTTGCGTTTATGTCAGAACCGCTGTAAAATCGGCCACCCCTGTGCAAATCACCAATCAAATGTACATGGTGCGCTCTCACTCCTGAGCCTTGTTGTGCGCCCGCAGAGCATTTTACGCCCACATATGGGGTATTTCTGTATTCCGAAGAAATTGCATTATAAATTTTGGGGGTCTTTTTTTCCTTTTAACGCTTATGAAAATAAAAAGTATGGGGCAACATCAGCATGTTAGTGTAAAATGTTTTATTTTTTTACACTAACAAGCTGGTGTAGCCCCCAATCTTTCCATTTCATAAGGGGTAAAAGGAGAAAAAGACCCCCAAAATTTGTAGTGCAATTTCTCCCGAGTACAGAAATACCCCATATGTGGCCCTAAACTGTTTCCTTGAAATACGACATGGCTCCGAAGTGAGAGAGCTCCTTGCGCATTTGAGGACTAAATTAGGGATTGCATAGGGGTGGACATAGGGGAATTCTACACCAGTGATTCCCAAACAGGGTGCCTCCAGCTGTTGCTAAATTCCCAGCATGCCTGGACAGTCAGTGGCTGTCCAGAAATGCTGGGAGTTCTTGTTTTTCAACAGCTGGAAGCTCCGTTTTGGAAACACTGCCATACAATAAGTTTTTCATTTTTATTCAGGGGGACAGTGTAAGGGGGTCTATATGTAGTGTTTTACTCTTTATTTTGTGTTAGTGTAGTGTTCTTAAGGTACATTCACACTGGCGTGTTGCGGTGAGTTTCCCACTAGGAGTTTGCGCTGCGGTGAAAAATTTGCCGCAGCCCAAACTTGCAGCAGGAAACTGTAAACCTGCCCGTGTAAATGTACCCTGCACGTTCACATGGGGGGGGGGGGGGCAAACCTCCAGCTGTTTCAAAACTACAACTCCCAGCATGTACTGACAGACCGTGCATGCTGGGAGTTGTACTTTTGCAACAACTGGAGACACACTGATTGGAAAACCTTCAGTTAGGTTCTGTTACCTAACCCAGTATTTTCCAACCAGTGGGCCTCCAGCTGTTGCAAAACTACAACTCCCAGCATGTACTGATCGCCGAAGGGCATGCTGGGAGATGTAGTTATGCAATAGCTGGAGGTATGCAACTACAACTCCCATCATGACGAGACAGCTGTTTGCTGTGTGGGCAGTTTTGCAACATCTGGAGGGCTACAGTTTTAGAGAACGCTGCAAAGTGATCTCCAAACTGTGGTCCTCCAGCTGTTGCAAAACTACAACTCCCAGCATGTCCAGACAGCTGTTTGGGAATGCTGGAATATGTAGTTTTGCAACAGCTGGAGGGCTACAGTTTGAGACCACTATATAGTGGTCCCTAAACTGTAGCCCTCCAGCTGTTGCAAAACTACATATTCCAGCATACCCAAACAGCTGTCTGGACATGCTGGGAGTTGTAGTTTTGCAACATCTGGAGGGCTACAGTTAGAGACCACTGTATAATGGTCTCAAACTGTACCCTCCAGATGTTGCTAGGCAGCTCACCGGCTTCCGTCGGATCCAGCCGCACGTCATCGCCGCCCGCCAATCTCCATCGCCCGCCCGGATCGGTAAGTGGATCTTCGGCGCCGGTCCCCGTCATTTCCCCATCCTGCCCCGCCTATAATGGGTGGGCAGGACGGGGAAAACGAAAGTTAACCCCCGCCCCCGATCTGCTATTGGTGGTCGTGTCTAGACCACCAATAGCAGGGATAGGAGGGGTGGCACCCGTGCCACCTCACTCCTATCTAGTTATCACTCCCATCTAGTTATAACATAGTATTTTAAAACTATTGATGGAAAAAAGCATCTCTTACTGTATATACTGTATGATAATGACTACGTAATGAAGTTCTCCCAGGTGTGTTAAAAAGAAGGAGACAAAATGTTCCATCTACCCATGCCTAAGGGTAAAACGATGACCTAATCAATGTTAAATTGCCTAGGTTTGGAATACAATTCAATTGGATTTTCCTATATTTTCTGCTTAAATTTATTGAAGCAGTCAAAGGATTTTTAACACAAAGCCTCCCTAATTATTAGAAGTTTCCGTCTTTTATCCGTTTTATTTGTGTAACTGTTTCTTTGCTTTTTTGTTATGCTCTTTCTTTCTTTCATTCTTTCTTTATTTTTCTAACAATTAAGTGCTCCACCTTTACATATTATAGTTTAAAGGGGACATTTATTAAAACCTGTGCAGAGAAAAAGTTGACCACCTGCCCATACCAACCAATCAGATATCCTCTTTAATTTTTAAAAGGGCCTCTAAAAAATAAAAGAAGCAATCTTATTTTGTTGCTATGAGCAACTGGTGAATTTCCTCTGCACAGGTTTTGATAAATCCCCCCAAAAAATGTAATGTTGTTTCCTTTTATCACCTAAACCCCTTCATGACAGCTCGAACTTTAAATTGTGGCTTACATTTCCGTCGTCCTCAAATTCACGATACATTAAAACTGACATGCTTATTTTATTTTTGAGTCAGTATGATTCCAATAATACCTAACTTGGTTAATTTTCGTAACAATTTTTTTTTGCCCCCTAGGGGCCTATTATAAGCCATCAGTAGATGGCTTAGATTGATCCATGTAATTGGCGCTTGACTGCTAAAGCCTGCATAAGCAGGCTTTAAAAAAATCCCTGAGCCATGGCATCGAGGACCAGGTAAGGTCCTGGGCTTCCCCAACAACCCATTGGTACCAGGGATTACCAGCATTTAATGTTTAAATGCCTTAATTCTATTGATTGTTTCATTTCACCTTTTAAATGACTGACATCAGAGCACTCTCCGATGTCTGTCATTACATTAAATGCTTGCTCCTGATAGCAGTGGGCATCTGCCTGTTATGACACAGACCTGACCGCCATATTCACCCATCCATACCATGTATGTAAACAGTCAGGAAAGGGTTAAGGACACAATCCATTTAGCCCTTATAACACAAAAAATTGCCTTTTTTGCATCATTTGATTTTTTCCTCCTCCCCTTTAAGAGCCATAACTCTTTTTTTCCATCCACAGACTTGTTTTTTTTGTTTGAAAAATTGGGGTGATTTTTATTTTAATTAGGGGAGGAGCTTATGTGTGTTTTAGAAAAAAAAAATTGTAATCATTTTTATTTACACTTAAGTCCCCATAGGGCACTTTTATCTGAAATATTCAGATTCCGAACACTGAATTGCATGGCATTATTAAGTGTTATTGGCCATTTACTCATAAAACCAGCCTCAGCAATCTCTATGAGCAGATCGGAACTTTGACCCGAATGGAACAGGTGTAAACTGATTGGACACCCGCATACATGTTGCGGGGGTGCCGATCGGTTAAGTGTCGTGATCCCTATTGATTACCGCACTTAATGGGTTAATCACCATTTTCTTTCATTGATTGGAACTACATAGCTGCTGATAGCAGCCATTACCTACAGTCTATGAAGTGAGCAAAGTTGTTGCACTCATTGTTGCTACATTTTCTGAATGCCACTTAGGATGTAAATGTATGTCCTGTACCCCTTAAGGGGTTATAGAACCCAAAGGTAATTTAGAAGTACCCGGTTGTAGCTTGTTTATGTTACTTTCTGACTGTTAAAGTATGTTGGTACCACTGAATACAATACTTTTGAAGTATTCAAACTTAGCAATCATATTCACCAAATGGCAGCAGCCCTATTGTTCCTGGGTCTGTTAATTGTTTGGAGTATTTGTTGTGCTTAGTTTGTAGCTTTGTCAGAAGCAGGTATAAGACCAAGTTGCGTAACAGTATTTACCCCTTAAAGTCATTCTCCCATTTGTGTGGAAGAGAGGCCCTTCAGTAGCACACTGGGGCACTACAAGTTCTAGTATAACCTAACAAATTTATGCAATGTAAAGCAAAATTGCAGGGTTAACCTATCTTAGGGCTGATATGTGGTCACAGGGACAGCCTATTTGAAGCTGCTAAACATGAGTGGCCTTCTCTCCTCTGTAGATATAGCACATAATAACCAGATGTTTATTTTCTAAGTATTCTGTCCTTCTAGTTTAAGATTATTAACCCTCTTTAATTTCTGTATGTTTTAAACAAAATATTGGGGAAACATCTCCAAAAGTACTCTTACAAAAAATAGAAAAACAACCAAAAATAACCTTATAAACTTCACATCTACTAAAAGCAGGCACAGAACAAAAGTATAGAAGAACAAACAAATGGCTTAGCAATAAAATAATAGAAATCCTGACATATGCACTCCCTTGAGAGCTTTATCAAAGGCTTTGGAAAAGCTGCTAACAAATGAAAAGAATGTAGGACTCTTTCTCTCGAATTTTACCAAGCTATTCTTTATCTGTGTACTTTATGAATTGTGAATGCTTTTAACGGCCAGCTAAACTTTCTTTTGCATTATTACAACTATAGAACCACAGAAATTTAACATCTTTAAAGTGTATGAAGCATGAAAATTGTATTTTTGAGAGTCATGCTTTGTTCCTGGTACTGCAAGGTGGTGTGAGGTTGTTCAGAGTTAAATCCAATTTGCTAAACATATTTTCACTACTGTGTGTAAAACTATTCAAGCCAATAATAAACTCTTTATCGCACCTCTGTGTAATAGGCTAATGTTTATTGTCATCTATATGAGCATATGGGCAACTCGTTTACCATATATTGATATAGGTGGTTTGGGTACGGAACCAAAAGTTTAACTAACGCAAAACACAATACCCTTTTAAAATATAACCTTTAATGATATTTCTAATAAAATATATAAACAACAAAATGGGAAAATGGGACTATTATAGGTTGTTTGGATTCTGTGCAAATAATATACAAAAGTATATGCGTATTATCTAGTATACAGTAATAACCTAGAAATATGCTTTAGCCACATTAAGAGTACATACTGATCCCAAATAGAATGTAAAAAGGGGGGTCTTCTATCAGATGAAGTATAGATGTATATATAATGTAGTATAAATGCATATACAGTAAGGAGCAATAGTCAGATTAATCACATATGCAAGTACCAATGAAATACATATTAAATAGTATAATGATAGAAATGGTCACTCACGACTTAGCAGAAGCAAGGAACAGATGGATGAAGCAGGAACCAGCAATATAGCAAATTACAGGACATGTAATAAGCAAAAAATATATATATTTTAAAATGCTGTCCCTAAAATGCTACTCCTACACTTACCCTGCCTAACAGTGGAGGATGAGTCCCCACTTCAAACGTCGGCTGTCCACTGTAAGGCCCTAAATCACCCTAACCAACAATACAATATAATGCCCTAATGATGATGCATCACCGTTTACAAATCTGCAATTGGATACAACAGTGCAAAAAAATGTGCTCAACATAAATATGTTAAATAATGATGAAATATCTTAGGTTCCGCAACGCGTTTCCCCCATTTTAAGATTGCATCGGGGTTCTTCAGGAGGTAGTCAACTGATACAAAAATAGAGGCTATACAGGGAAAGAGATATAGCATGTGAAATGCATGATGCTATAAAGTATCCCTGTAGCTGAGGTGCCCTATTGGTGTTTATATATTTTATTAGAAATATCATTAAAGCTTATATTTTAAAAGAGTATTGTGTTTTGCGTTAGTTAAACTGCTATGGGCAATTCAGCAACTATTCCTCTGCACAGGTTTTCATAAATCTCCACCTGTATGATCTTAGCCCTCCAGTACCCTATTAACACATGCTAAGATAATAGATATGGTTTCCATGTATTTACTAAAATTAATAAATATCCATGGATTTGGGCGAATGCCCTACAATGCTTTGTTTTCCAAAAAAACATTTGACTGTAATGGTATCTGATAGCGGTATAAAAATTAGACAATATTCTCGGTTAAGTTCATGGATACTTCTTCAGAATGTACAGGGTGGGCCATTTATATGGATACACCTTACTAAAATGAGAATGGTTGGTGATATTAACTTCCTGTTTGTGGCACATTAGTATATGTGAGGGGGGGGGGAACTTTTCAAGATGGGTGGTTACCATGGCGGCCATTTTGAAGTCAGCCATTTTGAATCCAACTTTTGTTATTCAATAGGAAGAGGGTCATGTGACACATCAAACTTATTGGGAATCTCACAAGAAAAACAATGATGTGCTTGGTTTTAACATAACTTTATTCTTTCATGAGTTATTTACAAGTTTATGACCACTTATAAAATGTGTTCAATGTACTGCCCATTGTGTTGGATTGTCAATGCAACCCTCTTCTCCCACTCTTCACTCACAGATAGAAACATTGACTTGTATGGGACTTTAAACATAAACCCCACCCCTGGCAAATGGGGGTGAGTAAGGGTTAAATTACCTATCCTATGTTTGTTGTTGACATATAAGTAACATGTGTGCCAAGTTTCTTGTTAATATCTTTAGCCGTTTAGACGTGATGCTGGAACATACACACATACACACACACACACGTTGAATTTTATATATATAGATTAGAACTTGTCAAAACTATATCATAAAATGTTAGCAATTAAGTAACCGCCATGTTATATATATTACCTATATCAGTTATACATATTTGTTAGCTGTTTTATACACTTTCTAGACACTTTTGTTACCTGCCCAATAAGGGGGCTTGGCTTAAATGAGACACAGCCAGGGACACAGTTAAAATCCCAGCAACGTCACCCATGGCGTTCACATTGCTGGGAAGTTTTGCAGTGAGCAGGCACAGAGAGGGAGAGAGGCGGACATAAGGACAGTTAGTGGATAGAAAGAGAAAATAGAGATTAGAAAAAGAGAAGAAATAGAGGTAGTAAGTGATTAGAAAGAGAGACTGTGTGTGTATGTGTGAACAGGATTCAATGCCCATACAAGAAGAATCCTATACAGAAGAAGAATCCTATACACCAACACTGTCACGATGCCGGCTGGCAGGTAGTGGATCCTCTGTGCCGGAGAGGGATTGGCGTGGACCGTGCTAGTGGATCGGTTCTAAGTCACTACTGGTTTTCACCAGAGCCCGCCGCAAAGCGGGATGGTCTTGCTGCGGCAGTAGTGACCAGGTCGTATCCACTAGCAACGGCTCACCTCTCTGGCTGCTGAAGATAGGCGCGGTACAAGGGAGTAGACAGAAGCAAGGTCGGACGTAGCAGAAGGTCGGGGCAGGCAGCAAGGATCGTAGTCAGGGGCAACGGCAGGAGGTCTGGAACACAGGCTAGGAACACACAAGGAAACGCTTTCACTGGCACAATGGCAACAAGACCCGGCGAGGGAGTGAAGGGGAAGTGAGGTATAAATAGGGAGTGCACAGGTGAACACACTAATTGGAACCACTGCGCCAATCAGCGGCGCAGTGGCCCTTTAAATCGCAGAGACCCGGCGCGCGCGCGCCCTAGGGAGCGGGGCCGCGCGCGCCGGGACAGGACAGACGGAGAGCGAGTCAGGTACGGGAGCCGGGATGCGCATCGCGAGCGGGCGCTACCCGCATCGCGAATCGCATCCCGGCTGGGGACGGTATCGCAGCGCACCGGGTCAGTGGAGCTGCCCGGAGCGCTGCGGTAGCGAGAGAGAAGCGAGCGCTCCGGGGAGGAGCGGGGACCCGGAGCGCTCGGCGTAACAGTACCCCCCCCCCTTGGGTCTCCCCCTCTTCTTAGAGCCTGAGAACCTGAGGAGCAGATTTTTGTCTAGGATGTTGTCCTCAGGTTCCCAGGATCTCTCTTCAGGTCCACAGCCCTCCCAATCCACCAAAAAGAACCTTTTTCCTCTGACCGTCTTGGAGGCCAGTATCTCTTTCACTGAGAAGACGTCAGAAGAACCGGAGACAGGAGTGGGAGAAACTAATTTGGGAGAGAAACGGTTGATGATGAGTGGTTTAAGAAGAGAGACATGAAAGGCATTAGGAATACGGAGAGAAGGAGGAAGAAGAAGTTTGTAAGAGACAGGATTAATTTGGCACAAGACTTTGAAAGGACCAAGATAGCGTGGACCCAGTTTGTAACTGGGGACACGAAAGCGGACATATTTAGCGGAGAGCCATACCTTGTCTCCGGGAGCAAAAATGGGGGGAGCTCTTCTTTTCTTATCGGCAAACTTTTTCATGCGAGATGAAGCCTGTAAAAGAGAATCTTGGGTCTCTTTCCATATGGTGGAAAGATCACGAGTCACTTCATCTACAGCGGGCAAACCAGAGGGCAAGGGAGTAGGGAGGGGGGGAAGAGGGTGACGGCCGTACACCACAAAAAATGGGGATTTGGAGGAAGATTCAGAGACTCTAAAGTTATACGAGAATTCGGCCCATGGTAGAAGATCTGCCCAATCATCCTGGCGGGAGGAAACAAAATGTCGTAAATAATCACCCAAGACCTGGTTAATTCTTTCTACTTGTCCATTGGATTGAGGATGATATGCAGAAGAAAAGTTTAATTTAATCTTGAGTTGTTTACAGAGAGCCCTCCAGAATTTTGACACGAATTGGACGCCTCTATCCGAGACTATCTGTGTGGGCAACCCGTGAAGACGAAAAATGTGTACAAAAAATTGTTTAGCCAACTGAGGCGCTGAAGGAAGACCAGGAAGAGGGATGAAATGTGCCATTTTGGAGAATCGATCAACGACCACCCAAATAACAGTGTTGCCACGGGAAGGGGGTAAATCAGTAATAAAATCCATACCAATCAGAGACCAAGGCTGTTCGGGGACAGGCAGGGGATGAAGAAAACCAGCGGGCTTCTGGCGAGGAGTCTTATCCCGGGCACAGATAGTGCAGGCTCGCACAAAGTCCACAACATCCGTCTCCAGAGTCGGCCACCAATAGAAGCGGGAGATGAGTTGCACAGATTTCTTGATGCCCACATGACCTGCGAGATGGGAGGAGTGACCCCATTTGAGGATTCCGAGGCGTTGGCGTGGAGAAACAAAGGTCTTTCCTGGAGGAGTTTGCCTGATGGAGGCTGGAGAAGTGGAAATCAGGCAGTCAGGAGGAATGATGTGTTGCGGAGAGAGTTCAACTTCCGAAGCATCCGAGGAACGAGAGAGAGCATCGGCCCTAATGTTCTTATCGGCAGGCCGAAAGTGAATTTCAAAATTAAATCAGGCAAAGAACAGAGACCACCGGGCCTGGCGAGGATTCAGCCGTTGGGCAGACTGGAGGTAGGAGAGGTTCTTGTGATCGGTGTAAATAATAACTGGAAATCTTGATCCCTCCAGCAGATGCCTCCATTCCTCAAGTGCTAATTTGATGGCTAGAAGCTCTCGATCCCCGATGGAGTAGTTCCTCTCCGCCGGAGAGAAGGTCCTAGAAAAAAAACCACAAGTGACAGCATGCCCGGAAGAGTTTTTTTGTAGAAGAACAGCTCCAGCTCCCACTGAGGAGGCATCAACCTCCAATAGGAAGGGTTTGGAAGGGTCAGGTCTGGAGAGCACGGGAGCCGAAGAAAAGGCAGACTTGAGTCGTTTAAAGGCGTCTTCCGCTTGAGGAGGCCAAGACTTGGGATCGGCATTTTTTTTGGTTAAAGCCACGATAGGGGCCACAACGGTAGAAAAATGTGGAATAAATTGCCTGTAATAATTGGCGAACCCCAAAAAGCGTTGGATAGCACGGAGTCCGGAGGGGCGTGGCCAATCTAAGACGGCCGAGAGTTTGTCTGGATCCATTTGTAGTCCCTGGCCAGAGACCAAGTATCCTAGAAAAGGAAGAGATTGGCATTCAAACAGACATTTCTCAATTTTGGCATAGAGTTGATTGTCACGAAGTCTCTGAAGAACCATACGGACATGCTGGCGGTGTTCTTCTAGATTGGCAGAAAAAATCAGGATATCGTCCAGATATACAACAACACAGGAGTATAAAAGATCACGAAAAATTTCATTAACAAAGTCTTGGAAGACGGCAGGGGCGTTGCACAGGCCAAAGGGCATGACCAGATACTCAAAGTGTCCATCTCTGGTGTTAAATGCCGTTTTCCATTCATCCCCCTCTCTGATGCGGATGAGATTATAAGCACCTCTTAAGTCCAGTTTAGTAAAGATGTGGGCACCTTGGAGGCGATCAAAGAGTTCAGAGATGAGGGGTAGGGGGTAGCGGTTCTTAACCGTGATTTTATTAAGACCGCGGTAGTCAATGCAAGGACGTAGGGAGCCATCTTTTTTGGACACAAAAAAAAATCCGGCTCCGGCAGGAGAGGAGGATTTACGGATAAAGCCCTTTTTCAAATTTTCCTGGACGTATTCAGACATGGCAAGAGTCTCTGGGGCGGACAGAGGATAAATTCTGCCCCGGGGTGGAGTAGTGCCCGGGAGGAGGTCGATAGGACAATCATAAGGCCTGTGAGGAGGTAGAGTCTCAGCTTGTTTTTTGCAAAAAACATCCGCAAAGTCCATATAGGCCTTAGGGAGACCGGTTACTGGAGGAACCACAGAGTCACGGCAAGGGTTACTGGGAACCGGTTTTAGACAGTCCTTGGAACAAGAGGGCCCCCAACTCTTGATCTCCCCAGTGGACCAATCCAGGGTTGGGGAATGAAGTTGAAGCCAGGGAAGTCCAAGGAGAATTTCAGAAGTGCAATTGGGGAGGACCAAAAGTTCAATCCTCTCGTGATGAGATCCGATGCTCATTAGAAGGGGCTCCGTGCGGAAACGTATGGTACAGTCCAATCTTTCAATCTTCCAATTGATGTAAAGGGGTCTGGCGAGACTGGTCACTGGGATGTTGAACCTGTTGACAAGAGAGGCCAAAATAAAATTTCCTGCAGATCCAGAGTCCAAGAAGGCCATAGTAGAGAAGGAGAAGGCAGAGGCAGACATCCGCACAGGCACAGTAAGACGTGGAGAAGCAGAGTAGACATCAAGGACTGTCTCACCTTTGTGCGGAGTCAGCGTACGTCTTTCCAGGCGGGGAGGACGGATAGGACAATCCCTCAGGAAGTGTTCGGTACTAGCACAGTACAGGCAGAGGTTCTCCATGCGGCGTCGTGTCCTCTCTTGAGGTGTCAGGCGAGACCGGTCGACCTGCATAGCCTCCACGGCGGGAGGCACAGGAACGGATTGCAGGGGACCAGAGGAGAGAGGAGCCGAGGAGAAGAAACGCCTCGTGCGAACAGAGTCCATATCTTGGCGGAGCTCCTGACGCCTTTCGGAAAAACGCATGTCAATGCGAGTGGCTAGGTGAATGAGTTCATGTAGATTAGCAGGGATTTCTCGTGCGGCCAGAACATCTTTAATGTTGCTGGATAGGCCTTTTTTAAAGGTCGCGCAGAGGGCCTCATTATTCCAGGATAATTCTGAAGCAAGAGTACGGAATTGTACGGCATACTCGCCAACGGAAGAATTACCCTGGACCAGGTTCAACAGGGCAGTCTCAGCAGAAGAGGCTCGGGCAGGTTCCTCAGACACTTCGGATTTCCGAGAAGAAGGAGTGTACAGAGGCAGTGACGGGGTCATTGCGGTCCCAGAGCGGTGTGGCCCAAGACAGGGCTTTTCCAGACAGAAGGCTGACTACGAAAGCCACCTTAGACCTTTCAGTGGGAAACTGGTCCGACATCATCTCCAGATGCAGGGAACATTGGGAAAGAAAGCCACGGCAAAACTTAGAGTCCCCATCAAATTTATCCGGCAAGGATAGGCGTAGACCAGGAGCGGCCACTCGCTGCGGAGGAGGTGCAGGAGCTGGCGGAGGAGATGACTGCTGAAGCTGTGGTAGTAACTGCTGTAGCATAACGGTCAGTTGAGACAGCTGTTGGCCTTGTTGCGCTATCTGTTGTGACTGCTGGGCGACCACCGTGGTGAGGTCAGCGACAACTGGCAGAGGAACTTCAGCGGGATCCATGGCCGGATCTACTGTCACGATGCCGGCTGGCAGGTAGTGGATCCTCTGTGCCGGAGAGGGATTGGCGTGGACCGTGCTAGTGGATCGGTTCTAAGTCACTACTGGTTTTCACCAGAGCCCACCGCAAAGCGGGATGGTCTTGCTGCGGCGGTAGTGACCAGGTCGTATCCACTAGCAACGGCTCACCTCTCTGGCTGCTGAAGATAGGCGCGGTACAAGGGAGTAGACAGAAGCAAGGTCGGACGTAGCAGAAGGTCGGGGCAGGCAGCAAGGATCGTAGTCAGGGGCAACGGCAGGAGGTCTGGAACACAGGCTAGGAACACACAAGGAAACGCTTTCACTGGCACAATGGCAACAAGATCCGGCGAGGGAGTGAAGGGGAAGTGAGGTATAAATAGGGAGTGCACAGGTGAACACACTAATTGGAACCACTGCGCCAATCAGCGGCGCAGTGGCCCTTTAAATCGCAGAGACCCGGCGCGCGCGCGCCCAAGGGAGCGGGGCCGCGCGCGCCGGGACAGGACAGACGGAGAGCGAGTCAGGTACGGGAGCCGGGATGCGCATCGCGAGCGGGCGCTACCCGCATCGCGAATCGCATCCCGGCTGGGGACGGTATCGCAGCGCTCCGGGTCAGTGGAGCTGCCCGGAGCGCTGCGGTAGCGAGAGAGAAGCGAGCGCTCCGGGGAGGAGCGGGGACCCGGAGCGCTCGGCGTAACAAACACAGCATATAAGGGGACATCCTAATCACAGCCTCTGAAGGGCTCATCTGTTGCTACCACAAATCCACAGCCTTTTTCAAGGCTCATACCTGCATATACCTGAATTGAATAATGTTCTTTAACCAGCTCCAGTGAGGTGCATTGATCTGTTCCACCAACCCACAAAGCATAATAAAGTGGCATCTATATATGCCTATAAGGCCTGTGAAGACAGTAGTAATCCTATAATAGTGTCCCTGAACCAGCTACAATAGCCACAGAGGTGCAGTGATCTGTGCAACCCAAAAAGCATATTCAAGTGACACCTACATATGCCTATAGGTCCTGTGAAGACAGTAGTGAATTGTGAGTATAGTGTTCCCAAACCAGCTACAATAGACAGTCAGTTGCAGTGATCTGTGCAACCCACAAAGCATATTCAGGTGACACCTATATATGCCTATAGGGCCTGTGAAGACAGAAGGGAATATAATACATTTCTGCAGACACCTTCTGTACTCATTTTTGCCACCCAAAAAGGGTGTTGATTAGTTATACACATATGCAGCCTGAAGTGTTAATACAGGTGTGGTGGCCCAGTACAGGATGGTGTTTCCCCATACCTTTCCACCCCTGTCAGGCATTGTCCCTCAGTGTCCCCAGGGCCCCCTGCAGTTGTTTCCCCCATATAAATATGTTGTGTATTATATTGTGTGTTGTATCTTTAATAAATGTACCATGTGATTGTTACCCAGGAGGTACTAGTGACCAGCTGACCCCAAAGGTGACCTATGGGCTCCCTGCTTGTCTCCCCCATATGAACCCTGGGGGGAGCTAGCCTCTCTCTCTCTTGTTCCTGAGGTCCAGTGCAGTAAAGTCATCTTAGTGTGTGTGTGTCCAGAACATTGAAGGCCTTAAGTCAAGTCCTTCAGCTACAAGTCAAGTCCTGCAGCCTCAAGTCAAGTCCTGCATCCACAAGTCAAGTGCAAAGTAAGCTAAAGTCACAGTCCTGTGAGTCAAGTCTTCTGTCTATCCAGTGTGGCCTGCACTAAATTCTCCTGTCTACTAAAAGTCCCAGCAAACCTGGCAGGTCTCTGTGTCACTGGTCACCTCCTTGGGCCCTAGCTGTACTGCATAGACTGTAACAACTGTCTACCCTCAGTAAATCTACCGTTGTCCATAACTTGGCGTTGGTGTCTTCATTGCCTCCGTGCCAAGCCCAGGATCAAGCGGTATACCTTCGGGTGGTTAAGGCTAAACCACACCCTGGTGTCACAAACACAAGGGGTTAATACCATCTGCCCCTAGGGCAACAACATCTGACCTGCACCACACACCCCGCCATTACCACACATGTCTGTTGTATTTCATATTGTTCTGCAAACACTTTCAGTACTCATTGTGCTGTGTTCTCTGGCATGCAAAAGCATGTTCCTCTGACTCTTATCTGGCCTGTGAACAAAGTTTAGTTGAATGTAATATTTTTCTGCAAACACACCATATATCTTTCTAGTTGTGTACACACAAACATGCATTATACTAAAAAGCCTTTGCATTATGAACACATTAGGCTTCTAAAGTCACTGTATTTTTTAAATTTTGTTTTTTATTAAACTTGCCTTATACATACCTTGTTGTAAGATACCGTAAATGCAGTTCAAAGCATTGAAACTTAAAATTGACAAATAGATTGGTAAAAATAAAATCACAAGGTAAAATGATCCATAAAAAATATATCTGGTAAAGGAATTGTCCATCCTAGAGGGTCTGTTTCTTCATCTTTCTTGTCACGATTCGGCTGGCAGGTGGTGGATCCTCTGTGCCAGAGAGGGATTGGCGTGGACCGTGCTGGTGGACCGGTTCTAAGTTGCTACTGGTATTCACCAGAGCCCGCCGCAAAGCGGGATGGTCTTGCAGCGGCGGTAGCAACCAGGTCGTATCCACCAGCAACGGCTCAACCTCTCTGACTGCTGAAGATAGGCGCGGTACAAGGGAGTAGACAAGAGCAAGGTCGGACGTAGCAGAAGGTCGGGGCAGGCAGCAAGGATCGTAGTCGGGGCAACGGCAGGAGGTCTGGAACACAGGCTAGGAACACACAGGGAAACGCTTTCACTGGCACAATGGCAACAAGATCCGGCAAGGAAGGGAAGGGGAAGTGAGGTAATATAGGGAAGTGCACAGGTGAATTCACTAATTAGAACCAGGCGCCAATCAGCGGCACACTGGCCCTTTAAATCGCAGAGACCCGGCGCGCGCGCGCCCTAAGGAGCGGGGCCGCGCGCGCCGGGACAAGACCGACGGAGAGCGAGTCAGGTACGGGAGCCGGGATGCGCATCGCGAGCGGGCGCCTGCCGCATCGCGAATCGCATCACGGCTGGGAGAGGTATCGCAGCGCACCCGGTCAGCAGGTCTGACCGGGGCGCTGCAATTGCGAGGATGTTGCGAGCGCTCCGGGGAGGAGCGGGGACCCGGAGCGCTCGGCGTAACATTTCTTTTCTCCCCCCCCCCCCTACTGCTACACAGAAAGATAGCACTAGCCACGAGGAGGAGTTGGGTTATGGTCAGCCTCTGGAGCGTGTTGCTGAGGTGGGGGAAGGGGTTGCAGTGGCCGAGCATAGCACTAGTGGTACTGATGGTAATCATGGTGAGGATTCTGGAAGGCATCATGGTGGATGTGGCACGGGGAACGGCTTGAGAAAAAAATGTTCTAGAACAGTGATGGCGAACCTTTTTGAGCCCGAGTGCCCAAACCGTGATGCACGCCAAGTTTTTTTCCCTCAACGTGCCAGCACAGCAATTAAATCAGAATACTGAGGTTTAAGTTTAGAAAAAACAACTCATACAGTTGTCATAACTAATTAACATCTTTTGTTTTAAAAGAAGAACACAACAACTGTGCTGTGTGTTTGAATGGTGCTGTGTGGGGATCTGCTGTGTTTATGTAGGTGTGTGGGGGGATGGGGTGCTGTGTGGGTAGGTGCTGTGTGTGTTAGGGGGTAGGGGTTCGGGGTGCTGCAGGTTATTTATTTTTAATAAATTTAGAAATGCTCATTTAGTTATTTTTAACAGTTATCCCCCCCCCCCTCTCCTCTCTTCTTTTTACCTTTGGAGAAGGAGGGGGAGGACAGTCATATGATGGGGAATATAGACAATAGGAGAGGCACCAGCTATATGAGGGGTACTGCTATATGAAATTCATGTAGCCCATGTTTCCCCTCATATAGCCCCAGTCCCCCTCTCACACAGCCACTGTCCCCCTTCATACAGCCCCTGTCCCCCCTCATACAGCCCCTGTCCCCCCTCATACAGCCCCTGTCCCCCCTCATACAGCCTATGTCCCCCTCATACAGCCTATGTCCCCCCTCATACAGCCTATGTTCCCCCACATACAGTCCTTGTCCCCCCTCATACAGCCTATGTTCCCCCTCATACAGTCCCTGTCCCCCCTCATACAGTCCATGATCCCCCTCATACAGTCCCTGCCCCCCCTCATACACCCCCTGGCCCCCTCATACAGCCTATGTTCCCCTCATACAGTCCCTGCACCCCCTCATACAGCCTATGTTCCCCTCATACAGTCCCTGACACCCCTCATGCAGCCCATGTTCCCACTCATACAGTCCATGTCCCCCTCATACAGCCTATGTTCCCCTCATACAGTCCCTGCCCCCCCATGCAGCCTATGTTTCCCCCTCATGCAGTCCCTGTCCCCCCTCATACAGCCCATTCCCTTCATACAACTAATCCTCTCCTTGTCATTATTAAATATTTGAATATGAAATGGGGAGGAATAATCTTAATTCTCCCTCCCCATTTCAGGTACCTGGCCTGCACTCTGTTACTTCCTCCCACGCATGCCATAGGTTCGCCATCACTGCTCTAGAACAAGGACACAATCGGGTGTTGATGTACATAGCTATTTACGGTATCCTGCCGTGTGGAAATTCTTTACCATGTTATCAGATGCAGGAAAGTAGGCACAGTGCTGTCTCTGTGGAGGGAAAGTGGGGCACAGGCAGGGTTCAAATTTAGGAATTAGGACTCTACGTCAGCACTTCATGTATCACAAAGCCTGGGTAGAAGTATACCAAGTCCACTAATGTCTGCTGTCTTCTGGCTATAATTCACCTCACCACTCACCACCGCTGGCAACTACTAGAAACACCAAGCCACCATGACCCTACTTCCATCCAGGCCTACATGTACACAACCCATCATCCACAATAAAAGAGATAATTTTTGGCACGCTTAAAAAAATACATGCCGTCTTCTTCAGTTGCTAGAGTAACAACCTGTTGCTACTCGAACCAAACCAAACTGAAATTGCAATTTCTGAAAAGTTTGGTGGGTCCAGCGAACCGATCAAAAGCTCGCTCAACTCTATTAAGGATTTTAGAATTGCTTCCATTTATATTTGGTGCAACTTGCCAGTTTATTTAGACATGGGGGCACCTTTTTAACAAACTCCTTAAATTTTAATATTCAGTATGGCTCAATCGTATAACTGGAATTTATAAGTTACAAAAGGTTATTGACTTCTGCTTAAATGCTTAAAGGCTTTTCACAAAATGGCCCATGGCAGGTAATAGGAGGCCAAAAAAAAATAATATTTTTTTCAACCATACTATGTAACTGTTCCCATCTCTCCACTCACTCCTAGTCCATTACCCCCACCATCATTATAGAGTGCCCATAGGGAATGCCCTGACAACGTCTCTCTATACTCTGCATTAGACACTGTAGCCCATACCACAGTAACAGCCATTCATCACATCATGAAGAGTGATTGCTCATACATACGTGAACTACACAACGCTCTGTTATATACTGTAATTAACTATATTTCTATTATTATTATTTATAAAATGCATTCTGAAAACATAATGGAACCATCAAGAGTAATAATCATTAAAACATCTGCAGTGACAATGCACCAGTAAATAGGTCAAAAGCATGAGCATGTGTTGTCTTATTTGTTATGCTATGCATGCATTATTTGTCAGTGTCAAGGGAACATGGTACTTTAGTCATTATACGGAAATCTTTGTTCTGTTACTGCAGGTGTGTGGAAATAAAGAAAGAAAATAATGTTACAGCAGTAAGCAATTGCACAGTCTACTATTAAAGGAGAATTATAAGTACTGTACAACAATGAAATCAATAAAACCAAATTATACATAATATATTCAAACACAGGGAACTGTTATGAACACTTGTACAGTACATACATAACAGCTCAATCACAAAGATGTGGTTTTACACTGGGTGGAAGAAAGCTGAATGTGTGCTATGTAAAAGATGAACACATACCATGTGATATGGGTACCATATAGATTTTTTGGAGAAATCCCATAGTAAACAACATTGCGGCTTGTGTTTGCAACATAGACTTTCCTATACAATAAAGGATACAATTTGCTGATTTAAGTATCAATAACCATAGCAATAAAATATTTTATTTGTGGTCAGATTCTTATATGTACCGTAAGTAGCGTACCACTTGCATGAATAATTAGGCCCTGGGTGTGCCTGGGTGGCCGTGAAGGGTATCCTAGAGAAGGGGGCAAAAATACCTCAGTTAGGTAATACATGAATTAATGGTTAAGCATAACCTACGTCATATGAACCCAAGATAACAGACAAAATACTCCAGTTAACAGCCGGAGGTTGGAACGTGTCAATGTTAACTTACTTAACTTACTGCCCTTAACTTACTTAACATCTAAGTGATAACTGACAAAGAGAAGCCCCTACCCAGAAGCTGGCGCAGCTGTTATGGAGCCGAAGCCAAGATACATTTCTAGATATACCACTTGGCACCACTAGACCCATAGCACCTACCAGGATGGTACTACCTGGGTGCGCATGAATAGAGGTAACCCAAGTGTCAAATATAGAAAATGTCGAAGTGCTAGATAGACAGACGGTACAATGAGTCGGTTAGAAAAGTGGCCAAAACACAAATGTCAGTAGGTATTTAGATAGGTAGTGCCAGAAGAGGAAGATTTGAAAAGTGTCCCGAGCTACACATATAAGTAATCCTATTGAACCATGCCATACATAAAGTGACAACAACAGACCCACATAGAAAAACATAAAAAGTATATAACATACTTAACCTGAGGTTTCGTGTACCAGTAAGGTAGTCTCCACATACTTGCAGGTGTAAAGAAGATTATTACTGCTACGCCCTGAGGCTTATTGCAAAAGAAAATATACATGACCAGCAGGTTACAAAGACCGATAAGGGCAAATTTCCCAACAGGTACACACGACGAGACATGAACAAGCTGAACCCACATCAAAGAACTTAACACTAAGACGTGTACAACTAAGACCACAATCAGCCACATAGTAACAAACATAAGAGCAAGATAGAGATGGCAACACCATGAGGCTCTTGGACTGAATCTGCCTCGGACAGAATCGTATGAAACGCAGAAACGGAAACAACATGAGGCTCGTGGACTGACAGTGCAATCTGCCTCGGACAAAATCGCATGAAACATAGAAACGGAAACAACATGAGGCTTGTTGATTGTAAAGCAATCTGCCTCTAACAGGGGTGTAAGTAACGTACAAAAACAAATGACAAGAGGCTCGTGGATTGATGATACAATCTGCCCCAAACAAGAACGTTTGTAATGTACAAAGCAATGACAACAATACGAAGGCTCGAGGATTGTCGGGCAGTCTCTCTCTCCCAGGGACATGTGACGTACAAAAGGCATGCAAAGAGACAGCTTAACACTTACCTGGAATGACAAGGTCGAACTGACTGCAACAAGGCGTATGTAATGACCAAAAAGGAAACTATAAAGATGAAGCTTTACGGATTGACGGCAACAATCAGCCTCCAAACACACTGAATGCATAGCGCTAAGCGGTAAAACAACATAGAGTACATAACGTAAGCTGAAACAAAAGAGCTGAAACAGAAGGGGACAACAAACTATGAAACTTACACTGTAAGGAAATGTATGCGTATTAATTACCCTGTAGGGAACCATATGTATATCATTCTGTAGGGAACCGTTAACGTTGAAACATGGTATATCACTTGAAGTAACATAAGCACTGTATAGCATAAGCTATCTGCCTCTAACAGGGCATATGTAACATACAAAACAAAAGACGACAAGAGGCTCGTGGATTGATGATACAATCTGCCCCCAATGAGAACATTTCTAATGTACAAAGGAATGACAACGATATGAGGCTCGAGGATTGTCGGGCAGCCTCTCTCTCACGGGAGCGTGTGACGTACGAAAGGCATGTGAAGTGACGACTTAAAGCTTACCTGGAATGGCGAGGTCAAACTGGCTGTAACAAGGTGTATGTAATGACCAAAAAGGAAACTATAAAGATGAAGCTTTACGGATTGACGATAACAATCAGCCTTCAACCACACTGAACGTATAGGGCTAAGAGGTAAAACAACCAAGCGTACATAACGTGACAGCTGAAACAAAAGAATGGGAGAATAACTATGAAGCGTATACTGTAAGGAACTGTATGCGTATTACCCTGTAGGGAGATGTATGCATGTCACACTCCAGGTAACCGTATGTATGTGACACTGTAGGTAACCGTATGTATGTGACACTGAAGGTAACCGTATGTATGTGACTCTGAAGAGAACCGTTAACGTTGAAGCATGGTATATCACTTGAAGTAATGTAAGCACCGCATAACATCTCAGAAAACAACAAAGCCCTGTATATAAGCTTACAGTAGAGTAAACCATTAACAACATTAATGTTCAGCAGAACAGCTAAATTAACCACTAATACACAGTATATATAAGCCACAGTAAAACGCAATTACCAGCAATAGAACATAGGCCCAAATGTCAGCTAAAATAATGTAAAATGCCCAGTATATCTGCTACAGTAACATAAGCACCAAGTAACATTAATGTACCGTATATCAGTTAATTAACCCTAACGCATAGCATATAGACACTTGTTATGTAATGCAAATTATCAGCTATAGTAACATAAGCCCCGTATGACCAGAATAGGGACATTAATGCACCACATGACCGCTATGGAAACGTAACAGCATCGTCTATATTAACACAAAGCCCAGTAAATCAACTATACCAAACGAGCACAGTACATACGCTATGGTATCAACGTCTGGTACTGCAAACCAATATAACGTGAAGCATGGTATCAGCTCAGGTAACACATGCCACCGGAACTATTGTAGCATAAATGTCACAGTCATGTATGTACAATGTGACAGCTCCAGAAAGGTATACATAATTTTATGCATAATGTGCCTGCTATAGGAATATTTGCGTAGTGTGAACATTATGGGGTAGAATGAATCATGTTCAATGAGAAACATAAGAGTAGCATGACAGCGCTGAACATGAAAAACGTAACCACAAGCCATGAAAACAATACTGTAAGAAACATATGCAGGTCACATTGAAGGAAGATGTACATGTTACACCGCTAGGGAAACATGAGCACGTACACCGAGTAGGAACCTGAGTAATACACTGTTGAATGCAGGCGTGGTATACTGTGTGGGATATCAGAAAGGAACACTATGTGGAAGGTAGGCGTGGTATACTGTGTGGGAACGTATGGCAGTACGCGGTTTTGCTTGTTACCTGCTGTTGCAACCGAGTGGAAACGCAATTATGGTGGTGTAGTTGTGTAGAATGTAGCCGTGACACAGGAAGCCAAGTGATGTCAGTACCTGGTTGAAATTAATACGTGTTATCTTGTGTGAACCGTATGCGTGATAAATGCAGGAAAACATGGCGTGTATGGTAACGAAACACAGAACGCTGTAAGAAAACATAAGTGTGGAGAACCATGTGGTAATGTCAGCAAGGACATCCTATCACACCTGACCTCCAACATGAGTAAATGTAGAAGCAATGCCATGATAACAGCCTAACATACTAGACCTGAGAACCATGAGAGTCGTGCTGTGACAGCTTGAAAAACCTGACCTGCACACATTAATGAAAGCCTAACGTGACATAACTAAAAACCAAGACAAATGTGACAATAAAGCTATGAAACATCTGCTGACGTAGCAGGTGGGCGCACTGTATATTCTATGGTGACATAACCTATACATGACTACCTGTATGTAATTATAAACTATACAAGTTATATGAATGGTAACTTAAAACAGTATAATAGAGACATATGATGTATCTACGATAAGTGACATAACCACGGTGACATATGACAGTATACTGATTGCAACTTACATGGTATATACTAAGGGATGTATACGTGGTGTACATATAACTGACAAACACAGTAAATGAATGCACTGGTGATGTATAACAGTACAATGTATAATGACAATTTATACATGGCCTATAATCGATGACATGTCTGAGATAGAGATTGGTCCTGGGCTGCAGCATAAAAGAGCGTACAGATGGGGAGACGCAGCAGGAGAGACTCCAGCGAGGGGATAGAATGGAGAGCGGTTGTGAGCATGAAACTGGATTACACCAGGTCACATATGAAGGAAAAATAATTTCGTAAATGTAAGAACAGTCAAAACAACACCGAAATATGGAGGCCCCCCAACACCTGGAGATTCAGCAGCCTGTGCTGCTCTGTCAGCCCAAACACATCCTCCTGCTGCAGTCAATTATTTGTATAAGCCACAGCTGTGACCTCCTATGAGTGATCTTTGCAGACTAAGAGACTGAGTCAGGAAAGAGTTAACCTCAAGCTGAAATATGCAAATTACCTCACGGCCAGCAGGCCAGGGCTGGAGCCTGCACAGCTAAATGTGCTTACTGCATGTTTACTGCATATTGTAGGAGCGAGATGTAGCTACTTCACAGCCTGCAGCGTGAAAGGTAACTTAACACATTACCGTATTCCTTGCATCATAGTTAGGCTAGCAAACAGTGCCTCTCTGCGACGTATGCAATCAAACCTCCCGCCAAAACCACAGCATCCGGTGCAATGCTGGCGACAGCACCTGTGTGGATCAGGTGGGTATATAAAGACCAGACTCCTCCCACAAATTAGGTTAACTGTTTCAGCTAACCTCCACTAAAATCCATCCAAAACAACACTAACTCTGCACTTGGGGTATGGCCCGATGTTGAACATATGGTATAAAGATTAAACCATGCAAGGAAGAGGTCGACAGTGGCCATACAATTTTGCCAATAATACAATAGCAACATGAGATTTTATTTGGTTCAAACTAAGATCATTGCTAGACTTGACAGCTGTATTGATCCTTTTTTGAGCAGTTCCTGCCAATTGACTGGTCCAATTGAGGTAGCATGTAGCAAAAATGCTGTGGATTTATGGCAGCATATCCACACAAAAATTTGCAGTTGACGATATACAGGAAATTATGTCAATTGTGGTACAAATTTGTTTCACACTTTGGTAGCAAGTCTATTTCTATCTATATATATATAAAACTCAACGCGTGTGTGTGTGTGTGTGTATATATATATATATATATATATATACATATATATATGTATGTATGTGTGTGTATGTTCCACAAAAACTTTCAAACGGCTAAAGATATTAACATGAAACTTAGCACACATGTTACTTATATGTCAACAACAAACATAGGATAGGTGATTTAACCCTTACTCACGACCATTTTACAGGGGCGGGGCTTATGTTTAAAGTCCCATATAAGTCAACGGGAAATATATGTTACTGCATAACTTCCAAACGGCTGGAGATATTTCGATAATACTTTGTCACAGGTTACTTATATGTCCACTTAAAATATAGGATAGTAAATTTAACCCTTAACTAACCCCATTTGTGAGGGTTGGGGTTTTTGTTTAAAGTCCCACGCAAATCAACGGGAAATGTATGTTCCCATGTAATTTCCGTACGGCTGGAGCTATTTCAATACCTGGTACACATATTACGGGTCGGGATAGGAGGTCGTCATAGGAGGTCGGGATAGGAGGACAAGATAGGAGGACGGGATAGGAGGACGGGATATGAGGACGAGATATGAGGTCGGGATAGGAGGTCGGGATAGGAGGTCTGTATAGGAGGTTGGGATAGGAGGTCAAGATAGGAAGACGGGATTGGACGTCAAGATAGGAGGTCGAGATATGAGGACGGGAAAGGAGGTCGGGATAGGAGGTCTGGATAGGAGGTCGGGATAGGAGGTCGAGATAGGAGGATGGGATAGGAGGTCAAGATAGGAGGTCGATATATGAAGATGGGAAAGGAGGACGGGATAGGAGGTCGGGATAGGAGGACGGGATAGGGGGTTGAGATAGGAGGTTGAGATAGGAGGTCGAGATAGGAGGACGGGAAAGGAGGATGGAATAGGACGGAATATGAGGACGAGATAGGAGGTCGGGATACGAGGACGGGATAGGAGGTCTGGAAAGGAGGTCTGGATAGGAGGTCAAGATAGGAGGACAGGATAGGAGGTCAAGATAGGAGGTCGAGATAGGAGGTCGAGATAGGAGGATGGGAGAGGAGGTTGAGATAGGAGGTCGAGATATGAGGACGGGAAAGAAGGACAGGAAAGGAGGTCGGGATAGGAGGACGGGATAGGAGGTTGACAAAGGAGGTTGAGATAGGAGGTCAAGATAGGAGGACCAGAAAGGAGGACAGGATAGGAGGTCGGGATAGGAGGTCGAGATAGAAGGATGGGATAGGAGGTTGAGATAAGAGGTCGAGATATGAGGATGGGAAAGAAGGACAGGAAAGGAGGTCGGGATAGGAGGACGGGATAGAAGGTTGAGATAGGAGGTTGAGATAGGAGGTCAAGATAGGAGGACCGGAAAGGAGGACAGGATAGGAGGTCGGGATAGGAGGACGGGATAGGAGGTCGGCATAGGAGGTCGGGATAGGAGGTCGGGATAGGAGGTCAGGATAGGAGGTCGAGATAGGAGGATGGGATAGGAGGTGGAGATAGGAGGACGGGATAGGAAGTGGAGATAGGAGGTGGAGATAGGAGGACGGGATAGGAGGACGGGATAGGAGGAAGGGATAGGAGGTCGGGATAGGAGGACAGGATAGAAGGACGGGATAGGAGGTCGAGATAGGAGGACGGGATAGGAGATAGGGATAGGAGGTCAGGATAGGAGGTCAGGATAGGAGGACGGGATATGAGGACGGGATATGAGGTCGAGATAGGAGGTCGAGATAGGAGGACGGGATAGGAAATCAGGATAGGAGGTCGAGATAGGAGGACGGGATAGGAGGTCGGGATAGGAGGACGAGATAGGAGGTCGGGGTAGGAGGTCGGGATAGAAGGACGGGATAGGAGGACGGGATAGGAGGTCAAGATAGAAGGACAAGATAGGAGGACGGGATAGGAGGATGGGATAGGAGGTCGGGATAGGAGGTAGGGATAGGAGGTCGGGATAGGAGGTCGCGATAGGAGGTAGGGATAGGAGGTCGGGATAGGAGGTCGCGATATGACAACAATATATGAGGACGGGATATGAAGTTAAAAGCTTCCTCCTTTGTTTATTTTCCTTCCCAACAAGGATTAGGAAGGAAAAACCGGGCAACGCTGGGTACTCAGCTAGTATATATATATAAAGCTCAATGTGTGTGTGTGTGTGTATGTATGTATGTGTCTGTGTATGTATGTTCCTGCATCACATCCAAACGGCTAAAGATATTAACATGAAACTTGGCACACATATTACTTATATGTCAAAAACAAACATAGGATAGATAATTTATCCCTTACTCACCCCCATTTACCAGGGTCGGGGGTTTTGTTTAACCCCTTAATGACCCAGCCATTTTACACCTCTAGGACCCAGCCATTTTTTGCACATCTGACCACTGTCACTTTAAACATCAATAACTCTGGAATGCTTTTAGTTATCATTCTGATTCCGAGATTGTTTTTTCGTGACATATTCTACTTTAACATATTGGTAAAATTTTGTGGTATCTTGCATCCTTTCTTGGTGAAAAATCCCAAAATTTTATGAAAAATTTGAAAATTTAGCATTTTTCTAACTTTGAAGCTCTCTGCTTGTAAGGAAAATGGATATTCCAAATATTTTTTTTTTTATTCACATATACAATATGTCTATTTTATGTTTGCATCATAAAATTGACGAGTTTTTACTTTTGGAAGACACCAGAGGGCTTCAAAGTTCAGCAGCAATTTTCCAATTTTTCACAAAATTTCCAAACTCACAATTTTTCATGGACCAGTTCAGGTTTGAAGTGGATTTGAAGGGTCTTCATATTAGAAATACCCCACAAATGACCCCATTATAAAAACTGCACCCCCCAAAGTATTCAAAATGACATTCAGTCCGTGTTTTAACCCTTTAGGTGTTTCACAGGAATAGCAGCAAAGTGAAGGAGAAAATTCACAATCTCCATTTTTTACACTCGCAAGTTCTTGTAGACCCAATTTTTGAATTTTTACAAGGGGTAAAAGGAGAAAATATATACTTATATTTGTAGCCCAATTTCTCTCGAGTAAGCACATACCTCATATGTCTATGTAAAGTGTTCGGCGGGCGCAGTAGAGGGCTCAGAAGCGAAGGAGCGACAAGGGGATTTTGGAGAGTACGTTTTTTTTAAATGGTTTTTGGGGGGCATGTTGCATTTAGGAAGCCCCTATGGTGCCAGAACAGCAAAAATCCCCCACATGGCATACCATTTTGGAAACTAGACCCCTTGAGGTACGTAACAAGGAATAAAGTGAGCCTTAATACCCCACAGGAGTTTCACGACTTTTGCATATGTAAAAAAATAAAAATAAAATTTCACTAAAATGTGTGTTTCCCCTCAAATTTCACATTTTTGCAAGGGTTAATAGCAGAAACTACCCCCCAAAAATTGTAACCCCATCTCTTCTGAGTATGACGGTACCCCATAAGTTGAACTGAGGTGTACTATGGGTGAACTACAATGCTCAGAAGAGAAGGAGTCATATTTGGCTTTTTGAGAGCAAATTTTGCTCGGGGGCATGTCGCATTTAGGAAGCCCCTATGGTGCCAGGACAGCAAAAATCCCCCACATGGCATACCATTTTGGAAACTAGACCCCTTGAGGTACGTAACAAGGAATAAAGTGAGCCTTAATACCCCACAGGAGTTTCACTACTTTTGCATATGTAAAAAAATAAAAATAAAATTTCACTAAAAGGTGTGTTTCCCTCCCAAATTTCACATTTTTCAAGGGTTAATAGCAGAAAATACCCCCCAAAATTTGTAACCCCATCTCTTCTGAGTATGGAGGTACCCCATAAGTTGACCTGAAGTGCACTACGGGCAAACTACAATGCTCAGAAGAGAAGGAGTCATATTTGGCTTTTTGAGAGCAAATTTTGCTCGGGGGGCATGTCGCATTTAGGAAGCCCATATGGTGCCAGGACAGCAAAATAACCCCCACATGGCATACCATTTTGGAAACTAGACCCCTTGAGGAACGTAAGAAGGCGTAAAGTGAGCATTTACCCCCCACTGGTGTCTGTCATATCTTTGGAACAGTGGGCTGTACAACATTTTTAATTTGCACAGCCCACTCTTCCAAAGATCAGTCAGACACCTGTGGGGGGTAAATTCTCACTGCACCCCTCATTACATTCCGTGAGGGGTGTCGTTTCCGAAATGGGGTCACATGTGGGGTTTTGTTTTTTTTGCGTTTGTCAAAACCGCTGTAACAATCAGCCACCCCTGTGCAAATCACCTCAAATGTACATGGCTCACTCTCCCTTCTGGGCCTTGTTGTGCGCCCCCAGAGCACTTTGCACCCACATATGAGGTATCTCCGTACTCGGGAGAAATTGCGTTACAAATTTTGGGGGGCTTTTTTCCCCTTTACCTCTTGTCAAAATGAAAAGTATAGGGCAACACCAGCATGTTAGTGTAAAAAGTTTATTTTTTTTACACTAACATGCTGGTGTAGACCCCAACTTCCCCTTTTCATAAGGGGTGAAAGGAGAAAAAGACCCCCAAGATTTGTTAGTCAATTTCTCCCGAGTACGGCGATACCCCATATGTGGCCCTAAACTGTTGCCTTGAAATACGACAGGGCTCCAAAGTGAGAGCGCCATATGCATTTGAGGCCTGAATTAGGGATTTGCATAGGGGTGGACATAGGGGTATTCTACGCCAGTGATTCCCAAACAGGGTGCCTCCAGCTGTTGCAAAACTCCCAGCATGCCTGGACAGTCAACGGCTGTCCGGCAATACTGGGAGTTGTTGTTTTGCAACAGCTGGAGGCTCCATTTTGGAAAGAGTGGCGTACCAGACGTTTTTCATTTTTATTGGGGAGGGAGGGGGGCTGTGTAGGGGTATGTGTATATGTAGTGTTTTTTTACTTTTTATTTTATTTTGTGTTAGTGTAGTGTTTTTAGGGTACAGTCACACGGGCGGGGGGATTACAGCGAGTTTGAGCTGCCGCGCAAAATTTGCTGCATTGCAAACTTGCAGCCCGATACTCACTGTAAGCCCCCTGCCCATGTGAATGTACCCTGTACATTCACAGGGGGGGGGGACCTCCAGCTGTTGCAAAACTACTACTCCCAGCATGCCTGAGAATGTTTGGGAGTTGTGGTTTTGCAACAGCTTGAGGCACACGGGTTGGGAAACACTGAGTTAGGAAACAATGTTTCCCAACCAGTGTGCCTCCAGCTGTTGCAAAACCACAACTCCCAAACATTCTCAGGCATGCTGGGAGTAGTAGTTCGGCAACATCTTTAGAGCCAGATGTTGCCGAACTACAACTCCCAGCATGCTTGGAGTTGTAGTTTTGCAACATCTGGAGGACTACAGTTTGCAGACCACTAATACAGTGGTTCCCAATCAGTGCCCTTCCAGATGTTGCAAAACTACAACCCCCAGTATGCCAAAACTGTCCAGGCATGCTGGGAGTTGTAGTTCTGCAACATCTGAAGGGCCAGATGTTACAGCACTACAACTCCCAGCATGCCTGGACAGTAAGGGCATGCTGAGAATGTGTAGTTTTGCAACATCTGGAAGGGCACAGTGGTCCAAAAACTGTGGACCTCCAGATGTTGCTAAACTGCAACTCCCAGCATGCCCAGACGCCAAGGGCTGTCTGGGCATGCTGGGAGTTGTAGTTTACAGGGTCCTATTACAGCAATGCATGTCGCTTTAAGGCGACGTGCATTGCTGTAAAGGGACCAGACCGCGGCTGAAGATGTCGCCGCCGCCGCCATCTTCCTCGCCGGGATCCGGGTCTTCAGGGACGAGGTAAGTACCGGGGCCGGTCCCCAGCACTCCCCCGTCCCCCGCAGCATCTTCCGGTCTTCCTCCCGTCCTCTCCGGACTTTCAGGGGCCGGGCAGGACGGGAGGAAGTAACCGCCCCCCCTCCTGCGATTGGTCGGTTAACTAACCGACAGATCGCAGGGTATAGGAGGAGGTGGCAGGCTTGCCACCTCGCTCCTATACGTTAGCATGGTCCTGGCTGTCTGTGACAGCCGGGATCATGCGAAATTACCGGGCGGTCGGGTCCCAGAGACCCGATCATCCCGGTATCGCCGCAGATCGCAAGGGCGATTTCCCTTGCGATTTGCGGCGATCGCAGACATGGGGGGCCTACATGGCCCCCCTCGGCGTTTGCCCTGGATGCCTCCTGAAGGATTTCAGCAGGCATCCAGTTCCGATCTCTGCCCGGCGCGCGGCAGAGACCGGAAAACGCCAGGACGTACAGGGACGTCCTGGGTCCTTAAGGCCCAGGGTGCGGGGACGTCCCCGTACGTCCTGGGTCCTTAAGAGGTTAAAGTCTATGGGAAATATATTTTCCTAAATAACTTCCAAATGGCTGGAGATATTTGGATAATACTTGGTCACATGTTACTTATATGTCCCCTTAAAATATAGGATAGTTAATTTAACCCTTAACTACCCCCATTTGTGAGGGTCGGGGTTTTTGTTTAAAGTCCCATGCAAACCTATGGGAAATGTATGTTCCCACAAAACTTCCGTACAGCTGGAGATATTTCAATAATACCTGGTACACATATTACTTATATGTCAAATAAAAATATATGATTATTAAATTAACACTTACCTACACCCTTCTAAAAAAAGATGGGTTTTTGTTTCAAGTCCCATGCAAGTATATCGGACTTCCGTTACTTTACTCCACAAGCTCCGCTCTGCATCTCCTGGTGATTGTGTCAGTCCGGCTTGCAAGCCACACCCCATCTCACAAAGACACACCCACTGTTTAAGCCCCACCCCTTTTATTATCTACCCTTTTTGTGCATTGGTCTAGCTTGCAAATCATACCCAGTCCCACAAAGCCATGTCCCCTTCTATTTCAGCTTACAATTTCTTCATCACAAATCAGTCCCAACTGAGGAGAGATGAGGATATGAGGACGAGACATAAGGACGGCATATAAGGACGGGATATGGAAATGAGGACGGGATATGAAGTCAGGATATGAGGATGGGATATGAGGTCGGGATATGAGGAAGTGATATGAGGTCCGGATATGAAGACGTGATATGGGGACGGGATATGGGGATGGGATATGAGGACGTGATATAAGGTCAAGATATGAGGACGGGATATGAGGATGGGATATGAGGTCGGGATATGGGGATGGGATATGGGGATGGGATATGGGGTCAGGCTATGAGGACAGGATATGAGGACGGGATATGGGGTCAAGATTTGAGGACGGGATATGAGGACAGGATAGGAGGTCGGGATATGAGGAGGGGATATAAGGATGGGATAGGAGGTAGGGATAAGAGGTCAAGATATGAGGACGGGATATGAGGTGGGGATATGAGGATGGGATATGGGGTTGGCATATGACAAAAATATATGAGGATGCGATATGAAGTCAAAAGCTTCCTCCTTTGTTGGTTTTCCTCCCCAGCAAGGATTAGGAAGGAAAAACCGGGCAACTCCGGGTATTCAGCTGGTATGCAAATAAAAAATAATTGTTTAAAAACTGAGGTTGCTGATTTTTTTGGTGGATCAACAGTGTATCCACATTCAAATCAGATTTTTTTTTATTGCTGAATAAATTTGACCTAAAATTACCTCAGAAATCCTAATAGAAAATGAGAACCAAATCAAAAAAGTATTCAAAAATATTAAATATTATTTTACTGAGGAAAATAATCTAGTATCACTTATCTGTCAGTGACAAAAGTATATGAACCTTTAGGACCAGAAGATAATTTAAAGGTGAAATTACTCAGGTATTTTTATTGAAAGGAAAACTGTCACCCGTTTTCCCAAACTAAACCCAATACATCGGGTTATAGTTTGGTTGAACAGGAGATTGGTGTGGGGTTTCTGACCTATATAAGTACCTGCATTCCGGCGCCCGATGCCTCTGAAGTTCGACTTCTTCCAGCACTGAATTGCATGCTGGAGGTGGGCCCGCCAGCTGCATTTGAATATTTATGGGCAATGGTAACGTGAGCACTCAGAAGGCACAAACGCTCATGTGACCAGTGCCCATAAATATTCAAATCCATCTGGCGGCCCACCTCTAGCATTCAATTCAGCGCTGGAAGAAGCCAAACTTCAGAGGGACCGGGCACCGGAATGCAGGTACGTATATAGGTCAGAAACCCCATATTAGTCTCCTGTTCACCCACACTATAACAAGGTGTATCGGGTTTAGTGTGGGTGAACGGGTGACAGTTTTTCTTTAATGGGATGACAATCAAGTTTGAGTGTGCAACCTATCTTATTGAAAGAGTACCTCTAATGCTTTTTTGACTTTAAAGAAAAATGGCTATTAGTTCAGCACTGTGCACTGAGATTCCCATTCTTTCTCCATAGCATCTTTCTCCAGTGGGAGGCCCATTGTCCTAAAATCACATTATGCTAAGTCTCACACTGGAGACAGGGGAAGCTCCACCTCCTAATGAGTAGTAATATGGAGCATGCAGTGGGTAGACAAGCTCAGAAAGTTATTTAGGGGCTGAATTCAAAACAAAAGGGAATTTTAAAAATGACTATTATGCACAGTATGCTTTAAAACGTAGAGATCTATCAAAATCTAATCTTTACAACATGTTTGTGGAACTAAATCCTGGCATGAACAATGGAGATATAAGAGAACCTTAGAAAAAGAGTTGCTGATGTTTATTAGGCTTGAAAAGGTTATAAAACAATCTCAGACAGATTATGTTCAAATGAAGGAATTTCATGACAAGTATCATGCTGAAAAACGTATCCCCCTTTACAATGATAAAGGATTAGTTATAGATCGCTGGGGGGCCGACGGTTGGAACCCCTCACCATCTTCTGTATGAGGCCCGACTCTCGCCGGGAGAGGCGCATCATAACCTCCACAGGAAGTGGCAGCCGACAAGCCTCCTCCATATATCTCTATGGGAGAGCTGAAGATAGCCAAATGGCTCTTTCATAGAGACATATGAAGGGGGCGTGTCGACCGCCGCTTCGTGTGGGAGTCGTAATGCGTGGCTCCAGGAAAAAGCCAGGGTCCTGTACAGGATATTGCAGGAGGGTCCCATCGATCGGACCTCCTTTGGATAGGGGATATGTTGTTTAGCATGATATGTCTCATTTAAGTGAATGTGGGTCATGAAGAAAGACAAATATGCTAGACATGCAAGTTATTTTACCAAATAAAATTAAAGTTTTGAAATAGTCAAGTGAAAGACCTGACTTTAGTTCAATAGAAATGTTGTGGAAGGGCCTCAAGCAATCAGTTTGAGGGAGAAAACCCACCAACATAACATTGAGGAGTGTGGTTTCTCCAAGATGATGTGCAGGACTAATCAATAAATTGGAAAAGTTTAGATGCAATTATTGCTTCACAAGGGGATCATACAGGATACTGACAGCAAAGGTTTTTGCCATTCACAGATACATGACATTGGTTAATTTTCCTTAATAAATAAATGACAAAATCTAATTATTTTTATTAATTTGTTTTATTCAGTTCTTTTTATCTTCTTTTAGGAGTCCTGTTACATAACAATCATAACAAACAGGTTTGTCTATTTGCAAATTACCTCTCTCAGTACTTTCTATTGGCTAGTGATCATGCCCTAGAAAAGCCTTAGTACGCGAAACATCCTACACATCAGCAGCCTAGTAGAAGCTAGGTGGAAAGAGTCACTAATTTCTTACAGATAAACCATGCAGATGATATAAAGATAAATTAAAGCAAATGATTGGGGAGACCATAAGGCTTATTAAACAGTGCAAAAGGGCATCTACTTTGTCCAGCTTCAAGATTCTACTAGTTGTTAACACCTCTTCTTGGTCATTGAATGGAAAGTGAAGAATTCTGATCAATCATGGACATGTTCCATAGTGGCTCTGGGTCTCTAATATGTAAAACTAAGAAAACCTTGTTAAAGAGAAACTGACAGCTATTTTACCTGTACTTCTGTGACGTAAGAGCCTGGGGGGGCGGGGTTAACTCTGCTCCTTGCTACACCAGACGGTAGCTAGGCCGCAGCGCACTCATCCCCCACATTCCCCCCCCCCCAAAGGTCTCACATCACGGAAGGGGGCGGATCAGGGACGGAATATTGATGGGAAGGGGAGCGCACTGACAACAGACCTACTAATGGGCATAACCCTGAAGATAACTAACATAAATATGTGAATAACACTTCTTTTTACAACTTGTCACCCACACTATAACACAGTATATTGGGTTTAGTGCAAGTAAAATAGCTGTAAATTTGCAACAACAAAATAGTGCAAACATTTATTTTTTACAAATATATTTATTTAATGTTTAATAAAAAGAACACACACAAAAAAAATAGTGCTAGTATGAGTTCATCACGCAGGACGCATAAGTAGTAAAGGCCAATGAACAGTTGTAAGCGTCCTAAACTTTCAGCATAACATATTTTAGTAGAGAACAGAATACTCAAAGCCGTCTAGCTCCAAACAGTAGTGATGAGTGGTATAGGTCATATTCGAATTTACGATATTTTGCAAATATATGTACAAATATTCTATCCTATCTATTATATCCTATATTCGCAAATTTCACATACTCTTTTACGTTTTTTCCTATGCAAAATTCGTAATGAAATTCGCAAAATGGGCATGTGTGATTATATCTTTCAACTAACTACTTTCCTATTGGTTGCGAGGTATGTTGCTAACCTCTGACAACTGAATTTGCATCCTTCTCATTGGCCCACAAGCTAGGGAGGGATGAGTGTCCTCTGGAAGCTGAAAGCAGGGAGGGATGATCACTTTTTATTTACACGGTACACATCAATTGTGATGTGTACTGTGAAAAAAAAAAGAATATTCATCATAACAAATTTATTTCGCTATATTTTAAATATTCACGAAATTGAGAAGTGCCGATATTCTCAATAAAAATTCGCTATTCGAAAATTCTCTCTCAACACTACCAAACAGTTAATTTGTAAATGGCTAAACTTAGAAACAGATAAAGAGATAGAAATAACTTAACTATAACCTCTCGATAATCTCACTCGAACTCTGCAAACATACGATTTCCCTGTTACAATGAGCAGAAAGACCTTTTAAGACACAAATGTAGAAAACCAGACAAGATAGTACATACACGTCTTGTACAAAGATCTTTAACTTCTCAGTAGAGATGAGCGAATTTTTGAAAAATTTGATTAAGCCAATTTGTCGAATTTTTCGAAAAAATTTTGAATGAATTTATTTGCAGCAAATCGCTATAAAAAAATGGATATTTCTGGCCTACAGAGAGCCTTAATAGGGGTTTAGAACACTTTGCCTTGCTGTAAAATGCACAGGGTTAGTGAAATAATACTGTTATTCAGTATGACATGCAGATCAGAGGCATGGCTATTAGAACCATTGTTGCAGAGCAGCACAATGAAAGAGCCTGAAGGTGTAATCAGTATGAGGAGACCACATAGTGGCTGAATGACACAGTGTGGAGGTGGCAGAAGCATGAGGAGATCATAAAGCCTCAATAGGGTTCGGAACACTTTGCTTTATCCTAACAGGCATAGGGAGTGTGCTGTGTTAGTGAAATAATACTGTTATTCAGTCAAACATGCAGATTACAGGCATCACTATTAGAATCACTGCCGCAGAGCATCTGGATGTGGCAGCAGGCAGACCATATGGCATCAAAATTTAAGAATTTAATTTACTTTGAATTTATTAAAAAATTTGAGTACCCATTTTGGTGAGCATCGAGCTGGCAGTCCTCCGCCAGGCAAGATACCACCTGTTCCAGCCCCTGTCTCTCAGCGCCACCCTGATTGTGAAAGTGCAAAAGTTTCATTTAATCAGTTATGGATTATTGTTATCTCTCTATCAATTTTTTGAATTTTTAATAGAAATTTAAATTTAAGATTTAATAATAAAATGTGTGGTTACAAAAGACCAAATCCAACAAGGAGTCGCATGTCTGATAACGGCACAACGACAGAGCCTAGAGGTGGCAGCAGCAGCATGATGAGACCATAATATGGCAGAAGGACAAAGCCTGGAATTGGCAGCAGCAAGAGGAGACCATATAGTGGATGAATGACACAGCCTGGAGTTTGCGGAAGCATGAGGAGACCATATGGTGTCTAAATGGCACAGCCTGGAGTATGCAGCAGCATGAAGAGACCATATAGTGGCTGAATGACACAGCCTGGAGTTTTTGGCAGCATGAGGAGAACATATGGTGGCAGAATGAGACAGCCTGGAGGTGGCCACAGCACCATCAGGAGTCCTGAAAGTGACCCGATGACAGAGTGGTGAGGTGGGTGGAAATACCAGTACCCGGTGATGAAGGTGGGTGAAAAACGGTCTGATGCGGAGGAATGTTTGTAACTGGGGGCAGCGCCTTAAATCTGTTTTGCACTATCCATATTTGTGAAGTGTTTTTGAGGCATCATAATCAATACTCAGATGCATCAGGCATTAGTGCCTGATACTCAGATGCATCATACTCAGATGCATCAGGCATTAGTGCATAATACTCAGATGCATCAGGCATTAGTGTGTGGAAATCCTGGCTGATCCATGCCTGATTCATCTTCACAAAGGTCAGGCTCTTCACATTTTTCGTGGACAGACGAGTTCTCCTTGGGGTGACTATGGTGACTATTTTCCAGGGCAAACTCTGCTAGTTGCGGTCACAAATCAAGTTTGGCTGCCCAGAAGTCCAGCGGATTTTCAAGGTGTGTTGGCATAGGCATGTCAAGGTATGCCACCACCTGCTGGTTCAGGTCCTGCTCCAGGTTTACCTGCTTCTGATGAATTGCTTCACTATGCGGGTGAAGAAAGGTACTCATCAGCGATTAGATTCTGGCTGCTGCTGATGGAGCTGGTACTGCTCCTGCCACCCCATCCCTTCCCCAGCAGTCATGGTAGTGGAAGGTGAGCGCAGAGGGCCCCCCAAGTCAGACCTGCAGCAGGATGGAGGATGGTGCTGATAAGCATTGGCCAACTGACTACGTAGGATGTCTCTGCAGTAGGTCAGTTTGTCCTCCCTCTCAGTGGGTGTAAAAAAGGCCCCTATTTTGTGCAGGAAGTGAGGGTCCAATATGGTGGAGAGCCAGAAGTCATCTCTCGGCCAAATGGTGACAATTCGGTGGTCACTTTGCACGCAACTGAGCATGCATCTTGCCATTTGTGCAAGTGACTCGGAGAGACTCCCTGCCTCCATCTCCACTGCATACTGCCATGGTGTGTCTGGGTCCTATGTCTCGCCTTCCTCATAACCCTCTAGCTCCTCTGGCTGCTCCTGCTCCTCCTCTCCTGTCAGATGACTAGAAAAAGTGCCCATTTTGTGAAGCCTAAACTGTGCTCCACTGTGCCCCTCCCCTCCTCCTCCTCCAGTTTAGCACCCACAAGGCTCTTGTGGCCGTGGGATGTAGGCGCCACATCTCCAGTACCCTGACCAGCCATCGTTTCCAACACGTGTTGTAGGAAATGAAGCAGTGGAATGACGTTGTTCATCCCGTAATCCTGGCGTCTGAATAATAATGTGGCTTCCTCAAAGGGCCAGTGCAAATGGCAGGTGTCACGTATGAGCTGTCACTGATGGACATTAAAGTTACACAGGGGAGTGCCCCTATCTACTTGGATCATCAAGAAATCAGTGATGGCTTTTCTCTGTTTGTATAATCGAGCCAAAATATGGAGGGTGGAATTCAAAGGTGTGGCGACATCACAAATCAGACTATGTTGGGGGATACCGTTCTGACGCTGAAGCTCAAGGAGGTTGGGCTTTGCAGTGTACGAGTGGCTGAAGTGCATGCAAAGTTTCCTTCCCATTGTAAGGATATCTTGCAAATGGGGGGGACACTTAAGGAACCGCTTGACAACTAGATTGAACACGTGTGCCATACAGGGCGCATGGCTCAGCCTTCCCAGTTGCAGAGCAGACAAGATGTTCTTCCTGTTGTCAGTCACCATGGCTCCCATTTCCAGTTTTCATGGAGTAAGCATGCTCTGACTTCTTTATGAATTACTTTTAGCAGTTTCTCCCCTGTGTGACTCCATTCGCCAAGGCAAACCATGTGAAGAACAGTGTGACACCGCCGTGCCCTGCACACATGGTATGCTGAAGGGGCACTGAGACTTGTCCGTGCAGTGGAGGCTGACAACACGGTGGAGGATGAGGAGGCGGAGTCGCACATTGTCGCAGGACTAACGGCCTGAGAGCATGGAGGAGGAAGCAGTATTACCTGCATAAGTTGCTGTTGTGGCTGTGCAGGAACCACATTTACCCAGTGAGCCGTAAAGAACATCTATTGTCCCTGACCATAGTTACAGCTACAGACGTCGGCGCTGCCGTGCCCTTTAGTACACATCAGTCATCAGGTCTCTGAAAGGTGCAGAGTCCACCACCTGAAAAGGGAGGGACTGCAGCACCAGCAACTTGGACAGGCGCACATTCAGCTTTTGCGCTGTTGGATGAGTGGGCGCATACTTTTGTCTCTTGGACATGGCTTCGCCAATGGATTGCTGGCGGAATGACTAACTCGAAGTAGGAGGAGCAGGAGCATCTGGAGCGACAGAAGGAGGGTATGACACACAGCTCTCTTCGGCTGAGGTGGTGGAGCCCTGGCTGGCTGAAACAGGGAGCAGCGTGCCACTGATGCAGCTGGCTGGATCACCACATCGGAGCCATGGTTCTCCCAGGCAGCTTTATGGTGGTGCAGCATATGTTGACGCAGGGCCGTGGTGCCAACATTGGGACCCTGGCCATGCTTCACCTTCTGCCGACACATCTTGCATGTGGCTGTGTTAACCTCCTCCGGATGCTTGATTAAAAACTGCCACACCGCCACGCAAAGAGTAGCTGATTTTCCCACCAAAAGTCAACACTAATTGACTTCTACTGCCGCAGTCTCCAGGAACCCCTGTTCCACTACCTCTCGGGAAGGTAGGCTGCTGCGAAGCAGGTGGTCTCCCCCTAGCACGTTTGGCTCCAGAATTTCCAATTCTTCCAACATGCTGACTCACCTACTGCCTCAAGGGCAACCTGCATTCCTCTTCTTCTGATGATGATAAAGCCCCTTTTGCACCCGGCTTTCAATTGCGATTGGCTTCATCAACAAGTGTCTGCACATCACTGATATCCTCCTCAGGTTCCTCAACAGTGTCTGCTTCAGGACCCTGAATGCTGGCAACACCACTTCCCCCGTCATTCTCCTCATCACTACTTGCCCGCCTAGCGGAGGATGCAATGCATGTCTCCTGCCCTTCTTGGCAGTAGCTGCTGACTGTCCTCTATTAGATCGTCCTCAGTGAATAGTAGAGCTGAACTCACAGCATAAGATACTTCTTTAGGAGAGGGAACAGCATAGGACAGAGGCAAAGGGAGGACAGGGACTGCTCCCGGGCCATGCCAAATGAGGGTTGTGTCTGAGGAAACCACCGACTGTTGACTGGGGGTATAAGATGTCACTTGTGATGAAGTGGATGACTGTGTTAACCAATCGATGACGGCAGATGGGTTGCTGGTAAAATTACGACTGCTAGCTGATAACGGGAGATCAGGCCTCTCACTGCGACCAATGCTGCCACTCGCCCCAGCCTGCTGAGACCTCAGCCTGTGCCTGATAAATTTAGGTCTCTGCCACTCCTCTGTGCACGTCCTGACACTTCTCTGCCTTACATACTTAGTTTGTATATGAGGGGAGTACAATACACTTCACTACGCTTAAAACAGTATTTGTCTAGAACAGAAGCAGGTGTGTACTTTTGGCTGGCCTTTTACAGTAACTCGGCCCTTAAAGGGGTATTCCAGGCAAACCCTTTTTTTATATATATCAACTGGCTCCAGAAAGTTAAACAGATTTGTAAATTACTTCTATTAAAAAATCTTAATCCTTCCAATAGTTATTAGCTTCTGAAGTTTTCTGTCTAAATGCTCAATGATGATGTCACGCCCCGGGAGCTGTGCATGATGGGAGAATATCCCCATAGGAACTGCACAGCTCCCGGGACATGAGTCATCAGAGAGCAGTTAGACAGAAAACAACAACTCAACTTCAGAAGCTAATAACTATTGGAAGGATTAACATTTTTTAATAGAAGTAATTTACAAGTCTGTTTAACTTTCCGGTGCCAGTTGATATATAAAAAAAGTTTTTGCCTGGAATACCCCTTGAAGACTTTATCAGGAACAAAATGGTACAACACTTAGATGTACGTATTTGGTATGCACTTATGAGGGCAGTAGAATGTGCTCCAAAGCGCTTAACCCCTTAAGGACTGAGGGTTTTTCCATTTTTGCACTTTTCGTTTTTTCCACCTTACCTTTAAAAAAATCTTTTAATTTTGCACCTAAAAATCCACATGATGGCTTATTTTTTGCGCCACCAATTCTACTGTGTAATGACATCAGTCATTTTAACCCAAAAAATCTACAGCAAAATGGCAAAAAAAAATCCTTGTGCGACAAAATTGAAGAAAATATCCCATTTTGTAATTTTTGGGGGCCTCCGTTGGTACGCAGTACATTTTTTGTTAAAAATTAAATTTTCTATTTATTCTGTAGGTCCTTACGATTAAAATGATACCCTACTTATATAAATTTGATTTTGTCGTACTTCTGGAAAAAATCATAACTACCTGCACGCAAATTGTCATCTTTTGACCCCTATAAATTTTTTATTTACAGGGTGGTATAAGGGCTAATTTTTTGCGCTGTGATCTGAAGTTTTTGGAGGTACCATTTGTATTGAACGGACTTTCTGATCGCTTTTAATTCGTTTTTTCATGAGATAAAAAGTGACCAAAAATACACTATTTTGGACTTTTTTGCACGTACGCCATTGACCGTGAGGTTTAATTAACTATATATTTCTATAATCCGGACATTTCTGCACATGGCGATACCCCATTTGTTTATTTTTATTTACACAGTTTTTTTAAATGGGAAAAGGGGGTGATTCAAACTTTTATTAGGGAAGGGGTTAAATGATCTTTTTTTATAGCCCCACAGGGCTTTATAACACTGCACACACTGATCTTTTACATCGATCTGTGTTATCTCATAGGATAACATTGATCAATGATTCTTCCGCTTTACTGTTCATGCCTGGATCTCAGGCACTGAGCAGTCATTTGGCAATCGGCGACGCAGGAAGAAGATAAGAACCCTCCTTGTGTCTGCCAGCTGTTCGGGACGCTGTGATTTAGCTGCAGCAGTTCCAAACAGCCCACTGAGCTAGCCATGAGCAGTTTACTTTTACTTTAGATGCGTCGATCAACTTTGGCCCCACGTTATAGAAAGGGACCGGACTCAGAGCGTACTGGTACGTCCTGTGTCCTTAAGGAGTTAACAGTATTTCTCTAGAACAGCAGCAGGTGTGTACTTTTGTCTGTCCTTTCACAGTATGTAGGCCCTTGAGATTTTAAAAGGAACACAATAGTACACCACTTAGATGTAGGTATGTGGTATGCACCTATGAGGGCAGAAAAATGCTCTACAGTACGCTTAAAAAAAGTATTTCTGTACAACACCAGCCGGTAAATACTATTGCCTGGCATTTCACAGTATCTAGGCGCTTGAGACTTTAACAGGAACAAAATAGTACACCACTTAGATGTAAGTATGTGGTATGCACTTATGAGGGGAGAAAAATGCGCTACAGTACACTTAAAAAAGTATTTGTGTAAAACACCAGCCGTGAGTACTTTTGCTTGGCCTTTTACGGTATCTAGGCCCTTGAGACTTTAATAGGAACAAAATAGTACACCACTTAGATGTACGTATGTGCTATGCACTTATGAGGGCAGAAAAATGTGCTACAGTATGCTTAAAAATTTATTTGTGTACAACACCAGCCAGTGAGTGCATTTTCCTGGCCGTTCACAGTATCTAGGCCCTTGAGACTTTAACCGGAACAAAAAAGAACACCACTTAGATGTATGTATGTGGTATGCACTTATGAGGGAAGAAAATGCACTACAGTACCCTTAAAAAAGTATTTGTGTACAACACCAGCCAGTGATAACTTTTGCCTGTCCCTTCACAGTATCTAGGCCCGTTAGATTTTAACAGAAACAAAATAGTTGACCACATAGATATAGGTATGTGGTATGCACTTATGAGGAAAGAAAAATGCACTACAGTATACTTAAAAAAGTATGTGTGTACAACACCAGCCGGTGAGTACTTTTGCCTGGCCTTTCACAGTATCTAGGCCCTTGAGACTTTAACAGGAACAAAAAAGAACACCACTTAGATGTATTTATGTGGTATGCACCTATGAGGGAAGAAAAATGCGCTGCAGTACCCTTAAAAAAGCATTTGTGTAGAACACCAGCTGGTGAGTACTTTTGCCTGGCCTTGCACAGTATCTAGGCCCTTTAGACTTTAACAGGAACAAAATAGTACACCACTTAGATGTTCGTATGTGCTATGCACTTATGAATGGAGAAAAATGCGCTACAGTACACTTAAGAAAGTATTTGCGTACAACACCAGCCGGAGAGGACTTTTACCTGGCCTTTCACAGTATCTAGGCTCTTTAGAATTTAACAGGAACAAAATAGTACACCACTTAGATGTCTGTATGTGCTATGCACTTATGAGGTGAGAAAAATGCGCTACAGTACACTTGATAAAGTATCTGTGTACAACATCAGCTGCCGAGTACTCTTTAGGGGATAAGATGCCTGATCGTGGGAGTCCCGTCGCTGGGGACCCCCGGGATCTTGCACGTGGCACCCCGTTTGTAATCAGTCCCCGGAGCATGTTCGCTCCGGGTCTGATTACCGGCGACCACAGGGCCGACGGCGTGTGATGTCACGCCTCCGCCCCTCAATGCAAGCCTACAGGAGGGGGCGTGATAGCTGTCACACCCCCTCCCATAGACTTGCATTGAGGGGCAGAGCTTGAGGTCAAACGGGGGCGGAGGCATGACGTCACACGCCGTCGACCCCATGACCGACAGTAATCAAACCCAGAGCGAACACGCTCCGGGGACTGATTACAAAAACGGGGTGCCGCGTGCAAGATGCTGGGGGTCCCCTGCGGCGGGACTCCCTCGATCAGGCATCTTATCCCCTATCTTTTGGATAGGGGATAAGATGTCTAAGCACCAGAGAACCCCTTTAACAGGAACAACATAGTACACCACTTAGATGTACGTATGTGCTATGCACTTATGAGGGGATAAAAATGTGCTACAGTACGCTTAAAAAGTATTTGTGTAGAACACCAGCTATTGAGTACTTTTGCCTGGCCTTTAACAGTATCTATGAAATCAAGATAAAAAGTGGGGACAATCCGAATGGTGCCTTCCTTGAAAGATGAAAAATTGCCACAAAATATAAAAAGGCCTTTTTTATTGGTATAGATGGTGCAACATCACACGGTAAGGTGCAATTTACCCGTTCACCTTACTGTAACATCTCACAGTACTTCACTAGGAGCGCACCTCTTTTTTTCTATTTTTAACAGTATCTAGGCCCTTGAGACTTTAACAGGTACAAAATAGTACACCACTTAGATGCACGTATGTGCTATTCACTTATGAGGGGAGAAAAATGCGCTACAGTACGCTTAAAAAAGTATTTGTGTACAACACCAGCCATTGGGTACTTTTGCCTGGCCTTTCAGAGTATCTAGGCCCTTCAGACTTTAACAGGTACAAAATAGTACACCACTTAGATGCACGTATGTGCTATTCACTTATGAGGGGAGAAAAATGCGCTACAGTACGCTTAAAAAAGTATTTGTGCACAACACCAGACGGTGAGTACTTTTGCCTGGCCTTTCAGAGTATCTAGGCCCTTGAGACTTTATCAGTAGTGATTTCGCGAACATAAAATTTTCCGTTCGCGAACGTGAGTTTGCGCAAAAGTTTTTGAATCGGCGAACCGGGCGAACCACCATAGACTTCAATAGTCAGGCGAATTTTAAAACCCACAGGGACACTTTCTGGCCACAATAGTGATGGAAAAGTTGTTTCAAGGGGACAAACACCTGGATCCATGGCAAAACTCCCATGGAAAATTACATGATTGATGCAGAGTCTGGTTTTAATCCATAAAGGGCATAAATCACCTAAAATTCCTAAATTGTTTGGAATAACATGCTTTAAAACATCAGGTATGATGTTCTATCGATCAGGTAGTGTAGGTCTCCAGGGCAACCCCCGCTCCTTCAGCTGCTGGGACGGTGGGGCTCTCGTGCTAAGGAAGTGTCCTGGCTGCAGGACTTGCTGGAGCCTGAGTGGTGCTGACAGTTGATCCTGCTGCTGCTCTATTAACCCCCTCTGTGCTGAGACTTCAGCTCAACATCTCTGCAGCGGAGAAGAGTGTCTCCCCTGATTACGTGGTCAGCCTGGATAACTATAAGGCTTTAGATTCCGTTGAGTGGCACTATATTTGGTGCCTGATGCGGATCCTCCACTTTAGACCAATTTTTCGGAAATGGCCCCCACTTGCCACCATTTGCAGGGCCATCACCCGGACTGTGTTTCTCTTCATCTGGGGCAAAATGGACAGAGTTAAATGGACTGTTCTGTACAAGAAGCCCAGCAAGGGTGGGAAGGGAGTCCCCGATGTCCTCACTCTGCTGCGGGCTTCTTTTGCATGTGTCAGAGTGCAGAGAACTTTGGTCGAAAAGAAAGGCTCCGCGGGCAGGTCCATGTCCTGCCTCTTTCCCCTGCCCCACTGGAAAAGGATCGGCTGGGACAAGTAGGACAGCTCCATCCCTTACAACTGGCACACTCCATGGTATTATGGGGATGTTGTCCGGTTCATAGGGGAACACCATCTGGAGGGACTCAAGCCCGATTTGTGGAAGTCTAAGACTGTTTACAAGCTCATCAGAGCTAAGGACTTGCTGGAGCAAGTTCCAGGGCTCCCTAAGGTCAAGGCAGAGATTGTTTGGGACAATGTAGCCACTGCAAGGCTAATCAATGGACACAAGGACTTGTCGTGGATAATATTCAGGGGGGCTATCTCTGAGGTCATTCATGCATGTCCGTGGCCTGTGCAAAACCAGGTACTGCCCCAGGTTCCCCTACGTGGAGGAAACATCTATGCACATCTTTTGGCAGTGCCCCTTTGCACAGGGCCTATTGAATGCCCTGGAACCTGAACTTAGAGACTCAGTACCCAGGAACTACCTATCGTACCATTTGGTGCTTTATGGACTTTTTCCTGGGGTTCACGACGTTGAGGCCATCCGGGAGGCCTGGCGCCTTATGAACTGCTTTAAGGACGCTATATGGCTGGCCAGGAATTGCCTCATCTACAACTGGGAGGACATGTCTGTCCAGGACATTGCAAGGTTAACTGCTACTAATCTGATTTTGGTGGTTCATGTTGGGGGGAATGACCTTTGTCATTCCCGGGTTCTGGACCTTATAGTTCTCATGAAGGCTGATGTGGAGAGAATCTTCGTTTTCTTTTACGGAACTGGTGCATGTGTGGTCTGAGATTGTTCCGAGGGTTTTGTGGCAGTGGGGCCCGCAATGCAGAAGCCTTCGAGCAATCTCGCCGGCTGGTGAACTCACGGATGCCAAGGTTTGTGCACTCGAAAGGTGGTGAGGTTGTTCGCCAGCGGGAGCTCGAAGGGTACAACAGGCGTTTTATGATCCCGGACGGGGTCCACCTGAACGATATTGACCTGGACATATTTTTGTCCGGCCTTCAGGATGGCCTAGAACAGGCACTTTTCCTCCTTAGTAGCAGTCGGAGCAGGTGTACACGGGCTCCTCGGTGGCCTGGTAAGAGAGGAGTTGGAGGAAAAGGTACCAAGGGAACATATGCCTGCCAGGAGTTTGGCGGTCGCCTTGGTGAGAGTTTCTAGTTTATGTTGAGGTAAAAGCTGATGTTAAATGTTACATGTTTACATAAAATAAATTTGAGCTGTGACCACTACCCAGCCCAGTTAAAATGGAGAATTGAGTCTGTCATTTTTGGGGGGAAAGGGGGAGAGGGGGCTCTTGGTATATAAGGAGAAGTGTGTTCTTTGCAGTGAAATGTACATTACTGTTACACCAGATATGAGTTGCCCTGGTGTGACACTGTGCACTGGCAAGCCCTGAAACCCACATGTGTGAAGGAAACTGACTGCAATTATATTACAGTAAAAAAATATATTTTTATTATTTTAAATGCAAGCTATTATGTCACCAGATAGTAGTGGGGTATTAAGTAGTTCTATTCTTATCACTTGAATCCCTGTTACGTCCCCTATCAGGGGACATGTATATGGCATCGATTTTAGGAACCGGGAGATGAAAAAAGATTCTTGGTCGGACCTCCTACTTCAAATTTGGGGCACTGCACATGCAATCTAATGTGCCGCCAGATAGGAATAGTACTACTTAACACACCACTCCTATCAGTTTAATCCCTGTTATGTGCCTTTCTTTTGGTTTGGATTTTGAAGCCACAGTGCAGCACCAGAGGCCAGAAAAATTAGGCATGTACACATGCCTGAAAAATTTGGTATTGTTGCAGCCGCTGCTACCGGCAGCGGCCAGAAAAATTGATGTTTGTTTCCCAGGCAGAAAGTGCCCTAAAAAATTGCTGCTTGAACCCTAGTTGGTGTCGGATGAGTCACGCAAGTCATCCGGCATTCAGACGTAAAATACAGCAGCGTGTGGATAATTTTTAGCCCAAGGCAGCTCATCTCATCAGGCCATTTTTAGTCGAATGTATCGCCCACTGTCAGTCCCTTCGGGATCCATCCCTCATTCATCTTAACCCCTTAACGACGCAGGACGTATATTTACGTCCTGCGCCGGTTCCCGCGATATGAAGCGGGATCGCGCCGCGATCCCACATCATATCGCGTCGGTCCCGGCGCTCATCAACGGCCGGGACCCGCGGCTAATACCACACATCGCCGATCACGGCGATGTGCGGTATTAACCCTTTAGAAGCGGCGGTCAAAGCTGACCGCCGCTTCTAAAGTAAAAGTGAAAGTGACCCAGCTGCTCAGTCGGGCTGTTCGGGACCGCCACGGTGAAATCACAGTGTCCCGAACAGCTGACAGGACAACGGGAGGGCCCTTACCTGCCTCCTCGGTGTCCAATCGGCGAATGACTGCTCCGTGCCTGAGATCCAGGCAGGAGCAGTCAAGCGCCGATAACACTGATCACAGGCGTGTTAATACACGCCTGTGATCTTTGTAAAAGATCAGTGTGTGCAGTGTTATAGGTCCCTATGGGACCTATAACACAGCAAAAAAAAAAAAAAAAGGTGTTAATAAAGGTAATTTAACCCCTTCCCTAATAAAAGTTTGAATCACCCCCCTTTTCCCATAAAAAAAATAAAACAGTGTAAAAAAAAATAAAAATAAACATATGTGGTATCGCCGCGTGCATAAATGTCCGAACTATAAAAATATATCATTAATTTAACCGTACGGTCAATGGCGTACGCGCAAAAAAATTAAAAACTCAAAAAAAGCTCATTTTTGGTCACTTTTTATACCATTAAAAAATGAATAAAAAGTGATCAAAAAGTCCGATCAAAACAAAATCATACCGATAAAAACTTCAGATCACGGCGCAAAAAATGAGTCCTCATACCGCTCTGTACGTAGAAAAATAAAAAAGTTATAGGGGTCAGAAGATGCCATTTTTAAACGTATAAATTTCCTTGCATGTAGTTATGATTTTTTCCAGAAGTGCGACAAAATCAAACCTATATAAGTAGGGTATCATTTTAACCGTATGGACCTACATAATAATGATAAGGTGTAATGTTTACCGAAATATGCACTGCGTAGAAACGGAAGCCCCCAAAAGTTACAAAATTGCATTTTTTCTTCGATTTTGTCGCACAATGATTTTTTTTCCGTTTCGTCATGCTATTTTGGGTAAAATGACTAATGTCACTGCAAAGTAGAATTGGCGACGCAAAAAATAAGCCATAATATGGATTTTTAGGTGGAAAATTGAAAGGGTTATGATTTTTAAAAGGTAAGGAGGAAAAAACGAAAGTGCAAAAACGGAAAAACCCTGAGTCCTTAAGGGGTTAATAAAGGTGAGGTAATCTACACTTTTTTGACCTAGGCAAATTCTCTTCTCAGTGACAATACCTCTAGCTGCACTGAAGGTCCTTTCTGACAGGACACTTGAAGCGGGGCAGGTCAGAAGTTCTATTGCAAATTGGGATTGCTCAGGCCACAGGTCAAGCCTGCACACCCAGTAGTCAAGGGGTTCATCGCTCCTCAGAGTGTCGATATCTGCAGTTAAGGCGAGGTAGTCTGCTACCTGTCGGTCGAGTCGTTCTCTAATGGTGGACCCCGAAGGGCTGTGGTGATGCGTTGCACTTAAAAAACTCTGCATGCAGGCGTGGTCGTGGGAGGAGGAGGATTACTTTCACCTCTTCCCCTGTTAGATTCCCGTTGTGCTGTGACATGACCCTTATACGCTGTCTAAAGCATACTTTTTAATTTATTTTGTACCTTCTGCATCCTTTCCGCCCTGCTGTAATTCGGTAAACATTTCATGCACTTTCTGCTTATACCGGGGGTCTAGCAGTGTGGACACCCAGTAAAGGTCGTTCTCCTTCAGCCTTTTTATACGAGGGTCCCTCAACAGGCACAACAGCATGAAAGACCCCATTTGCACAAGGTTGGATGCCGAGCTTCTCATGTCCAGTTCCTCGTCCTCAGTGATCTCATGGAAGGTAGGTTCTTCCCCCAGCCACGTACAACACCACGGGTACAAGATACGTGACAACGAGCACCCTTGTGGTTGGTCTTCCTCTTCCTCCTCCTCAAATGCCGCAGGTCCAGCAAGCGATGCTGAAAAGGCTGTTTCTGGTGGTGATGGTGACCACAACTCTTCCTCTTCACGCTCATCTACAGCCTGATCCAGCACTCTTCGCAAGGCACGCTCCAGGAAGAAAACAAATGGTATGATGTGGCTGATGGTGCCTTCGGTGCGACTGACTAGGTTTGTCACCTCCTCAAAAGGACGCATGAGCCTACAGGCAATTGCGCATGAGCGTCCAGTAACGTGGCAAAAAAATTCCCAGCTCCGCAGAGGCTATCCTAGCACCCCGGTCATACAAATATTGGTTAATGGCTTTTACTTGTTGGAGCAGGCGGTTGAACATTAGGAGTGTTGAATCCCCACGTGTCCGGCTGTCGCAAATCAAGCACCTCACTGGCATGTTGTTTCGCCGCTGGATATCTGAAAAGTGCACCATGGCCCTGTAGGAACGCCTGAAATGGCCACACACCTTCCTGGCCAGCTTCAGGACGTCCTGTAAGCCTGGGTACTTATGCACAAAGCTTTGTATGATCAGATTACACACATTTGCCATGCACGGCACATGTGCAAACTTGCCCAAATTCAATGCTGCCAACAAATTTGTTGCGTTGTCACAAACCCCTTTGCCAATTTCCAGTTGGTGTGGAGTAAGCCACTGATCTACCTGTGCGTTCAGGACTCTCTGCTTTCAGGCAAGTCAAACCCAAGACGGCGTGACACTTCCGTATCCGGGATGTGGAATAGCACCTGGGGAGCTGGAGGGGTGCCGTTGATGGGGAGCAAGACAGACACAGAAGAGGACTCAGCCGAGGAGGTTATGGAAGAGGATGGAGTAGGAGGAGTAGAGGAGGTGGCAGCAGGCCTGCCTGCAAGTCGTGGCGGTGTCAACAACTCCTCTGCAGAGCCACGCATTCCATGCTTGTCAGCCATCAGCAGGTTTACCCAATGCGCAGTGTAGGTGATATACCTGCCCTGACCATGCTTTGCAGACCAAGTATCAGTGGTCAGATGGACCCTTGCCCCAACACTGTGTGCCAGACATGCCATTACTTCCTTTTGCACAATCGAGTACAGGTTGTGGATTGCCTTTTTTGCAAAGAAATTTCGGCCGGGTACCTTCCACTGTGGTGTCCCAATAGCTACAAATTTTTTGAACACCTCAGACTTCACCAGCTGGCAGGCTAAGAGTTCAGACATGCCAGCTGTCAGATGCCGGGCAAGGGGGTAACTTTGTGATATTGGCTTCTTACGCTAAAACATGTCCTTGACAGACACCTGACTGTGGGCAGATGAGCAGGAACTGCTCAAGGCGAGAGACGGAATGGCGGATTGTTGAGAGAGGGCATGGAGGACAGCAGTGGTTGACGTGGCTGAAGATGCTGGACCAGGAGGAGGATGGCGGCTTTGAGTTTCTGTGCTGCTTGTACTCATGTGTTGATCGCATAGGCGTTTGGGATGTGAGATCAGGTGCCTTCGCAAAGCAGTTGTACCTAGGTGGCTGTTGGACTTCCCACGACTCAAATGGCATCGCTGTTGTCAGAGGTAGACACACTTAAAAAAATGCCACACTGTTGAGCTCTGTAATGACGGCATTCTGGTGGTGGCAACAGCATGCGTTGATTGGCGTGCTGTCTGGCTGACCCCCGGTGCCGATGCATGCTGTCTGTGCCACTAGCTCCTTGCGACGACCTCCCCCTGCTCACAACTCGTCTCCTCCTCTTCTCTGTCTCCCCATCTGAACTTTCCCCCTGTTCTTCTTCTCTTCTAGCGGGCACCCACGTGACATCCACGGACGCATTGTCATCATCAACCGCTTCACTTGTATCTGACAACTCAGTAAAGGAAGCAGTAGCGGGTACAACATCATCATCACACCGTACGTCCATGTGTGTAATGCTGCCTGACTTTTTTTTTTTAGTACACTATTGTTACACCAGATATGAATTGCACTAGTGTTACACTGAGCCCTGGCAGGCCCAAAAACTCCCAAGTGTGAAATAAACTGACTGATACTATTTCACAGTCAAAAAGTTTTTTTTTTTTGTTAAATGTACACTACTGTTACACCAGATTTGAATTACACTAGTGTGACACGGAGCCCTGGAAGGCTCAAAAACTCCCAAGTGTGAAGTAAACCGACTGATTATTTCACAGTCAAAAAAGTTTTTTTTTTTTCTTTCAATGTACACTACTGTTACACCAGATATGAATTGCACTAGTGTGACACTGAGCCCTGGCAAGCCCAAAAACTCACAAGTGTGAAGTAAACTGACTGACATTATTTCACAGTCAAAAAAGTTTTTTTTTTTGTTAAATGTACACTACTGTTACACCAGATATGAGTAGCGCTGGTGTGACACTGTGCCCTTGCAGGCCCGTAAACGCACTTGTGTGATGGAAAGTGACTGTTATTATTTCACAGTCAAAAAAGTAGTTTTTTTTAAAAATGTACACTAACGTTTCACCATATATGAGTAGCACTGGTGTAACACCGGTTCTCCGTGAACCGTTCGCTGGCGAACAATTCGTGACATCTATATTTAACAGGAACGAAATAGTGCGCCATTTAGATGTACGTATGTGCTATGCACTTATGAGGGCCGAAAAATGCCCTACAGTATGCTTAAAAAGTATTTGCGTACAACACCAGCAGGTGAGTACTTTTGCCTGGCCTTTCACAGTATCTAGGCCCTTGAGATTTTAACAGGAACAAAATACTACACACTTAGATGTCAGTATGTGCTATGCATTTATGAGGGGAGAAAAATGTGCTACAGTACGCTTAGAAAAGTATTTGTGTACAACACCAGCCATTGAGTTTTTTTGCCTGGCCTTTCAGAGTTGCTAGGCCCTTGAGACTTTAACAGGAACAAAATAGTACACTACTTAGATGTACGTATGTGGTATGCACTTATGAGGGGAGAAAAATGTGCTCAAGTACGTTTAAAAAAGTATTTGTGTAGAACACCAGCCGTTGAGTACTTTAGCCTGGCCTTTCACAGTATCTAGGCTCTTGAGATTTTAACAGGAACAAAATAGTACACACTTAGATGTATGTATGTGATATGCACTTAGGAGGGCAGAAAAATGCCCTACAGTACGCTTAAAAAAGTATTTGTGTACAACAACAGCTGGTGAGTACTTTTGCCTGGCCTTCCACAGTATCTAGGCCCTTGAGATTTGAACAGAAACAAAATAGTACACTCGTGTCTAAAGGAAGAAATTATACGGCATTGCTACATTAAATATCAAACAGCCACAGGTGGGGGGCATATGGGTAGCAATAAAGCAGTCATCCGACTCCAATATAGTGAGTCAGCGGAGGTGCTAGGAAGTAATGAAGAGATAAACTCTAGTACAGCACTAGAGATGAGCGAACTTACAGTAAATTTGATCCGTCACGAACTTCTCGGCTCGGCAGTTGATGACTTTTCCTGCATAAATTAGTTCAGCTTTCAGGTGCTCCGGTGGACTGGAAAAGGTGGATACAGTCCTAGGAGACTCTTTCCTAGGAATGTATCCACCTTTTCCAGCCCACCGGAGCACCTGAAGGCTGAATTAATTTACGCAGGAAAAGTCATCAACTGCCGAGCCGAGAAGTTCGTGACAAATCGAATTTACTGTAAGTTCGCTCATCTCTATACAGCACCAGCTGGTGAGTACTTTTGCATTGCCTTTCACAGTATCTAGGCCCTTGACACTTTAACAGGAACAAAATAGTACACCACTCCCCTATGCACTTATGAGGAGAAAAATGCGCTACAGTAGATTTAAAAAAGTATTTGTGCACAACGCCAGCAATACACACCAGTGCTGCAGCACACAGTCGCTGTGTACTATACCCAAAATTGCACTTAATCTTACTCCTTTCCCTAGCAGTGCTTCTAGGCAGGATTTGTGCTTGAGGTGAATCGCTGCTGTTCTGTGCAACACGCTGCTCTCTGTAATAGAACACTATAGACAGTGGCTGGGTGGTGAATCGCTGCTGTAAGAATGTTTTTTTCTGAAACACATGCTGCTCTCTGTCCCTCTCTCTGTGCAACAGAACGCTGACTTGACTAGGAGGTGAATCGCTGCTGGGAAAAGCTTTTCTGTGCAACACACAGCGCTGTTTGTCCCTATCTATCTCTCTGCAGTGAAAGGCTGAAGTGACTGGCCGCAATATGGCTGCCGATTATATAGGGCTGTGACATCACAGGGGTGACTGGCTTCTGATAGGCTTCATCCTGCATGTGATTCAAGGTCATCCCGCCTACCCT